>NC_137674.1:69645145-69746232 GCF_963989245.1 Nansenia antarctica
CACACCATTTCATAATATATTCACCCCCCTAAGGCATCACTTAGAGCTGAGGACAGATTACAACCAACCAGATGTAGGAATCGTCCCTGAGGCATCAGATGATGGAAGATGTCAGCTAGTAGCTTTATGTTCTGCTGTTAGTCCTGTTCTCCTTCATAGACGTGTTTAGTCCTCTTCCTCCTTCATACACGTGTTTAGTCCTCTTCCTCCTTCATACACGTGTTTAGTCCTCTTCCTCCTTCATACACGTGTTTAGTCCTCTTCCTCCTTCGTAGACCTGTCTCTGCTCATCTCTGTCTCTGCTCATATCTGTCTCATCTCTGTCTCTGCTCATATCTGTCTCTGCTCATATCTGTCTCATATCTGTCTCTGCTCATCTCTGTCTCTGCTCATCTCTGTCTCATATCTGTCTCTGCTCATATCTGTCTCTGCTCATATCTGTCTCATATCTGTCTCTGCTCATATCTGTCTCTGCTCATCTCTGTCTCTGCTCATCTCTGTCTCTGCTCATATCTGTCTCTGCTCATCTCTGTCTCA
The DNA here is from genome assembly GCF_963989245.1 of Nansenia antarctica. Classification (NCBI taxonomy): domain Eukaryota; kingdom Metazoa; phylum Chordata; class Actinopteri; order Argentiniformes; family Microstomatidae; genus Nansenia; species Nansenia antarctica. Next base: position 69,645,683 of record NC_137674.1, read on the forward strand.
TCTCTGTCTCTGCTCATATCTGTCTCTGCTCATATCTGTCTCATATCTGTCTCTGTCTCATATCTGTCTCTGTCTCATATCTGTCTCTGCTCATATCTGTCTCATATCTGTCTCTGCTCATCTCTGTCTCTGCTCATCTCTGTCTCTGCTCATCTCTGTCTCTGTCTCATATCTGTCTCTGCTCATATCTGTCTCATATCTGTCTCTGCTCATCTCTGTCTCATCTCTGTCTCTGCTCATCTCTGTCTCATATCTGTCTCTGCTCATATCTGTCTCTGCTCATCTCTGTCTCTGCTCATATCTGTCTCTGCTCATATCTGTCTCTGCTCATATCTGTCTCTGCTCATATCTGTCTCATATCTGTCTCTGCTCATATCTGTCTCATATCTGTCTCTGCTCATATCTGTCTCATATCTGTCTCTGCTCATCTCTGTCTCTGCTCATATCTGTCTCATATCTGTCTCATATCTGTCTCTGCTCATATCTGTCTCTGCTCATATCTGTCTCATATCTGTCTCTGTCTCATCTCTGTCTCATCTCTGTCTCTGCTCATCTCTGTCTCATATCTGTCTCTGCTCATCTCTGTCTCTGCTCATATCTGTCTCATATCTGTCTCTGTCTCATATCTGTCTCTGCTCATATCTGTCTCATATCTGTCTCTGTCTCATATCTGTCTCTGCTCATATCTGTCTCTGCTCATCTCTGTCTCTGCTCATATCTGTCTCATATCTGTCTCTGTCTCATATCTGTCTCTGCTCATATCTGTCTCTGCTCATCTCTGTCTCTGCTCATATCTGTCTCATCTCTTTCTCTGCTCATATCTGTCTCATATCTCACGTCCTCCGTCACCACGGGGTTCTCGCTGAGAGGTGTCGGTGTCGCATCTCATCTTGCTTTGTTATTTCCGGATGTCTCCGCGGTGTGATCTTTTTCCGCTTCTCTGACTCGATGTGCTTTTCATTTTTGTTCTCGTGAAAAACAGATTTTCTTGGCTTTGTTCTGAGAGTCCTGCCAGCTGAGCTAGCTGCAGTGTGTCCTGCAGGCAGACAAACACCCGTTTCACACAATATGTGTGACGTGGTTTATGACTCATATACAACATGAATACATTTCTCATACCTCTTTCAGCCACAACATCCGTAGTTTAATGGCTCTCCAAAATGTACTTAAGTGACCCAAGTATCAGGGACCCTTTTTTGACCATGAGTGAGGCAGCTGTTACAGAGACTTGTGGAGTGTATCTTTAAGATACTGGCCTCTACTTTTGTAAGTTAACTGACTCAGTATTACAATGTGAAGTTAACTGTCTGTGTGTGTGTCTCTGTGGTGCGTCTCTGTGTGTTTGTGTGCGTCTCTTGGTGTGTGTCTCTGTGTGTGTGTGCGTCTCTTTGTGTGTGTGTGTGTGTGTCTGTGTGTGTCTCTGTGTGTGTGTGTCTCTGTGTGTGTGTGTGTCTCTGTGTGTGTGTGTGCCCCCCCCCCCTCCTCCAGTTCTCAGGTCTGTACCTGCTGGCCTTCCTGCTGGTGGCGTTGGGCCTGGTGCTGTACGGCTCCTCCTCCACCTACGTGGCTCAGGACCCCCGCGTTTACAAGCAGTTCCGCAACGCCGGTCCCCCCGCCACGGACACCCCCCCCCTGGGCGCCCTGGAGCCCTCGGTGACCTACACCAGCCTGGGCCAGGAGATAGAGGAGGAGTCTCGCGTACGGGTCGCCTGATTGGCCCAGGAGCTGCCTGCCCCCCCCCCCCTACCTGTCAATCATCCACTAGCCCCTCCTCCCAATAAGAGTCTCGTGTACGGGTCGCCTGATTAGCCCAGGAGCTGCCTGCCCCCCCCCCCCCCCAACCCTACCTGTCAATCATCCACTAGCCCCTCCTCCCAACAAACCTGTACAGAGCGAATGATTGGTAGCCGCCGCTGATGATGATGTGACGGAAAACAAGGAAGCAGAGTTTACACGGTGATCCCAGACTGTGGAGGGAGAGGGAGCGGTGACTTCTGTTTCTCCTTTTGAAAGATTGGTTCGTGTGTAGAGGACAGGGGGAAGCTGGCGTAGGTAGAAATCGGAGGACGGGCTCATTGTAATTGTAAGTGCATGGAATGGGACGAGGATTCCTGTGATCAGTGATTCCTGATTCCATTCCATGCATGACAATGAGCCCGTCCTCCAATGTCTACCTCCGCCAGCCTCCCCTGGCATAGAGGTACTGTTACCTGCCCCCTGTTACTGTACATTCTACATGTCTAGAAGGATTTGTGCTAAATATTTGTGTAAATGCTACATTGTAACTGTTCTTTTTGTTTTGTTTTGTTTTTTTACATGAGTTCAAAACCTTGATTGAATTGAAAGGTTGGATGTGGACCTGGGAGCTCCTGTGTGTGTCATGGTGGTTCAGGAGCTCTCCTGTGGTGTCATGGTGATTCTGTGGACCTGGGCAGCTCTCCTGTGGTGTCATGGTGGTTCAGGTGGACTCCTGTGGTGTCATGGTGATTCTGTGGACCTGGGCAGCTCTCCTGTGGTGTCATGGTGCTTCAGGTGGACTCCTGTGGTGTCATGGTGGTTCTGTGGACCTGGGCAGCTCTCCTGTGGTGTCATGGTGGTTCAGGTGGACTCCTGTGGTGTCATGGTGATTCTGTGGACCTGGGCAGCTCTCCTGTGGTGTCATGGTGCTTCAGGTGGACTCCTGTGGTGTCATGGTGGTTCTGTGGACCTGGGCAGCTCTCCTGTGGTGTCATGGTGGTTCAGGTGGACTCCTGTGGTGTCATGGTGGTTCTGTGGACCTGGGAGCTTTATTGTGGTGTCATGGGGGTAGTGGTGGTCTAGTGGATAGTGAGTTGGACTTGGGATCGGAAGGTTGTGAGTTCAAATCCCGCCTGAAACCACACCACTACTAGTGTGCCCTTGGGTAAGGCACTTAGCCCTCAGTTACTCCAGGGGGAATGTCCCTGTAATTCGTAATTGTAAGTCGCTTTGGATAAAAGCGTCTGCTAAATGGCTAAATTAAATTAATTAAATTAATGGTGGTTCAGGTGGACTCCTGTGTGTGTCATGGTTCAGGTTCTCCTGCTAAAGTCTTAAGGTGCAGATATGTGACAGCAGCTGGTGAAACTGGGAACAAGTCGCCAACCAATTAAAATGTTCGGACTTTCGCACGTTTAAATTGTATCTTGATGTACTTCTGTATAAAAAGGAAAATCTTCAATAAACTAATTGTAAAAAAAACAAAAAACAAAAATGTTCTAGTCAAGCCAAAAGACTGCAATGCAATGGATTTAGTGAGTAATCCACACTACTCTACTCGGTGGCTGTGGGGACTGACTCCATTGCATTGCAGTCTTTTTGCTTGACTAGCGAGTGTGTCACTGATTGCACAACGCCGAAATTTAAATTTTTCAGAATAAAAGTCTGAACGGCCCGTCGGTTGGCGACTTGTTCCCTGTTTCCCCAGATATCACACACAGACGCAACATGACCCAGTGCCTTGCTAGGTATTACTGCACTGTGTTGGGGACAGGGGAGGCCAGCGGAGGTAGAAATCAGAGGACGGCCTCATATGGAATGGAATCAGGAATCCTCATCCCATTCCATGCATTTACAATGAGCCCGTCCTCCGATTTCAACCTCCGCCGGCCTCCCCTGGTGAGCATAGTCTGAGGTTCAACTCTTACTCCCCTGATCTGATACTGTATAAGCGGCGGCTCAAATCGTATTGTTTAAACCCTATTGAGAGCACTAAGCTGTTTATACCGCCTCTCTCCAGGAGCTACACTGAGCCCCTGCTGCAGTGTAGATCTGAAAGAGGTGGATAGGTATCAGCCCAGCTTTTTAGAGGGCAAAGAGAGGCTGTTATCATCTTGCTTATGTACCGATCTGATCCTCTTACCCATTCAGATGTACACAGCCTACCTCCTTCAGCCAGGAGGGAGACTTTACTCACCAGAAATGCATAAATTGTGACGGTTTCATTTTGTAGCCAATCAGAGTGTTGTTGCTAGGTAGACACCACATAGAACACTTGGAACACTCCAGGTGGGGAGTGTTTCCGGAACTGTTTGGCAATTGGTCAGTTAAGAGTGAAAGGGTTTTAAACCACATCATTTTACACAGATGCAGCAGGTCATGCTACACACATACATGTTGTAGCAGGTCACGCTATACATACATGTTGTAGCAGGTCACGCTACACACATACATGTTGTAGCATGTCACGCTACAGACACACACACACACACACACATGTTTTTGACAGAAACACACAAAACACAAACCCACAAATCAACTGAGCTGTTGAATGGACAATTATATCAGAATTTTGAAATGGACATTTTGTAGGAAACCTGGAAAGGGTCTAGGGTTGGTGTTTGGACGAGGCCCTAATCTGCCCAGCAACCACTAACTCAAATATTAGGCCACAGAGAGACTTCCATGTTGAAACCATCCCCTGTGTTAAAAGTTTTAAAGACAACTGTATCAGGATTCCAAATAATGAGTTTATTGTCCATTGTACAGTTGGTTCAGTGTTCGTACATTGAACTGTAGTGGATAGAAAAGAAGAAACTGATTGTAAAGTTGTGATGATTACAATGCACTTGTCATACCGGAATTGTGATGTTATGTTTTAATGATCTGTATTTTATGTGTGTTGCTATTTTATTATTATTCCCTGCTGAATTTGATTCCCAAAGCACATTAATTAATTAAATGGTTTGGAACAGATTTATTAGTAATAATTATAAGTAAAGGCCAATGCACACGGTGTGCGATGCGATGTTGCACGACAACGTTCTACGACAACAATCGCTTCTCAATGCACACGGAGTGCGACCGACATCGCACGACAACATTCGATTCTCAATTCACACCACCGATCCTACCCAATATTGCTTGCCTTGCTTCCACAATTTCTACAATATTATACAAATGGGCATATTGTGCTTACATGCTTGATTATTATTATTATGTAATATAGGTGTCTTGTACGACCAAAAAAACGACAAAATCGCGCGCCGTGTGCATTGGCCTTTATCCTCTATTTAGTTTTGGTGTATATCAGCTCTTGCTGTCACAAATGTTGCCTAAAATAAAGTGTCTTTGTCTGAAAGCTGAGAATTGTGTTTTACAACAATCACACTTTTCACACCCTCAATATGTGTTCCCAATAACAGCTAACACAATTCACAGCAGGGGAGGCTGGGGAAGTTAGAACACCAGGGGAGGCTGGGTGATGGAGAACACCAGGCGAGGCTGGAGGAGGTAGAAATCAGAGGATGGGCTCATTGTAATGCATGGGATTAAATGAAGAACACACGTTTCATACCATTCCTCATTCCACCCCATGCATTACTACTTATTTCTACCTCCACCAGCTTCCCCAGTGTGAGGCATTCCATAGAAAGAAGGTGTTTCAGCCAGTGAACTGGCTATTCAACCCACACACAGCAGGTATGACGTGACCTCTATTGAGGACATCCTCAAGTCCGGAGGGCGTCAGTTGATTGTTCAAGGCTGCGTTCGTGAATTCGCTCTGAGAGTGCCGGAGCGCACACTGGGTTCGACGTCATAAAGGGAACAAGTAATTTGATTGGACAGGAGGCATTCCATGAGTGCTGATCAGATTTCCAGAGAGATTGAGAGTGTGTTGTTTTGTTATTGTGTAGATATTGTGGACAGGGTGCACCTGCAAACGAGGCCTTGGTCTCGGTGTGTTTTCCCCTGTAGAAATAAAGATTCAATAATGGTTTAATACAATTAGCACTAGAACAGCCATGAGTATTGATTTTTTATATATCTTTGCACTCGACCAAATTTCAGGACCCTCCTTTCATGACTTTTCCTAGATGTGCATTCTACCACCCAGTATCCTTACATTTTCAAAATCAAGCTTGTATAAAGCTATTTCGCACTTTTTCTGTGTAGGAGGCAGCAGGCTAATTTACAAGACGGCCAACTAGTGGTCAATGTGTGTAAATAGCAGCTTCCCATTGTAAAGACTAGTCATTTGACTCCAGAGGCGGCTCTAATAGTAGGTAAAAAAAAAGGCACGGCTGTTCTAGTGTTAGAAGCGCCGGGCGATCAGTACTTTCACTTTTTGGGACCGTTCCTTGCTTCTCGAGGGTGTCCTCCGTCTATCTGTCCGTCTACTTGTCGCGAGGGGAGAGCTACACCAATCACACCTTGAGTGTGTAGCAGGCCACACCCCCAGGCGAATCGTTAAACCGCGCTAATCACCGGCAACCGGCGGCAGGTGGTGAACATGGCACACGACCACGACAGCTGGGAGGATGAGTTGCAGGGACGATTCTCGCTGCTCTCCGCGGGCCCGGTGATGGAGGCCCGTGACGAGGCCGGGCGGTGGGAATACACGCGTGGAGACTCGGACACGGGGGTCCTGGACCTGAGTGACGAGGTCCTGGTCCTGATCCTGCGGCGGTTGGACCCCACCTCGCTCCTGCGGGTCGGGAGCACCTGCCGCACCTTGTTCAGAGTCTGTTCCTGCAACTCGTTGTGGACGAGACACTTCCAGGTAATGACGATTGATTGAATTCAACGATATTGGCAAAAAAAAAAAAATGCCTGAGTAATTTCTATGAATCTGAAACGTCTTTTGTCAAGTAATGTTATCCGCTCCACAAAGGGTTAACTCCACCGGCCTCCAGAAACCAGGCTGGTTTAAAGACTTAATGATTTAATGCTCATCTGAAGTTTCCACTCCGCTGGTCTGACTGTCAGACAGCCGTGCAGTGAATGAAAGCCAGGCTAATCCTACCTAAACAGCCAGCTGACGGTGTGTTTGAGTAGACCTAGAATAGTTTGAAACGTGTATTTGCTTGTTTATCTGCAAGCTTTTGCAAGGCGCTCATAGTTGCTCATAACCATGCTCATAGTTAGAAACAACTATCAATGATCCAACCTCATGACAGTAAGTAGTAGATACGATAGTGCCCCCTGATATATTTCATGCTCCTTTTTTTTGTTGCACTTTAAGCTTTTTCGTAACTTTTTGCGCTGGGCCTGTCTCTAATAATCACTAGATATCAGTCTGAACCAGGGAATGTTGAGCGTCTTATGTGATTGAAGTAACGTTTTTGTTGGATGTTCACGAACGGCTACACACGCGCATCAACGGACGTCCTTTCCACGCCAGTCGTCGTTTGGAGTTCCGTTCGCCACCGCCACCTGTTACGTCACGGCCAAATGCGGCTTCCGGTTGATGTTCATGTGGAGGACGCTGTATCGGAACCTCCACTGTAACCGGTCGCTCCAGGAGAAGCTGTTCGCGGAGATCCCGTTCCCGCCGCAGCGCTACTGGACCCAGTGGCTGGTTCTGGAGGAGAGCGTCCCGCTGCCGTCCGTGCGGCTGCCCGCCGCGGACATTCTGGGCCTGTGGGGGGTGGAGGAGGCGGTGCTGGAGAGCAAAGTAAAAGGTGAGTTTTTAGCCCTTTCTGCGAATTGGATCATATTCAGATGTGTATAGGGTTTTATTTACGTGCGTCTATAATCCTAGTCACAGGCCTCGTAGTCGTAGGCCTTACTATTAAAGTCAACAACTGTGATGTATTCTATGGCTACATGGATAAATATATTGTGTGTAGTTGTGTTGGGTAATTACATAAACGTGTTGTGTTGGGTAATTGGATGTTGTGTTGGGTAATTGGATGTATTGTGTGTAGGTGTGTTGGGTAATTAGATAAACATAGTGTGTAGTTGTGTTGGGTAATTAGATGTAGCTGTGTGTGTGTAGTTGTGTTGGGTAATTAGACTTGACCAGATTGTTACCCCTTCTGCCCCCCCCCCCCCCTCCAGCAGAGCAGGATGAAGAGGACAATGGTGGGCTTCTGACGTTAGAGTGGAAGCAGCTGTACGCCTTGTCTCTGGAGCACCACGGGAGTGTCGCTCGGCTATTCCAGCATGTTCTCAACCAGCAGCAGGACAACGGTGGGTCAGTCTGGTTGTTGGGTCTGAACCCGGTCAGTCTGGTTGTTGGGTCTGAACCCGGTCAGTCTGGTTGTTGGGTCTGAACCCGGTCAGTCTGGTTGTTGGGTCCGAACCCGGTCAGTCTGGTGTGAATACAAGAAGGCAATGACATCTCACGAGACTTCAAAATAAGCCTAGATTTTCCTTTAGCGATGTTGATGGAATACCCCCCCTGCTCTACAAAATCAACCAACAGAATGTAACAAGGATTAACAGATATACAAATATAAACCGTATCAGTAAACAATTTAAAATATAATTAAATAGTTAAAAGGTAAATAAAATGTACAGCGTCTCATACAGAGGGTTTCTATTTTCAGCTGTCCAAACGCAGGGGCGTATTGGAGATTTGTGTCGTCGTGGTAACGGGTCAAAGCACCATGGCGCTGTCTCGCCTCTGCTCAGGTGGCCGGAGTAGCGGTCAGAGGAGACATCAGATGCTCAAATTCTGATCTGGGAAAAAACGGCACTAATATTTGACCCCCCCCCCAAGCGCCAGCTTCCCAGAAGTGAAAGTTGATTCCCCCTCCTCCATACTCACATTTCTGAGTCAGAGGCATTACATGAGTTGGGCGTTTGTAATTACTTCTTAAACCCAAACTCTAAACTGATTAATCCATGCCAAAACGCTCCTTACAATTCTCTCTCTCTCTCTCTCTCGCTCTCTCTCTCTCTCTCCATTGTGATGCCTTCTAATTAAGTCTTCTCTCCAGAGTGAAGGCAGTGGGATTGTAAAAGGTGGTAACTAGGCCTGTAACAATTATGAAATAATTGTCTAATGGCAATTAAACAGTCTAATGGCAATCTCGACTGTGCTCCAACACGCTCGCTAGCTAGCTGGCTAACAACAAAGAACATCACAACATGCTGATACAGAACTAGATGACAGTCCCTTTTTTATTGATGTTAAAAAATATATTTTATGATAATAAAGAGGCTTGGTTTTACGTTATAGGTTGCTGTATTATTACATTATCTGGGTCACATAACAGTGAAACAATTATATTGTTAATCGCAATTATTTGTACAGCAACATTTGGAATTGTTACAGGCCTAGTGGTAGCGTTCCTAATGTTTCTCTTTAGGCCCTGCGAGGAGCTGGCAGCCTTCTTGGTTGTACCGATGGCGAGTCTGGCAGCCATCTTGGTTGTACCGATGGAGAGTCTGGCAGCCATCTTGGTTGTACCGATGGAGACTCTGGCAGCTCTGACTGTTGTGTTTCAAGCGTTGGCAGAGTTGTTGTCTCGTCTGTGAATGTTGTTTAGAAACGTGGCGTTTCTCCAGCGGCGGTCACGATTGAGTGCCCGGTTCAATACACGTTTATTAGACAGAACAGCAGCTACTTTATCACTTGATTTAATTTCCTAAATCACGACTCTAGAATGCTGTTGTGAGTGATTCAGATAATATGTATACAAGTATGTGTGTGTATATGTCACCGGCCACTTCATTAGGCACACCTTGCTAGTACCGACACAATAGACTTCAGATCTGCCTTAATTCTTTGTGGTGCTGGAAACATTCCTCAGACATTTGGTCCATATTGATATTATAACATCACGCAGTTGCTGAAGATTTGTGCCAAGAAAATATCCCCCACACCATTGCACCACCACCACCATTTTCGCACTGGTCTTTGTTTTCGCGCTCTCGGAAAATCCTCCCCAGAAGCGTCCAAGCGCAGGCCTGGATTCAATCACCCACCACGGTATTTGTCCTCGATTTTGGAAGAAATCTACAACCAAACTACACCATTGTGACCTTCCCGCTGCCAATTGCGCAACCCCCTTTAAAAGGCACATTTGTCACGATTATGTGATCAATTTGGATATTTTCTCTCTTTCTGACCATTCTCTGTAAACCCCTAGAGATGGTTGTGCAGGAAAATCCCAGTAGATCAGCATTTTCTGAAATACTCAAACCAGCCCGTCTGGCACCAACAACCATGCCACGTTCAAAGTCACTTAAATCACCTTTCTTCCCCATTCTGATGCTTGGTTTGAACTTCAGCAGATTGTCTTGACCATGTCTACATGCCTAAATGCATTGAGTTGCTGCCACGTGATTGGCTGATTAGATATTTGTGTTAATGAGCAGTTGAAAAGGTGTACCTAATGATGTGGCTGGTGACTTTATATATGAGAAATTAAAGTAATTTCTTAATTACTCTGGAAAACCTTTATCTGGGGGCGGGGGGGGGGGGGGGGGTAGGGATGGTGGTATGGGGGGAGGAAAGAAGGCAGGAATTGATGATTGTCCACCATTACACCCCTGAATAACCCCCCCCTGCCCCCCCCCCCTCTCCAGACCACTCTGAACTGGAAGCCATGTTCCACCAGTACACCCAATGCCGCTTCCAGTGGCTCTTCTCCTATTGGCTGTTCCGGCAGCCCGCCCCCTTCGACCGGCAGCTGCGCGCCATCTTCCTGCAGTGGCGTCGGCACAACAAGAGTAAGGTGGCGGCTTGGGGAGGGACGCTGTGTGACGTCCGCTACCTGGCCTCGCTGCACCCAATCACAGCCGACTACTGGAGGGGCGGGCTAGCCCGCGGCGACGAGACCCTGGGTAAGTGGCCGTCTGACTTCCTGTTGACCAGGTGACTTCCTGTTTTGTTTGTTTGTCTGCCCAGGTCCTTGTTGAAGGGGGAGTGTGGGGGGTGGTGTGTGTGTCAGTCTGTAACAAAACGGTAATGAAAATTGAAGCCAGATAGAAAAGCTATTTTGAACCGGTGTGTGTCAGTGGGGTCTGTGGTACAGTGAAGGGTGTGTGTCAGTGGGATCTGTGGTACAGTGAAGGGTGTGTGTCAGTGGGGTCTGTGGTACAGTGAAGGGTGTGTGTCAGTGGGGTCTGTGGTACAGTGAAGGGTCCATCATTTCATTGTTCAGAACCCTATTAGAGCGTCGTCAGTGAACAGTGCTCGGCTGGTGAGAGAACGTTCTCCAACACAGTAATGATCTCTAGTCGTCTCAGCACAGCAGGAGTGTACGTCTGTCTGTGTAGAGTGTGTGCGTGTGGACTACAAAACCACTCATGATCAAATGTCTTACAGCAGGGGGCTGAGGGGGCTGCTGGCTTTCATGTCAAGTGTGTATTCTCTCCTTTGTTCTCTCTCTCTCTCTCTCCCTCCCCTCCCTCTCCTCTTCTCCATCCTCTGTTCTCTCTCTCTCTTCTCCCCTGTTCTCCCTCTCCTCTTCTCTCCTTCTCCTCCCCTTCCCCTCTCCTCTCCCAGGTATTCAGACGGTGGAGAACTATTTCTCCATGTGTAAGTCGCTGGTGGCCTGGATCCTGGGCCGTGACTGGGGGAAGCTGAAACGCAAGAAGGTAAAAAACACACTTTACTGTGTTAACCACCTCCTCACCTACCCACCTTCTAGCTCTCCTGATGGTTAACCTCCTCCTCACCTTCTAGCTCTCCTGAGGGTTAATCTCCTCCTCACCTTCTAGCTCTCCTGAGGGTTAACCTCCTCCTCACCTTCTAGCTCTCCTGAGGTTTAACCACCTTCTTGCTCTCCTGATGGTTAACCACCTACCTACCTTCTAGCTCTCCTGATGGTTAACCACCTACCCACCTTCTAGCTCTCCTGGGGGTGAAACAACTAGAAATGTCAGGAACATTTATTGTGTAATTCTAAACATGTGTACGTAGGCTCCTGAGACACCGTGAGTGTGTGAGCTCTGTTCTCCACCACATTATTTCCATGTTTGAATGTCACGTCTTGGCTTTTATAGATAAAAGAAAAATTCCTCTGCAGGGAAACTGTCCGTTTCCCAAATTGCCCACTCCCAGACAGAGTGTGTGTGAGTGTGTGTGTGTGTGTGTGAGTAATACCCCTGCGTGTGTGTGTGTGTGTGTGTGCGCCAGGTGTATGAGGACACCCTGAAGGGCGTGTACCTGCTGCTGAAGCGGGAGGTGTGTGAGGGTACGGTGGGCCGGGAGCGGTTCTGGAGCCTGGCCAAGGTCCAGATGACCCGGGTCTGCACGCTGGAGGAGACCGCCACCAACTACGTCAACTGGAGGATGATGGACACACTGCCCTACTACAAGTAAGATGGCCGCTAGGCGCTGTGTACTATAAGTAAGATGGCCGCTAGGCGCTGTGTACTACAAGTAAGATGGCCGCTAGGCGCTGTGTACTACAAGTAAGATGGCCGCCGACAGGCCTTGGGCACTACAAGCAAGATGGCTGCCACCAGGCCTTGTGTACTACAAGTAAGATGGCCGACGCCAGGCCTTGTGTACTACAAGTAAGATGGCTGCCGCCAGGCCTTGTGTACTGCAAGTAAGATGGACATTTCTATATATATCCTTACCTGGAATTGTAAATATTACAATATATTTCCCAGATTTATGCCTGGAAGAATCTTGTAATAAGATTTCAGACACCCCTAAAGTGGACCATACCATTTAACGTGCGTGTGACAAAGTTGCGCCCCCCGGTGGTATGACTGGCGCTCTGCGTCCACCCGGAGGTGCGTCTGAGAACACCTACACCGTGTGTTTGACACCACTCCTCATTCCGTTCTCGAGCCCGTCCTCCGATTTCGGGGGGGCTGCCGCCGGTGCGCTCTTCAACAGGTCTTTGAAGTGGAGGGGAGGGGTTGAGGTGAGGAGCTGGGTGCTTCCGCAGGGTGGCGAGAGCCAGTCTACGGGGGAGTTTGAAGTTCAGTGCCGCTCAGCCTCCTCCTGACCAGGGGCCAGTTGCATGAACATAGATTAAGTCTGGTCTAAGCCTTAACCTACAACCCAGTAGCACTGTACTCTTCTCCACATTATATTCCTCCAATATACATATCTAAGTTTTCAGCAGAAGAAAAGGGAGTTTTCACTCCAGTACAGGTCATACAGAACCCCCCCCCCCCCCCTCCCTGACGAGTACAGGTCATACAGCCCCCCCCCCCTCGACCAGTACAGGTGATGCAGACCCCCCCGACCAGTACAGGTGATGCAGACCCCCCCCCCCCCTCGACCAGTACAGGTGATGCAGACCCCCCCCCCCCTCGACCAGTACAGGTGATGCAGACCCCCCCCCCCCCGACCAGTACAGGTCATACAGCCTCATACAGTTTTTTTTTTCCCTCCTTCGCCCTGTCCTTGAGATGGAAAGGTCTGAAAGAAAACCTTTCTCACTCGGATGAGATTTAATGACTCCGAGACAGGGAGGGGGGTGAGAGAGGAGGAGGAGGGGAGAGGGAGGGATACTCAAAGCCCTCCGGTCGTGCAATCAATATCATTTCTCATAACATTGTTAGTATTCAGAGCTTCAATCCAACGCTTGTTCGTTTTAATATTCTGCTAATCCTCTCTTAAGTGTTCCTGCCCTGAGGAAGCAACTTGTTAGCAGAGCGGACGCCTTTCTGACACTTCTTTTTTCTTTAAACATTTTTTGGAGGGGGGGCCAGGACTTGACTTTTCTACCCACAATGCAGCAGGCCTCCTATCTCCCGAGAGCTGTGTTGTTGTGGAGTGTAATGAGCCGTGACTAGTCTCCTAAAAACATCATGAGCCTCTATAGATGAATAATATACAGTGTAATATACATATACTCATACAGACCCCCCCTGGTGTTAAGTACTGAGTGGACAGCGGTCTGACTGGTGTTCAGTGTGGTGGGTGGACAGATGTCTGACTGGTGTTCAGTACTGGGTGGACAGCTGTCTGTCTGGTGTTCAGTGCATGGGCATCGGAGCCATTGTATGTGGGTGGGACAAGTCCCACTTTACCGTTGGGAAACAATGGCATTTTCAGTGCGCTGTCAGTTCAACTCCATTCTGCTTGCTCTTTCAGAGAATTGCCAAATAAATTAAGCTCCGTACCATGTTTTTCTACTACTTTGCCTGTCGTGCTCCACTTGTCAAATCATTCTGCTTGCTCACTGAGAGAATGCCCAAATAAATTAAACTCCATACCATGTTTTCGCTACTCTGCCAGCAGTTTAGGTTCTTGCAGCCAGGTAGCCTACTGTCAGGGTTGCCAGATGGGGTGGGTTACTGCCGAATGGGCTACTGGATTTAGCAGTTATAGACTGGTTAGGCTGTAAATTGTCAATCCCATCTGTAAGTATGTAAAGTTTATTTATATAGCACCTCTAAATTTGATGGAGCCAGTGTAGGGAAGCTAAGATGGGAGTAATATGACATGACTTTCTGGACCTAGTCAACAGCCTTGCAGCTGCATGTTGGACCATTTGTAGCCAGCCCAGGGTGGATGCGTCGAGGCAGGTGAACAGGGAATTCCAATAGTCCAAGCGGGATGATACAAAAGCGTGAATCCAACTCGGCGTGGGATACCACAGACTGGAGTTTAGCAATATTGCGCAGATGGAAAAAAACAGGTACGTGTCAGTGATCTGATGTGGTGATCAAAGTGCATTTGCTGGTCAAAAATAACACCAAGGTTTCTGAGCTTAGACCTTACTGTTGTTGAGAGGGTCCCCATGCATGTAGCAATTTTTGGAGTGACTTTATCTGAACCTATAATAAGAACCTCGGTTTTATCTGTGTTTAGCTGAAGGAAGTTGTTTGCCATCCAATCCTTCACAGCAGTCAGACAGTCAAATAAAACACACAACTTGTGGGTTTGATCTGGCTTAAATGAGATGTACAATTGAATATCGTCTGCCTAACAGTGATAAGAGACCTCTTTGATTTGGCTAATGATCATTCCATGGGGAAGCATGTAAAGTGCAAACAAAATAGGTCCCAGAAGAGAACCCTGGGGCACACCACACCACAAAGCAGCAGTTTCAGAAGTGAAGGGGCCGACAGACACAGAAAAACTCCTATCCTGAAGATAAGAGGAGAACCAGTTCAGGGTGCTCCCAGTGATACCAGCCCACTGCCTCAGCCTATCGATCAGAATGCAGTGATCAATCTGGAAACCCTGCCTACTGTATGCATTTCCTGCTGGGGTGAGTGGGTCTGACTACATAGTACTGTCACTACAAGCTTGGCATTTAATTTAAGTAAATGTTCATGTGTTCGCCTGTTGCTCTTAAAAGCATCATGTGCAGCATTGACTTACGTGTGTGTGTGTGTGTGTGTGTGTGTGTGTGTGTGACTACAGTTTAGACTGTGTGTGTGTCTGTGACTACAGTTTAGACTGTGTGTGTGTGTGTGTGTGTGTGTGTGTGTGTGTGTGTGTGTGTGTGAGTGAGACTACAGTTTAGACTAGGTGTGTGTGTGTGTGTGTGTGTGTGTGTGTGTGTGTGTGTGTGTGTGTGGGGTCAGCCATCATGGCAGAAAAAACAAGAGTGGACATCAGAGCATTTTTTTTGTGCTCCAAAATGCAAAGTAAGAACCCTATGGCCTATTACCTGAAAGAATAGTTTTCTTTTCACAAGAAATAAGCAAAATATGCTCATATGGAACTGTTGCATATGTCATTAGGCAGCAGAGCAGGCCAGAGCAACAAGTGAGTTTGAATTTTTGTTTTTGCAACATTATGGAAGGTTCTCAGCTCTCTCAAATTAAACTGATTTGATTAAGGCAGTGGTTCCCAAACTGGGGTACGTGGAGGTACTACAACGTCTGATGTAAAAGTGGCAAATAAAACTGTATTTGGAGTGCTGTCCTAGTCTTCATTCACTGAAAGTAGAGAGAAAGGAATTTATTAAATTAAGAGGTAAAGAAGGAACAAGTGAAGTAAGCAAGGAAACTAAAAGATCCAGGGGAGTAGTGAGAAGAAAACAATGAAGTAGTACCAAGGCAGAGAGGAACTATTGCTGTAAGCTTTTAGTGTTTATTATCTTCAAATGTTTTTGTTACCTCAGTGCCATCATTACATTATTGTGTTGGATTTGAAGTAAAGGTATTTGTATTTGCATGCAAGCATAAAGATCCTCTGAATTATTCAATATCATTTTTATAATTGTATACATTTCTGTACTTTTAGCTTTTTAATATTTTCTAATGTCATCTGACTGGGGCCAACCTCTTGAGTGAAATTACAAAATGTACCTATGTTTACTCTTGCTATAGCCAGATAAAATTATCAAACCACATGTTAAAATGCACCAGAATGCAGGAAATGGCCTCTACTTGACCAAAATGTTATGGAGGGGGGACCCCCAGACCCCCCTTTCAGTTGTCCCAACATTTCAGTTGTCCCAACAACTTTTGGGCTTCTGACGCCCATGGTTCAGTGTGCTGGGTGGACAGCTGTCTGTCTGGTGTTCAGTACTGGGTGAACAGCTATCTGACTGGTGTTCAGTGTATGGTGGTCAGGGTGCTGGAGCTGCGTGTGGAGACAGGAAGTCTGGTGTGGAGTTGGTTCTTGGATCACTGTGGAGTGGGAATGTTGCTGATGACGTCTTCCTCGTGTGTGTCTGGTGTACGTGGTGTCAGGGAATTATGTGTGTGTGAGAGACGTTTCCCTGTCCCTCCAGGCTGGTGCGTGTGTAGGCCTGTAACAATTCTGCTGCACAATTAATTGTCTCAGAAATAATTGTCACTGCCTGAATCCCAAATTGCTCCCAATGAGTGGGCTCAGGCTGGCACCTTGCATGGTAGCTTGCTGCCATTGGTGTTTGAATGTGTGTGTGAATGAGAGGCCATTGTAAAGCACTTTGGAATAAGGCGCTATATAAGTCAGTCCATTTACCATTTAATTGTTTGACTCAAGGGCCTCTGCAAGTATATCAGCAGTGTGGTTCTCAGGTACATATCTGGTTTCTAAGCATCTAGTCTGCAGAGTCCAATCAGTGACTATGTAGTAGTGGATGGTTAAACTTATAGGGAGTCATGGCTGTAGTGGAGGTCAGACTCATAGGGAGTCATCATGTTTGAGCTTGACCACATGTCAGTTGTAGCAGAGTAGAAGGGAATGTTTTTTAAATCATTGAGAATGTCACCCTTCACTTTCTCGTACAAACTTGGAATTGCCGTTTTGGAGATGTAAGTTTTGCTAGGCAACTTGTATTGACCATCAAAAAGAGTACAGCATGAATTTAGTGAAGTAGCGTGCACCATTTGGAACTGTCCTGCTTATACTTTGTCTGTCGTCTTAACGACTGAGTAAGACCCAGTTCCCGGGAGGGACCAGCCACTGGAGCGGTTTGACTTGTTTTGTTTATGACTACAAACTGGGTGGGATGGTGACTTTTGAGGTATTGTTTTGAATTGGTTGTGTTAGCTTTTTTTGACAGATCTGGCAACCCGGCTCTTCCAAATTTGCAGGTTCTCCCCTCTGGTTTGGCTTGAATCCCAAAATTATCCCATAACGGTGCAGTCGTGTTATGCTTACACGTATCGGCTTACACTTATCGGCTTACACGTGTGTCAAGGTAGGGGGGGGGGGGGGGGGGGCGGCTTACACGTGTCCCAAGGTAGGGTTACGCTTTGCAACAAGCTCCATCTCTACCAAATGTAGGCTACTGTCTGTTTGCCAAATCCGGTGTAGACTTAACGCTCGAAAGCCGACTTGATGTACATCAACTGTATCAATGCGCGGTGTGTCCTCTGATAGGATAGCTACTGTTCTATCTCGCTACAGGGCGCATGCAGCCAATGGAAACGTTTTTGATGGATGCAAACAAAAGTAGGACCATGAATGTGAAATGAAACATAAAATAAAAATAAATGCTTTGACTGTGGTTCTGCGAAAAAAACGTGATCACATCAAATAATCACCATTAGACAATTATTTCATAATTGTTACAGGCCTGTGTGTGTGTAACGTGTCTCTCCCCCCCCCCTCCAGGCTGTACCTGGTCTCAGGCAGTGAGGTGTACCTGGGCCACATCCAGGGCTTCCTGAGGAGGAAGAGGCTGCTGCACGACTGGACCCACCTGGAGCAGAACGCCTGGCTCCTCCCCCTCCTCCCCCCACACCTGGCCCTGCTGCTGGACTACGACACCAAGATCTCCCAAGGTGGGGGGCGGCGGCTTACACGTGTCCCGGGAGGGGGGGGGGGAGGAATTACACGTGTCCCAAGGTGGGGGAGGTGGGTGGGGCTTACAGGTGTCCGAAGGTAGGGAGGGGGTGGGGCTTACAAGTGTCCCAAGGGAGAGGGGGGTGGGGCTTACAGATGTCCCAAGGTAAGGAGGGGGGGAGGGGGGCTTACAGGTGTCCCAAGGTAGGGAGAGGGGGTCTTACAGGTCTCCCAAACGAGGGGGGGCTTACAGGTGTCCCAAGGGAGGGGGGGGTGGGGCGGGGCTTACAGGTGTCCCATGGTAGGTGGGGGTGGCGCTTACATGTGTCCCATGGTAGGGAGGTGGGGGGGGGCGTACACATGTCCCAAGGTGGGGGGGGGGGGGGGGGGCGGCTTACACATGTCATTGGAGAAATTCAAAGTGTGGGGATATTCCTCAGCGTTCCAGCTGGTGTTTGTTTTGCGTGTTTTTTCATGAATCAACGGGTTTGGGGTTTGGTAATCCAGCGCCGGCGCTGTTCTAATGTCCTGGGGTCAGGTGAAGGTCTCTCTGCCTTTCAGAATACAGATATGTAGATAGTTACTTTATTGATTCCTGAGGGGAAATTAATTCGTTCGAGCAGCTCACATCAACAACAAAATAAAGTGATGATAGAATAAAAATAAAGACATCTGGAATAAAAATAAAGACATCTGAAACATTCTATCCAGTGATGACAGTCCATCCTGCCAGCATGAACATGGTGCAGTATGGGTAATTGAAAGTAAACATGTTGAACAAGGTCAAAGGTCGGTCTGGCTCCATGCTGGCGTCTCCTACAGCCCAGTCAAACACCCGTCTCACCCAGGGAGCTGTGGAACTGGGGGGGCAATCCAGACTTATTCTTTTTTTTAAATACTTTTTCAGCAACATTTTTATGGAGTTAATTATGTGCCACAATTATTTCGAGAAAATAATTATTTTGCGCAAAAGAAAATACATTTTGCGCAAAGGAAAATCGATTTTGAACAAAGGAAAATCGATTTTGTACTCAATAAAAGTTGTTTATTTGCATGTCTGCTAAAGTTGATAATGCACGCAGCACAGCTGATCGTCAACATTTGCTTGACCGGCAACATTTGATTGTTCTCTCTCTCAAAACATTTTACCCTGCTAGAAATGTGCCAGAATTCTGATTGGCTGGCTGGCTGGCCAGTTCTTAAATGTGTTA
Source organism: Nansenia antarctica (assembly GCF_963989245.1). NCBI lineage: Eukaryota > Metazoa > Chordata > Actinopteri > Argentiniformes > Microstomatidae > Nansenia > Nansenia antarctica. Next base: position 69,664,733 of record NC_137674.1, read on the forward strand.
AAATGTCTGATTGGCTGGCCTGGTTGTCAATCACAACATTTACGGACCAAAGGCGGTTGGAGGAGATGAGAAAATTGATGGTTGAAGGTTGAAGAGTGAAGATATAAGATTTAGAGTGAAGAGATGTATGTATATCTTCACACAATTTTCTCATCTCCTCCAATCGCCTTTGGTCTGTAAATGTTGTGATTGACAAGGGGGAGCAAGGCCCACCTGTCCATATCTTTGTATGTTTTTGTTAATCTTGTTGTAGTTTATGGCATACAGGGAAGACATATCTCTCGGTAAGTAAACCCCAAGGTACTGGATATATAGTGATTGCCAAAAAAGTATATTTGTTTACCAATTCTTGAGTGAGGACAAAATTAAATGTCAGGGCCTATGTTTTATGAACATTAAGTACATATCCTGCATTAAGGGATGAAATTGCATTATCTATTTCTTCATTTCTGATCTCAGATGTGAGTATCATTATGCTCTTTGCCAAGAGATGGGAGGTCCAATGAAGTTAAGAACTGTTAAATTTCTTGTTCCCTATCTTTCTCAGGTTGTCTATATAATGCGGGGTATAATAGGGTCTCGAATTTTATAAATTGTGCTTTCAGATTGTTGCTTACGGAGCATCCATGCTAGTAACTTTGTCGCTTTTGGACCGTCTCAAAATGCCTCTGTTTCATGAATAATTTTCTTCTCAACCTCTTCACTATGGATTTGATCTGTCCTGTTTAATAGCCCTCATCTGTGAAAGCGCAGAAGGGTCTTTAGTAGAGCTGTGAAGCCGCTCCAGGTCCCTCAATTTAACTTACAGCTCAAGCAGTTTTTCAGCTTTTAATTTTTTTAAGAGCCGTCTGAGCTATAAATCTCCCTCAATCCAGACTTATTCTGATAAAATGTCACGAGAGTTATCAAATATAAGCCTGGATTTTCCTTTAGTGACGTTGATGGAACACCCCCCAGTAGTGGTCCAGCATCGTTCACAGCCCCCCCCTCCCCCCAGCTTGTCTCTCACCCATCCATCATACAGCCCTGGCTTCTGACAGCTAGTCATAACTCTGGAGCTACACCCATGAGCACCTGGGCTACATGTGAGACTGATGCGTGTGTGTTTTCTCTAAATCATAAAGACCCTAATGAGGATGTAGTACCTGGGTCAACGCGTGTGTGTGTAATGAGGATGTAGCACCCATGCTAGCCGGACTGTGACTGAACCTGCGACCAGACGGTTGTTTGTCTTGTTTACAAGCTCGGAGGCACAACCCTCTGCTCTCCTCTGTGACCCCGCTGCTATCCTCTGTGATGTTAGCTCTGCCGACGCACAGTTAGCCTTGCCAACACACAGCTAGCCTTGCCCTAGCCCTGCCAACACACAGCTAGCCTTGCCCTAGCCCTGCCAACACACAGCTAGCCTTGCCCTAGCCCTGCCAACACACAGCTAGCCCTGCCAACACACAGCTAGCCTTGCCCTAGCCCTGCCAACACACAGCTAGCCCTGCCAACACACAGCTAGCCTTGCCCTAGCCCTGCCAACACACAGCTAGCCTTGCCCTAGCCCTGCCAACACACAGTTTAGTGAGGCAGCTACTGATGTCCTCTTCATTTCTCTCTCTCTCCTCTCTCCCCCCTCTCCTCTTTCTCCTCACCCCCTCTATCTCTCTCTCCTCTCCCCCCTCTCTCTCTCCTCTCCCCCCCCCTCTCTCTCTCTCCTCTCCCCCCCCCTCTCTCTCTCTCCTCTCCCCCCCTCTCTCTCTCTCCTCTCCCCCCTCTCTCTCTCTCCTCTCCCCCCTCTCTCTCTCTCCTCTCCCCCCTCTCTCTCTCTCCTCTCCCCCCTCTCTCTCTCTCCTCTCCCCCCCCTCTCTCTCTCCTCTCCCCCCCCTCTCTCTCTCCTCTCCCCCCTCTCTCTCTCTCCTCTCCCCCCTCTCTCTCTCTCCTCTCCCCCCTCTCTCTCTCTCTCCTCTCCCCCTCTCTCTCTCTCTCTCCTCTCCCCCTCTCTCTCTCCTCTCCCCCTCTCTCTCTCGCTCTCTCCTCCCCCCCTCTCTCTCTCTCTCTCCTCTCCCCCTCTCTCTCTCTCTCCTCCCCCCCTCTCTCTCTCTCTCTCCTCTCCCCCCCTCTCTCTCTCTCCTCTCCCCCCCCTCTCTCCTCCCCCCCCTCTCTCTCTCCCCTCCAGAGAGCCTCCATGGTGATGGTGTGGCAGCCCAGCTGAGCAGGGTGGTGTGGCTCTACCTCCACTCCAACCAGGCGCTCTACCTGGACGCTGTGAAAGGCCTGGTGCTGCAGTGTGCTCAGGCTAGCATCGGCTGCTACGCTAGCCTCACCCCTGGGCTGCTACATGACTAGCCTCACCCTTTTTATCCTTTTTAATATTTTTTTCTAACCAAGTGGAAAGTATTTTTATTGTAAACTTTTGTAAATCTTACGAAATGATAATTGAACAGATGGAATTAGTGTCCTTGATCTGAGGGGATCTTTCTTTCTTTTTATTTTTTTAACCAAATGGAAAGTGTTTTTATTGTAAGCTTTTTAAATCTTACGAAATGATAATTGCACAACTGGCCTGTGTTTGTAAAATCAATGTCTTGTGTGAACATTCTGTTTGATGTTCTCATATAATATGAACTGAGCTGCCAGTGAGCAGTGGTATTGATTCATGTGCCTGACTGTAGAAATTCTTCTTGGAAAGATTTTAAATGAGTGCTTCGCTCAATAGATGAGAAACTGAAACTATTCCACAGCCTTGAAGATTGCACTTGTCTTTATTTGAATGTCTTTTAACTAGAACAATGCATGGCAGTTAACCTGATGCTGCAGGAGTAAAACCATTTATACCTCAGAACGTTCTATGATCAGCCAAGGCTGGAAACTAAGCTAATAAAACACACTTCCCTGAATAGAACCCTGTCTGTCTGTCTTCACTGAATAGAACCCTGTCTGTCTGTCTTCACTGAATAGAATCATGTCTGTCTTCACTGAATAGAACCCTGTCTGTCTGTCTTCCCTGAATAGAACCCTGTCTGTTTGTCTGTCTTCCCTGAATAGAACCATGTCTGTCTTTACTGAATAGAACCCTGTCTGTCTGTCTTCCCTGAATAGAACCGTCTGTCTGTCTGTTTGTCTTCCCTGAATAGAACTTACCTATCTTTTATGCACAAAAGCTTTGTTTTAAATATTTTCTCACAAAAATGTGATGGTGGTATAACAAAATTGAGTGTGAATGTCTTTATTTACACCTATCTTTTATTTCATTTGTACATTGCAGACAGGAAAAATGTAAAAGGAGGTTGAGCTGTGATTTCCCCCAGCTGGTGTTTCACTCCCCCAGCAAGCGCCACATTTGTGAACTCTTTTTTGTTGAGACACTGTCAGCTGATAAGCTGATCGATAAGCTACCTCAGCCAGAAACATCCGAGTCAGCTGAGGTAAGCCAGTCTGAAAGGCAAGTGGACAGTGATGGCGAAACCACGCAAAGATCTGCTCCACAAACTACACATGGCACAAGGACACTTTATAATGCAGCATTGATTTGAAAGATGCTTATTAGACTCCTCTGGCATGAAATGCCCATGGCCACCCACTTCAGATGCTCTCAATGTTTCTGAAGCCAAGTCTGTAGTACCTCTTGACCTGAACAATCTTATTGCCTGGGTTATTGGTGCAACAGAGGACCCAGCAGTGGGCCATTGCCCCCGACAAGTGACGCCTTGTACCAACACTGCAAAAGGGCAAATTACCAAGCAGACATTCGTTGAAAGCTGTAATGTGTGCCCCTTTACCCGTTGGCAATGGGTGGCACGTCGAGGATGGGGAGTTAAAAGTGACCTGGATGACTACAAATCCGGCTCCTGATAGTGTGTTGCAGGTAATCCACTGTGGTTGCAAACTAGGCAAATGTGAGGCAGGAAGATGTTTCTGTGTGTCTGAAAAACTGTCATGTACAAATCTGTGTCAATGCCAAAACTATTAAAATGTGTCTAAGGAAACTGAGGATAGGGTTACATGGGATGATGACTCAGATGATAGTGGTAAGGATGATTAACATATACAGTGTTGCCTGGGAAGTGAGGTGGTGGATGAGGGTGTGGACTGGGGTTGGGATTATACAGTAGGTATAGTGTGATTTTTGTTTGTATTTTTGTACCTGCATTCTATTTTGTTTTTAAATGGAAAATAAAAAGGTTATTTTTATAAACGTATTGATTTGTCAATTTTTGGGCATTATTCCAAATTAAGGGGATGGTGTAGTGTTTTGATTGAGTAACCATCTTGATCAAAAGTGTGTAGGTCTATTCTTTTTCTCATTACACTAGTCACTGAACTGTTTTGTGTACAACCTCAATCTTTAGAAAATTGTACCTGTGTAGTGACCGCTCGTTAGTGAGCAGAGTATTCGTAATTCACGGCGTTCCAGCCTGTACAAAGCACTGTTGATATGTTTGTGTTTACTCAATCACCCAGGTTGCTTAGCGGGTGATATGACGGGATATAAGTGGGACAAAGATGGATGAATGTTGTTGTTGTCAGTACGCATGCAGAGAGTGAGAATAAAGCACATGATTGTTTTTCTACCGGCAAACCGACTACATCGTCCAGTTATTGCCGTCACTCCTACATTGGTGACCCTGACATTCTCTCGAACGTTTTCGGAGATCATTTGAACATGACAACAAACGCAGTTTCACTCAAGCTGCCCGTTTTTTGGGAACAAAATGCCAACGCATGGTTTGCACAAGCTGAAGCTCAATTCGCCCTCAGGGATATTACCGTGGATCATACCAAATACTACTACGTGGTAGCAGCTTTAACCAATTCAACGGCAGCGAGAGTGGTGAGTCTTATTGAAAACCCACCGGCACAGCACAAATATGTTACCTTGAAGGCGCACCTCATAGATACGTTTTGTTTGTCTGAATCTGAACGTGCACGCCAGCTCCTCTCTCTCCCTGGGCTCGGTGACACGAAACCCTCTGAACTGATGGACCACATGCTAGCTTTGCTGGGCGACCATCAGCCGTGTTTTCTTTTTAAAGAGCTTTTTCTGCAACAGTTACCAGACCAGGTTCGTTTTTCAATGGCTAATTCCATCAAAACAGACTTTCGTCAGCTAGCCAAGGAAGCGGATATATTTTTCTCAGCTGGGAAGAAGTGTTTTACAGCCACCATGGATGAGTTTGGGTTCCAACCACTCTCCATCTCCGCTACTGCTGTGGCCCGACGGGTGAGGCCGTCGGGGTTGTGCTTTTACCATATGAAATTCGGGGACAAAGCTAAGAAGTGCCTACCACCATGCAACTACAGTGTGTCGGGAAACGCACAGGCCGCCACTCATTAGCAGCTGTGGGTGCCGGCCATTCTGCAGGCTTGCTGTACGTCACTGACTCCCTCTCCGGCCGCCGTTTTCTGTGTGACACAGGTGCCCAGGTGAGCGTGCTGCCCGTATCGGCAATAGACATTAAAACAGGGAAACAAGGACCCTCCCTTGAGGCTGCCAATGGCAGTGCTATCGCTACCTTCGGCAGGCGCACTGTGGGTTTGTGTTTTGCTGACCAGCGTTTTACCTGGAGTTTTGTGTTGGCCAAAGTGTCTACTCCCCTCTTAGGCGCTGACTTTCTCTGCGCTAACAGCCTCCTGGTGGACGTGGGGAACCGCCGACTCGTCAACGCTGAGACATTCGGCTCTTTGTCATGTGAGCGCAGTGACGCAGCCACAATGAAGCTGTCCAGTGCTGTCTCGCCGGCTGACGATTTTTCTCCTCTTCTATTGGAGTTCTCAGACATCACAACACCTACCTTCTCGGCTGCTACCACCAAACACGGCGTCATGCATTACATCTCCACGGAAGGCCCACCAGTGCATGCCAGGGCCCGTCGCCTCGACCCACACAAGCTCACCATCGCGAAAGAGGAGTTTGCAGCCATGGAGGCACTTGGCATCATTCGCCGTTCTGACAGTCCTTGGGCCTCGCCTCTCCATCTCGTTCCCAAGTCCAACGGAGGCTGGCGTCCGTGCGGCGACTACCGGCGTCTAAATGATGTCACCACACCTGACCGTTACCCCGTTCCACACATTCAAGACTTTTCAGCCCATCTAGCGGGCGCGTCTATTTTTTCTAAAGTGGATTTGGTACGGGGATACCACCAGGTGCCAGTTAGCCCTCAGGACGTCCCCAAGACAGCGGTTATAACACCATTCGGACTTTTTGAGTTTTTGAGGATGCCGTTTGGCCTCAAGAATGCTGCCCAGACCTTTCAGAGGTTGATGGACGCCATGCTGGGCAACCTCCCTTTTGTGTTTGTCTACCTAGACGATATCCTGGTAGCTAGCACGTCCAAGGCAGAGCACCTATCCCACCTCCGTCTCCTCTTCAGTCGCCTCCGGGAACATGGATTAATCATCAACCCAGCAAAGTGCCAGTTTGGACTGCCTGCCATGGATTTCCTCGGCCACCACATCACTACTGCTGGGGCGGTCCCGCTGCCATCAAAGGTGGACGCTGTGCTGCAGCTCCCACGCCCTACCAGCATTAGAGCTTTACAGGAGTTCCTGGGGATGGTGAATTTCTACCATCGATTCATCCCCCAGGCTGCCCACCTAATGCGACCCCTGTATGGGGCTCTCAAGGACAAGACCCCTAAGCACATCATCGCATGGTCCGACGAAATGTCAAAGGCATTCTCAGACACCAAGGAAGCCCTCGCGAGCGCGACCATGCTGACTCACCCCGTGCCTGAAGCTTCCGTGGCCTTGACAACTGATGCCTCAGATTATGCCGTTGGAGGCGTTTACGAACAGCTGGTCAAGGGGGTTTGGCAACCCCTGGCATTTTTCAGCCGACAACTCCGCTCCAGTGAGCAAAAATACAGCACCTTTGACCGAGAGCTCCTCGCTCTGTACTTGGCAGTCAGGCACTTCCGTTTCCTGCTGGAGGCTCGTCCATTCACAGTTTTTGTGGACCACAAACCGTTGATTTTTGCCATGGCTAAGGTGTCGGAGCCGTGGTCTGCCAGGCAGCAGCGTCATCTGGCTTATATCTCCGAGTTCACTACAGACATTCGGCATGTGGCGGGGAAGGACAACCCTGTAGCTGACTGCCTCTCTCGTGCCACTATCGGGGCTGTCCACCTCGGCATCGACTACGCCCATATGGCTGCGGATCAGGTTTCGGACCCAGACATCCAGGCATGCAGGACTGAAGTTTCTGGCCTCCAGTTGGCGGACATCCCCTTCAGTGACGACGGCACAACGCTGCTTTGTGACGTGTCCATGGAGCAGCCGCGCCCCGTGGTTCCACATGCATGGAGACGGCAAGTTTTCGAGGCCATACATGGCCTCTCACACCCAGGCAGGAAACCTTCGCAGCGCCTGATTGCGGCGAAATTCGTCTGGCCCAGGATGAAGGTTGACATTGGTGGGTGGGTCAAGACCTGCGTGCCATGCCAACGTGCGAAGGTCCATCGTCATGTTAAGGCCCCGCTGGAGCGGTTCACGGTCCCAGAAAGACGCTTCGACCATGTCAACATTGATCTGGTGGGTCCCCTTCCCGCCTCCAGGGGGTACACTCACCTTCTGACGATGGTGGACAGGACCACCCGTTGGCCAGAGGCCGTCCCACTGACGGAGACTACCACAGCTGAGGTGGCCCGCGCATTCATCGGCACCTGGGTCTCCCGGTTTGGGGTCCCCTCAGACCTTTCCTCTGATCGGGGGGCCCAGTTCACTTCTGGCTTATGGACTTCCATTACTCAGCAGCTGGGTGTCTCCCTCCACCGCACTACGGCTTACCACCCACAGGCCAATGGCCTGTGTGAACGTTTTCACCGGTCCATGAAGGCTGCCCTTAAAGCCGATCTCCGGGGCGACGGCTGGGTCGACAGGCTTCCTTGGGTGATGCTGGGACTCCGTACTGCACCTAAGGAGGACCTCCTTTCGTCCTCTGCTGAGCTGGTGTACGGCCAACCCCTCCGGGTTCCGGGGGATTTCCTCCCCTGTGCTACGGTCCCCTGGTCAGCACCAGAACAGCGAAGTGCGCTGCTGGACAAGGCCAAGTCCTTCCGGCCGATCCCTACCTCATGCCATGGCGTTCCTAAGGTACGTGTCCCGCCTGATCTGAAGGCAGCGGGGTATGTCTTTATCCGCCAAGACGCCCATCGAGCCCCTCTGCAACCGCCCTATGATGGTCCCTACCGGGTCGTGGAGACAGGCGACAAATCCTTTATTATCGACATGGGGGGTAGTAAGGAACGCATCTCGGTGGATCGCCTTAAGCCAGCTCATCTGGACTTGGACCGTCCCATCGAGGTGGCCCACCCGCCCCGCCGCGGTCGCCCCCCTGTTAAAACAGTCCCGACCCTAGCTCCTGCAGACCCCCTGCCCTGCCGTCCGAGGCCGGCCAAACGTCCGCCTGTTGTTTTTCCCCTGCCTCGGTCTCCTGTGCCTGCTCAAGGGCGCCAGAGTCGCTTTGGGCGAGTTATCAGAGTCCCTGACCGTTTTTTGGGGCCGGTTCTTGTGAATTCTGGGGGGACGTGTGTAGTGACCGCTCGTTAGTGAGCAGAGTATTCGTAATTCACGGCGTTCCAGCCTGTACAAAGCACTGTTGATATGTTTGTGTTTACTCAATCACCCAGGTTGCTTAGCGGGTGATATGACGGGATATAAGTGGGACAAAGATGGATGAATGTTGTTGTTGTCAGTACGCATGCAGAGAGTGAGAATAAAGCACATGATTGTTTTTCTACCGGCAAACCGACTACATCGTCCAGTTATTGCCGTCACTCCTACACCAGCATCTTTAATATTGCAGGTTGCGAATGGAATGGAATGGAATGGACTTTACAAGGTAAAGCATTTTTTATACAAATTTGCTGCATATCATGGTATAAATTCACATTACAGTTTTTACGGTCGCTAAGTCGAGGTGTTCAATACTGAAGTCACAGTCACAACTCTTCATACAGTCTGCATTACTAACATGCATGTTGGCCAATCACTTCATTCATGTCTCAAAAGAAGCTTGTTCAACCACACTGGCAACAATGTTCACTCAGAAAGCATACACAGTCATTCATAACATTCTGACTTACAAAACACTAACAGGGAGCATTACATAGTTTGAATGAATATTTCATTATAAAAATGGTTTGATTTATAGTAATCATAGACAGAATAGTTGACTGTACAACTGTAAAGTATTAGGCAACAAGAATGAATTTGTGTATTATTTTTTGTTCAGTATCTTTGCAGAAAGTAAGTTACGGTACATTTACTTCAAAGTACACTACATTTACTTACCATGAAAAGTGGAAAATGCAAAGTTCAAACAAAAAAGAAAAACAGAAATTCCAGGGCTACAATACAATAGCAATCACACCAAAAATGTCTCACTCCTGAGGGTTTTGGTCCACCCTCTGGTCTGCATCTGGTCACATCTAATGTCTTCCTTAGCAATGCATCTAGTCTATTTCATTTCATTGTATATATTCTGCTAATGTTTTCTAGACATTTCAATATGATTACTGCAAATAGTGAAAATACCACCGCTCATCCGTTATCAGACTTTGCTGAGGTGCTGGAACTGAAGAGTATCAATACAAAATAACAGCAGCAATACAAAATAACAGCATCTGCACACTGCACAATCTGCACAAAGGACATTCTTGATCTAGTTTGCTGTTCCGGTGTAACTCCCCTTAATTGTACTGCTTTTGATTTGAAAAATGTTTCAGAATAAAAGTCTCCCCCAAAAAAATTCTGAATAAAAGTCCCTAAAAACATATTTCATAATGAACGTCCCCCAAAACATTTTACAGAATAAAAGTGAAAAAAAAAAAAAATCTGAATAAAAGTCCCAAAGAACTTTTTCTGAATAAAAGTCCCCCCAAAAATATTTCAGAATAAAAGTCCCCAAAAAATGGACAGGTCCCCATTGAACAATGACATTGATATAGTCAAAAGGACCACTTGTTGTTTATGAAGACAGTTTTTAAGGGGTTGTGTTTGATGTTTAGTATTTGTCCCCCACACTTCAGCGTGCGGTATATAAGGACATTGTAGTCCTGCTGCAGAAAGATGGATATCTCACACTGTCCCAGCTCTAGACCAAGGTATTGGTCTTCATTCATTATATCATTCACCAGCTGGGTTCATGCTTTTGTTCCAACCAAGCAGGAATATCACACAGCAGGGAAAGGAGGAAAAAAGGGTTAATTTCAAAGATAACTCAAACAGCCATTGTGTGAAACTCGTCTTTTGTTAATTACTTGCATCCTCTTTCCTCGCCTCAAAAAAGTATTGAAGTTTCTTCCCTTGCATCATATTCTCACCATTGTCGTCAAGGGTTGATTTTGCTCCAAACATATTTATTTCTTTGTATATTTCTCATCAATCAATCATTGATATGGTCCCAGAAATGTCATACTCGCACTACATGCGAAAACGATTCCTAATAGCAAACCTCTTGATCAAGGAGACGAGAGGATTCAAGGACAGACCTTTGATAGACTCACTCATTGTCCCTCCAGGGAGAGGTGAGCTTCGAAGGGGACCACCTGGTTGAAGGCGGCCTATGGGTCACATGACCAACAGGACGGAGTACCGGGAGGTGTGTCAGTTCCACTCGGACCACCACCTCGCCACCTCGGTTCTACTTTCTGACCAGGATCTACTCGCGCTACGTGCAGAGCATCCTGGACAACCTCCAACACGACCTCAAACCCGACATCGTCATCGTCAACTCCTGTGTGTGGGACATTTCCAGGTGACCACACACACAAACACACACACACACACACACACACACACACACACACACACACACACACACACACACACACACACACACACACACACACTACAGTCCTCCAAAAATGAACACCCCTAAAATTGTTTATTCCAACAGTATATGTATTGACCCCCCCAACCCCTCAGGAACAATACTGAATGGTTTATTCCAACAGTATATGTATGGAGTTACCCCCTACCCAGACTTTTATTCTGAAAAAAAGGTTCAGAATACATAGACATTTTATTTTTCAGACTTTTATTCTGAAATGTAATTTTTCAGACTTTTATTCAGAAATTTGATTTTTCAGACTTTTATTCGGAAAAAAAAGGTTCAGTGACTCAATCAGAACTTTTCTAGTTTGGTTTGGTGGTGGGTACCAGACAGTTTTTGACTGAACGTGGTCAAATTTAACTGGATGGTCAAGGGGGCGAACTGAAACAATGTGTGTGGGATTCGGACAGTCGTTTTCTTACTCGTTCTCTCTAGTTATCTGTTGTAATACAGGTGCAAATTGATGTTGCAAAATTAGCGTGATAGCTGATTAGCATGCGAATGAGCCTACAGTCGACATTCTTCACTACAGAGACTTAGACTTTAGTGGCAGTAGAATCACGTCAAATTAACCATTCATTCAAACTGTTCAATAAATACTTCAAACTCAGTTCCAAGGGTTGAGAGGCCAGGGGGCCGTTCCACTAAAGTGGATTAGTATATCGGCGATTGAAATAAATCAGGCGATCAGGCAACTCGGGATTGGAATTCAAGCCTCAGGTGATTCCTTGAACGAGGATCAGGCTTGTATCATGAGTGTTCACAGAACACCGGCTTACAAATCCTCAATATGGGCGCGTGCACGCAGACATAAAGAGCCCCGAAGAGTCGATCTGTCGAAATGAAGATACTCCACTCTGCAGGGGTCCTACATTTGCGCAGCATTCCGAATTATTGATCTTTATGAAGACGGAAAAATAAGATGTAAAATAGTGCAATACTGCCGCAATTAACAAGGCGAGGGAAATGGTTTGGCAAGAAATTGCTGACCGATTAAATGCGTAGGTCATACTAGCCCTAGTTATTGTTATATGTTCATATTTGAATAAATGAATATTTACTACTGTGGTGATATTAGCAGCAGGCTAAAATTGTTTTATCGTCACGATGGCCTAGTGGTATTTACCGCTGCCGTGGTATTTATTCGTCTTTTTAAGACGGTGGTTCGAATCCCTCTTCAGACACACTTTTTTATTGCATTTCGTTGCCTGAATCTAATCTAAAATCTCATCTAAAATATAGTAATAGTAAGTATATAGGCTATAAAATGATGGTGCAGGCTAATTTACAAGAACTGACACGATTACAATGGTGTTTGAAGCCTTTCTGAGTAAATTATGTTCTTAAACTAGACCCTGGATTTGGCATAGATAATTTTTTCTTACGATTACTGATGGATAGATGATTCACTTAGACAGATATATCTGTCTATGTTGTAAATCGATTTGCATGAAGGCTTCGGTTAAATGTAAAAAAAAAAAAAAGAATCACTTAAATCAAGTCTCAAACCAGCAACCTTTGGAACTCTAGCTGGTTGCCTTAACCACTGCGCCAGCCAGACCGCTGTGACAGAAGCAATGCAAGTTGATAGACATACCTATTTATTTAATTTAATTTTGTACACTTTTACATTTATTTATCTATCGATCTATCACACTTTCAAAATATCAGGTTATCTATCACACAATCAAACTATCTATCTATCGATCGATCACACTTTCAAATTATCAAATTATCTATCTATCACACAGTCAAACTATCTAATCTATCTATCTCGTGTGAAGTGGGAACTAATATTTCCTAAAAGACACTTGAGGAACTGTCGTAGTTTCCACCTGTGAGCCTTTTTTGACGCACGCATTACGTTAGCCAGCCTGTAAGTCTGCTCGGGACCAGGCTAATTATATCTGACTCAGAAGGATATGTTGCATAGCAACCAAGCAGCGAATTATTTGAGCCACATTGATGGAACAGACCCCAAGCTTATTTAAACCTGGATCAGAGTTAATCGCAGTGTGCGAATTAAATCACGGTGTGCGGGGGAGCCCAGGGATTAAAGCAAAAAAAATAATCTCCTGACGGAAAAAAAAATTCAGGCCAAATCGGGGCCGGTGGCTTTCCGTTCTACGTTCTAATGCTTTGACTTTTCTTTCGAAAAATGTGAACACATTTCCGCGTTGTCGAAAATCAATGACACATCGCTAGTCAACTAACACGGCTTGTTTCGTGAGCCTGCTAACAATGTAAAGTAGTGTTCTAGTTAACTAGGTAACAATGTAAAGTAGTGTTCTAGTTAACTAGGTAGCAGTCCAATCCATTTCGCTGCTGTATTTTGGCTTGACTAGCGAGTTTGTGTTGTGATTCTCAACAACGTAGTTTCACCCTTTTCCATAGTTTTGAATAATAAATGTGTGGACTGACGATGTAGCGCAGCCTAACTTATTCTAATAATTATTTAACATAGTTTTATTCTGATAATGATTCCCCCCTCCTCCCAGACTTACAAGGTCACACTATTATTGGATTGGTTGTTGCGTGTCAGGTGAAGTTAGCTAAACATTTAACCTGCTAGCTAGCAAGAGAAACATAATGTCACTCTCCAAAGGTCTAAAGAGGAAAGTTGACGGTGAAAACAGGGCATTTAAAGAGGAATGGACAGCGAACTATGCGTTCATCCTACCTGGTTTCATCAATGCAAAGCCGTTGTGAGAGACTCGCATTTTCCGTGCTCACAATGAATGTTCCCTTCCACCTATACATGCGAGTCGTCCTTTTCGTCAATGAATGTGATAAAGACGCACTGACTAGAGGAATCGATTGGTGCATAAAAACCTTGAGAACTGCCGGATTAAAGTGACGTCCATAATAATAATAAATAATAATAATACATTAGACTTATAGCGCTTTTCTAGACACTCAAAGACGTCCATATCACCAGATAGCCAACAAATAGTGACCGATGGGAGATGCCAGTTTTCTCAAGTGAGATTTAATAGCCTAATATTATTTTTTCTATTTTTAATGAATGGCTCATTGTAATTATTATCCCTAGTAATGTAGCGTGTTTGCTCTGTCATTAAATGTTTTTCAGGAGCATATAGGCTAAGCGGATTCAGCTTTTTTTTTTTTTTGCGCCGATTTAGTTGTCAATGTTTTTCATAAAATTAAACTGCATTTGCTTTGTTACTGTTCACATGTGTGGTGCAGTCACATTCACATAGCCTATAAGTAAACATTAAGTTTGAATTATTTACTGAGCTGGCGTTACTTTTTTCAAACCACACACCGCATGTCGGCTATTTCAGCACCACGCGTTGTCCACCTACTTATCACTGAGGGGTTCAGCGTCAGTGCACCCCGCTCTGTTACCGTCGCATAGTTGTAGCCAATAAAGGCCTATATGTAGGCTATATAGGCTATTATATATCATTTATATACCTAATACCAACATCAAAATAGATTGTATGCCTCTACAAATCATATTACACCAGGTAAAATCCGTCACAACTTGGAATAAATCCATCGCAATTTGGAATATTTTAGAGCTCCCCCAAAATTTCACAAACCATGTTTCCAGGGGAGCTCATGTCACCACTAGGGGAGCTATAGTTCCCCGAGCTCCCCCTTATTTCGCACCCTGGTTAATCGCTTGGATCAGAGTTAATCTCGCTAGTGGAACGGCCCCCCGGTGTTCTCAAGAGCTCGAATTGTCTTATTTGACAATACTTAAAATCAGGGATCTGCTGTTCAATTACAGTTTTTTACGGTCGCTAAGTCGCAGTGTTCATTATGAAGTCACAGTCACAACTCTTCATACAGTCAGCAAAGCAGAAGTCCATGTGGACCAAACTGTGACTCTTACTCTGTGATTTGTGCATTGCTTTCATACAAAATGCATTCAATGACCACGTTCTCCAAAATCCATAACACTTCTCTCATTCAAACTCCCCCACCTGCAAAACACTATGTATTTGCAACACGTTTTCATTGTTAACACACTGTGTTCAAAACTGTGAAGAACACATTAAAAACAGAATGATTTGGTGCATTTGTGCAGTAATCATATTCCTATCATTTTTTTTCTTCCGCATAGTGTTTGAGTGTGCAGATGCTGTTATTTTGTATTGATACTCTTCAGTTCCAGCACCTCAGCAACGTCTGATAACGGATGAGCGGTGGTATTTTCACTATTTGCAGTAACCATATTGAAATGTCTAGAAAACATCAGCAGAATATATACAATGAAATGAAATAGACTAGATGCATTGCCAGGGAAGACATTAGATTCAGATGCAGACCAGAGGGTGGACCAAAACCCTCAGGAGTGAGACATTTTTGGTGTGATTGCTATTGTATTGTAGCCCTGGAATTTCTGTTTTTCTTTTTTGTTTGAACTTTGCACTTTCCACTTTATTTTCCAATTTTTATTTTACACAAGTAAATGTAGTGTACTTTGAAGTAAATGTACCGTAACTTACTTTCTGCAAAGATACTGAACAAAAAATAATACACTAATTAATTCTTGTTGCCTAATACTTTACAGTTGTACAGTCAACTATTCTGTCTATGATTACCATAAATCAAACCATTTTTATAATGAAATATTCATTCTTGTGAAAATCATTCAAACTATGTAATGCTCCCTGTTGTTAGTGTTTTGTAAGTCAGAATGTTATGAATGACTGTGTGTATGCTTTCTGAGTGAACATTGTTGCCAGTGTATGGTTGAACAAACTTCTTTTGAGACATGAATGAAGTGATTGGCCAACATGCATGTTAGTAATGCAGACTGTATGAAGAGTTGTGACTTCAGTATTGAACACTGCGACTTAGCGATCGTAAAAAACTGTAATGTATACTAATGCACCAATATGTTTAGGTACATGTGTAAATGTCAATTTCAGACAGATTTTGTCTTCCCAACACGAATAGATATCATTTTACAAGCAAAAAAACCAGCCTTTGATTTTCGTTTTGTCATTTCCATACATATACATTCATATAATATCCTGCAGACAAAAAACTGCAGAATATTTTGAGGAGAACTTTTAACCCAATGTCCATGATGGTATTGTCTATGCATTCTAATGCATTCAGAATGTAGTGCCAAGACATGGGAACGAAAATCTTTTTCTAGCCACTTTACAGGATTCACCTTATGGCCTATATTGCCTACTTCATTCTAGAACCCCACCATCATACCTAGAGAACCAACACACACATGAACAGTTTCTAGAAAAATATTTTATTCGCCATCTGTACAAATAACAGAAATCAAACAACTTTTTTGGAAAAATTAAAAAATACTTGTTAATACTTTTAGGAACATTGTATATAAATAGACCTTTGGCATTCATAAATTCTAGCTGCAAAACTAAAAGCTTAAAATGTCATTATTACAAACCAGAGAGCCCTAGTTACAGAGCCCTAGTAACACAGGCCAGCCAGTGGCCCATAGTCCTTATGGTGCATTCATGTGATCTCAGAAACTCGCAGCTTCCAAGTTAAAGTTCACGCAACTTATTTGCGTCGAGCTTCCCTTACGTATAGGTAGATCAATACTCAGTAGGGGAATCTCTGGTATCAAGTTTCCTGAAGTCTCAAAATGTTTCCTATGTTCCGAGCACGCATGAATGCAGGATTAATACACATAAACAAACAAACAAACACAGTACGCTGAAAAAACCCACCATGACGACCACACCATTCCCTTTAGAACCAGTCTAGAACATCCTAGAGCCCATCTCAGCACAAGTCGAGTTCTGAATCCGCCATTTTAGGACTGTCGCGCTGCGCAGACCGTCAGATCTGACAACACCAGGAGGGACGTGGGCCGTCTCAGGTCACCACATCAACATGATATAGAGATCTGATCTCTGAAGAACAGCCAGAACGCAACGCCATGACAACCACTTTCCCTTTCCCTTTCTGAAGTCTACAAGACTTCTTCACCACATTAGAGAGACCACGCTGTGACTGTACTGTGCGTCTTGAGTAGGCTACATTCTTCCTCAGGCTTTTTTTCCCCAAGGAGACGACTATTACGGTCTGTATTTTTACCTGAGTGGATACAGTATATAATATATGCATTGTTTGTGCCTTATGGCTTAGCGACGTCTCTGTCAACACACAGACCGGTGTTAATAACGACCTTCACAACTGTCTGGGGGAACCCCGGGGTTCGAACCCCTCGGTTTCAGACTAAGCCCGCCGAGCTGAAGCCTGTCGTCAGGGTCTCTGTAGCTCTGCTGCATAGTTACGTAAAGGCACAGATGAACAGTCGCTTCTCGCGTCGGCCGAGGGGCTAGTGACGCGTGTGTAATTTGCATAGTTTGCGTAGTTTTCTAGTACATTGTTGTCATAGAGGTCCCCCCCCCAACTGTGTTGTCATGGAAACAACATTTGTTCTATAACTGATCCTGTACATGTTTTAAGATGGCTGTGATCAGCCGTAGAGATGCTACTGGACACAACATCACACAAGTCCACAATATGAAAAACATGTCATTAAGAAAACATGGAAACAGGAAAAGAAAATATGAACTTAATTTCAGGAAATGAACATTGTCATTTGAACACTTTGGGCTGGTTTCACAGACAAGGATTAAGACTAATCCTAGACTTTAAAAAAAGCATCTTCAGTGTAGATTTTTTTACATTGAAAGTGTGATTTACTCTAGGACTAAGCTTTAAGCCTTGACTGTGAAACCGTCCCTTCATGTTACTAGAATGAGGAATTACAATATCTGTAATCTGTACGTCTTTAAGAAACCAATTAAAATAACATTCACCACTTCATAGCCAACAGACATAGGTGTGTTGGTTGTCATGGTCGGTGTTCTAGAATTCACTTCTGTAGTTGCTGTTCCAGGTGGATCAGCACTGCTCTGAACAGGAGCCACCACACAGACGTTGGGGCTCAATTTTAACGCTGTAAAAAACGTTCAACGCTTGGGGGGGGGGGGTTCACGCCACTGACAGCACCTGGCCTGCTCATTAACGTGACCACGCCTCTATTCACCTGTACCCCGCCCACCTGAGCACAGGTGAGAAGGCGCTGTGGAGATTTAACCCTTTTAGCGCCGACACAGACTGCCAAAACACCTGCATACGACCTATATCTGTCTGTGACGCCATCTGACCCCCCACTGTGACCCCATTTGACCACCCAGGGTGAACCCTGACCCTCAGGGTGACTTTTGGCCCCCAGGGTTAGGGTTAGGGCCTCTGAAAGAGAGGAGGATGTAGAAATGCACTGATGCATGCTGGGAGGAGATCTTACACTGTGAACTAACATTCAAAGTAGTCGAAGCAAGTCCCTGGAGTGCGTGAGTGCGTGTGTGTGTGTGTGTGCATGTATGTGTGTGTGTGTGTGTGTGTGTGTGTGTGCATGCGTGTAAGTATGTGCGTGCGTGTGTGCGTGTGCGTGTGCATGTTAGTGATGCTGATGTTGTTTCATGTCACTCTGCAGTAATGTCAATAATGAACACCTTAAGTCCAGCAGGGGAGGCTGGTGGAGGTAGAAATCGGAGGACGGGCTCATTGTCATCAATGTAGGAAGTAGAAATCTGATTTCAATAGAATGCCTTTCAGACATCTGAGCGGTTCACTCCTTAAGTTCTGGATTCTAAACGCCATAACTAGATCTATCTGCATGCCACGCATCACAATGAGCCAGTCCTCTGATTTCTACCTCTGCGAGCCTCCCCTGGTATCTTACTTACTGCAGTAATTCCCTTCTAGAAAAACGGTTCCTGAAGTTACATTTTGGTTAGAAAGAGACCTGAACACGTCCTGACATTACAATGACCTCGTTGCCAACGTCAACGATAAGACTACAGTCAGTAATATTGCTTATTGTTAAGATGTTGACAATAATACGTCTACACAGTCAAATAACGTGACTGAAGGTACAATTTGCTTGGTCATAGTTTCCTTATGAAGCTAGGCAGATTACTGTCACGGTAACCAAAGATTGTCTACGTCACAGGAGTCCTCCAATGAAAAGAGAGTTCATACCGTACGCCCATATATGTACAGGCACACACAGACAGGAAACAGGATATAAACAGGAAGTTGTAACGTTGAAATGGAAGAAGAAGAAGAAGAGGGGCGGCCATTTTGTCCTGTGAGGGGCGGCCATGTTGGGAAGGGAAATGCCACTATGCGCGTCGACCTGCGACTAACAGCAGCAGACGGGGGGAGGGGGGGACGGAGGGGAGGGGGGGACGGACGTTGTCTTTGGGTAACAGACGTCGTGGAGATGCGTGCTTGAGAGCCACTGGTTGCCATGGGTGGTGATTGTGAGGGGGGACTGCTGATTGGTGGAATCAGCTGTCACTCAGAGAGGCACTTGACAGAGCAGCAGCGAGAGCTGTTTTCCTACTGGTGGGTGGGACAGGGTGGGAGGGGCATGAGGAAAGTGTTGTCTCAGACAGACAGACACACACACACACACACACACACACACTCCCTTTTAAGCGCCACAGGGGTTTACAGGTTTAAATGTGCATGATCTAAAAGGAGCGTTCGTTCTGTAACACAGGAAGCACGACCGTCTTCAGAAACGCCACATCCTGTCTGCCAAGAGACATGCCTTTGTAAACCGGATACACAGCAGGGGTCCCAGAGACCCCCTGAAGCGGGGGAGGGGTCTCCCCCACGTCCAACCGCTCAACAAACCCTAATCTCTCTCTCTTTACTCTCTGTACCTAGTTTATTAACTTCCCTTTTTGTCTTTTTGTTTTTCAAACACTTCTTCCTGGTTCCTGGTTCTCCTCCAATCAGAAGCCGAGCTGGCCTTGGGGAGGGGATGGGGAGGAGGCAGAGAGGGGTCATTGCGTGACACAGTTGTCTCCCATGTCCTGGGCGTAGCGGTCAGAGATGGCGGTGCGCAGGGCGTCCACGTCCCTCCTCAGCTGGGCCGCCTGCAGCAGCTGGGTCCTAAAGCCCTCCTCCTCCCCCGCCTCGCTGGCCTCCCCCGACACTGTCATGGCTGGGGGGGAGGGAGGATGAGGGGGGGGGGGGTGAGGAGAGGGGAGGGAGAGAGAATTTTAGATTGTGTGTGTGTGTGTGTGTGTGTGTGTGTGAGAGCCTCACGTTTGATGCCCAGTAGAATGTGCCAGGTTTCGTGTGTGTGTGTGTGTGTGTGTGAACAGACTGTGTGTTCTCAGTAACAGCATCATTATGCAAAGTAGCAGATTCATCCAACTCCACTTAAACAGTTCAGATCATTCGCCTCTGCAGAGGTTATATCAGTGTTATAGTAGATGAAGGTGAGGAGTGTGTGTCTCCCTACCTCTATACCAGGGCTTGACATTAAGCTTTTTCAGGTACTTGTCCTTCGGACAAGTGAACTTATCTTTTACTTGTCCAAGAGCTCAAGTTACTTGTCCAAATACAAATATTTTGAAAAAGCAATATACACTCACCGGCCACTTCATTAGGTACACCTAATGAACGCAAATATCTAATCAGCCAATCACATGGCAGCAACTCAATGTATTTAGGCATGTGAATGAATGAATGAATGAATATAGAATGTAGACATGGTCAAGATGATCTGCTTCAAACCAAGCATCAGAATGGGAAAGAAAGGTGATTTTACTGACTTTGAACGTGGCATGGTTGTTGGTGCCAGGCGGACTATTTAGAGTATTTCTTAAAGTGCTGATCTACTGGGATTTTCCCGCACAACAGTCTCTAGGGTTTACAGAGAATGGTCAGAAAAAGAGAAAATATCCAGTGGGTGGCAGTTGTCCACCTACAGACCACCGTTTCTGACTCAAATTGTCCAACTCAACTCAATAGAAACGTTCTTATTCTCATTCTCTTCAAATAATGGCTTTGCCGGTGTTGTGATGTTTTCCGACTCACCCTTCGTATTACTCGTTAACTATTATGTAGGCCTATTTAAGTGCTCTCGTAATTCAGTATTGTGGATGTTATAGGTACATTGTTGGTTGCCTATCACTAGTGCCATTCTGAAGTTCGCATTGCGATGTGTTCGTCTTAAAACTTCAAACCTAAAATAAACTACATGAAAATAAGCGGCATTGAGAAGAAGCGAATACGCGTTCACGTGAATGCACTAGTGATAGCCGACCCACAACGTAGGCTACACTCTGGAATCTGATCAGCACTCATGGAATGCCTCTTGTCCAATCAAATTACTTGATCCCTTTATGAGGTCGAATGTAGTGTGCGCCCCGGCACTCTCAGAGCGAATTGTCTGACAACTGCGGGAAGAAATCCACTTGTCCGAACATAAAATATACTTGTCCCGGACAAGCGGACAACCCTTAATGTCGAGCCCTACACAGTTTGTACTGTGTGTCTGTACTGTGTGTCTGTTTGTACTGTGTGTCTGTCTGTACTGTGTGTCTGTCTGTATTGTGTGTCTGTCTGTCTGTCTGCCTGTACTGTGTGTCTGTCTGTCTGTCTGCCTGTCTGTTCTGTGTGTCTGTCTGTCTGTACTGTGTGTCTGTCTGTCTGTATTGTGTGTCTGTCTGCCTGTCTGTCTGTTTTGTCTGTCTGTCTGTCTGTCTGTCTGTCTGCCTGCCTGTCTGTGTGTACTGTGTGTCTGTCTGTCTGCCTGTCTGTCTGTCTGTACTGTACATCTGTCTGTACTGTACATCTGTCTGTTTTGTCTGTCTGTCTGCCTGCCTGTACTGTGTCTCTCTGTCTGCCTGTCTGTGTGTCTGTCTGTCTGTATTGTGTGTCTGTACTATGTGTCTGTCTGTCTGTATTGTGTGTCTGTCTGTACTGTGTGTCTGTCTGTCTGTCTCTCTGTCTACATTGTGTGTCTGTCTGTCTGCCTGTCTGTCTGTACTGTGTGTGTGTGTGTGTGTGTGTTTGTCTGTACTGTGTGTCTGTCTGTACTGTCTGTCTGTCTGTCTGTTTGTACTGTCTGTCTGTCTGTCTGTACAGTACATATGTCTGTCTGTTCTGTGTGTCTGTCTGTGTGTCTGTGTGTCTGTCTGTGTGTGTGTCTGTCTGTGTGTCTGTCTGTGTGTCTGTCTGTGTGTCTGTCTGTGTGTCTGTCTGTGTGTCTGTCTGTCTGTGTGTCTGTCTGTGTGTCTGTCTGTGTGTCTGTCTGTGTGTCTGTCTGTGTGTGAGCCCTCACATTTGATGCCCAGCAGCAGAGCCAGGTTGGGCTCCTGGCCCTGGGCTCGCTGGGTGAGGATGCTGCAGAGTGCCTGGAGGTCCAGCAGGCAGAGGGACATCTCCTTCAGCAGCGGCCCCGCCTCGGGGCCCTGGCCCCTGGGGAGAGCTCGCACCAGCACCCCCTCCTCCTCCACCTCCTCCACCTCCTCCAACACCAGCCGCCTTTGGTTCTGGAGGAGAGAAGACACACACAGGGTGAGTCACACACACACACACACACACACACACACACACACACACACATATTTGCTCATGCACATACACACACACACACTCAGGTCCTTACACACTCAGGTCTCTAACACACCCCCTCCTCCCTACCAGAGTTGCCAGGTAGGCAGTGTACCTGTTGGAAGGTTCTAGACAGAGTTGCCAGGTAGGCAATGTACCTGTTGGAAGGTTCTAGACAGAGTTGCCAGGTCCTCTTCCTTCTCCAGCAGCTGTCTGTGGAGCTCCTGAGACACACCCCTTTCCTTCTGCAGCCTCCGCTCTGCAGACTACACACACACACACACACACACACACACACACACACACACACACACACACACCAGAGAGGTTGAAGGTCACAGTCTCACTGTCAGCTCCAGAGAGAGAGAGACAGAGACACACACACACACACACACGAGATAAAGACAGGGAGAGGGAGAGAGAGAGAGACAGAGAGATAGAGAGACAGACAGACAGAGAGACAGAGACAGAGAGAGAGATAGAGAGACAGAGAGAGAGAGAGGCAGACACACACAGACAGACAGACAGGTCTTACCGTCAGCTCCAGAGAGAGTTTGTCAATCTGTGTCTTCTGGTCGTCCATCAGCTGGAGGAGAGAGAGGCCGTAAACATCTGGTACCACCACACACACACACACACACACACACACACACATACAGATACACACACACACACACACACACACAGACACAGACACAGACACAGACACACAGACACACCTCCCACTGAATTACCTGTGCATGCATCTGTCTGTAGAACTATCTGTTTTATTACTAGTTGTACTGCTGTGTGTGTGTGTGTGTGTGTGTGTGTGTGTGTGTGTGAGTGTACCTTGCCATAGTGCCCCTGCTGCTGCAGCAGACGTGTGTTGTCTCCCTCCAGGTGCTTCAGGTCCAGCATGGGCAGCCTCACCCCATCCTCCAGACACTGCTCCACCTTGTCCTGTAGGCTGGGGGGCGAGGAAACAAGGTCAACACCACCAGCCCACTCAGACAGACAGAGACAGAGAGACAAAGAGAGAGGGAGGGAGAGAAGGAGGGAGAGACTGACAGAGGGAGAGGGAGAGAGAGAGGGAGGAAGAGAGAGAGAGACTTACGTCTGCACGGCGTCCACCAGCTCCTTCTCTCTCTTGGCCTGGGTCTCAATCAGGTCCTCCTTCTGCTGCAGGACGCCCCGTCCCTCCTCCAGCCTCCCCTCCAGGCTGCTCACCCTCTCCTCCAGGCCCCGCGCCCTGCCCTGCACCTCCCCCAGCTACACATACAGAGAGACACACACACACACACACACACACACACACACGCACACACACACACACACACACACACACACAGACAAACACACAGCGAGAGAGAGAGAGAGACACACACACATTAAACAGTGCTACTTATCTGTGTGGGTTTAACTGCCTGGTTGTTACTGACCCCTGGAGGAGAGATGATGTACTACACAACAACCACCACCACTACCAACCTTGTTACTGCAGAAAACTAAATGCAGTTAATTGACGAGTATCAAATGATCACCACAGGCCCGACAGACTGGGTGGTCCACGGCTGACTAAGGACCTTGCATACACACATTATTATATGAACACGTTATTACATTAACACATTACTATGTGACTCCATCGCTACAGGCTAGGCTAATCACTGCTGATACCGTGTATATACACACACGCAAACACGTACTGGGCTGTAATGTGCATATGATCATCATTGTGTGTGTGTGGTACCTGTATGTGTGTGTGTGTGTGTGTGTGTGTGTGTGCGTGTGGTACCTGTATGTGTGTGTGTGTGTGTGTGTGGTACCTGTGTGTGTGTGTGGTGCCTGTGTGTGTGTGTGTGTGTATGGTACCTGTGTGTGTATGTGTGTGTGTGGTACCTGTGTGTGTGTGTGTGGTACCTGAGTGTGTGTGTGTGTGTGGTACCTGTGTGTGTGTGGTACCTGTGTGTGTATGTGTGGTACCTGTGTGTGTGTGTGTGTGTGTGTGTGTGTGTGTGGTACCTGTGTGTGTGGTACCTGTGTATGTGTGTACCTGTGTGTGTGTGTGTGTGTGTGTGTGTGTGTGTGTGTGTGTGTGGTACCCGTGTGTGTGTGGTACCTGTGTGTGTGTGTGTTACCTGTGTGTGTGTGTGTGTGTGTGGTACCTATGTGTGTTTGTGTGTGTGTGTTACCTGTGTGTGTGTGTGTGTGTGTGTGTGTGTGTGTGTGGTACCTGTGTGTGTGTGTGTGATACCTGTGTGTGTGTGTGTGTGTGTGTGGTACCTATGTGTGTTTGTGTGTGTGTGTTACCTGTGTGTGTGTGTGTGTGTGTGTGTGGTACCTGTGTGTGTGTGTGTGTGTGTGTGTGGTACCTGTGTGTGTGTGTGTGTGTGTGTGTGTGTGTGTGTGTGAGGTACCTGAGTGTGTGTGTGTGTGTGTGTGTGTGTGGTACCTGTGTGTCGTACCTGTGTGTGTGTGTGGTACCTGTGTGTGTGTGTGTGTGTGTGTGTGGTACCTGTGTGTCGTACCTGTGTGTGTGTGTGGTACCTGTGTGTGTGTGTGTGTGGTACCTGTGTGTGTGTGTGGTACCTGTGTGTGTGTGGTACCTGTGTGTGTGTGTGTTACCTGTTTGTGTGTGTGTGTGGTACCTGTGTGTGTGTGTGTGTGTGTGTGTGTGTGTGTGTGTGTGTTGTGAGAGAAAATTATTATATGTAAAAGACATTCTCTACATTTAAGATTCAAACTTCAGATATCTAGGGCAAAGCTATATAAACTGATTTCCTGTTGTAACCACACAATGAAACCAGTTTCTCTACTTAAAGTTTGACATTGGCTAGACAACACACATTTAAATGATTACAAAGACCTGATTGCTCTCTTTTCTCCCGAGATGGACCAACCCATCTAGAGCAGTTTTGGACCTTTGTGTTGCCCCAGACCCAGTACTCTAAGACCAGACTAAACCAGTTTGTGGCTATTGTGTTCCCTTTTCACCTTTGTGTAACTAGGAGAAAGTGGGGGCCGATTCCCCCTTAACCTTCATCCCCTATCATCTTCATCCATGTACAAACTCACACCCCTTGCTCATGATTGGTCTAAACCTCACCGAGGGCGGACCCCTTACCTGTGGAAATCTGATTGTATAAATACTGACATGTAATGAATGATCGTCACTTTTTGGGAGGAACTTTGAAACGTTCAGACTCGTCTGACGGACCTGTAAACTTCCTCTTTCTGCAGAAGAATATTAAATATCTTTTCTTATACATCTTGAAACGAAACAGGCTGCCATTATTGAATAATTTGCTCTAACAAGTTGGCGACGAGGAAACAAAGGGAGCGGCTGCGGAGGTATCCTGTTTTGTCCGTTTTCAGCCATTTTTCAGCTGACGAGCTGTTTTGAGACGGAACAAGACTCTCGCGCTTCACCTAGCAAGTGACGCGGTCGAGAGATCCCCTCTATTTTTTGGGATTGGCTGAGAGCGGATGATCAGGGCCTTGGCACGCTGTCTACGTAAACACACGAACAAGGGTAAGCCTGTCGATTTTCATTTGTATGTGGAACGGTATTTAATCGGAGAAAGATACCCGATTGGAGAGGTCTTTGTTTCCGGGTGCACTTTGTGATGCAAGGCTTGTGGCGTTTTTAGACGATTTACATGTTATCGTGGCTATAATTGCACCTGGCAAAACCATAGGACTGCTCTTTTTGTGTATATGATTAGTGGAACTGAACAGAGGTTTAGTTATATATATATATATATATATGTGTATCTTTCGATGTTGCTGTTATCTGGTTACAGAAAAAGTATTAACCAGGGGGAGTGGCTGCTGACCTGATTGCAGACAGGGACTAATCAGGGGGAGTTGCTGTTCACCTGGTTACAGAGAGGGCCTAACCAGGGAGTCTAAAACGATCGTGAACAGTGGTTAACTAGTGCCATTTGATTGTGCAGTAAATTGGTTAACTAAGGTCCAACATCAGTTAACACAGGTCCAAAAATAATCCTAGGTTGATCTAGGATTGGGTTTTTATTACACAGAGGTTAGTTCTGTGTAAAAGTGGGGAGGTGGTACTTTTCCATAAAATTCATTGAGCCAGTCAGGAGTTCTGAATTTTCCATGCATGATAATAGAGTTTCATTGAGCTGAAGTTCTGAACTCCAGTTTTAATTAGTTAATCAGTGTTAATACTTTTAAAAGGCAGTGCTGATCTTACAAGATTGCTACCTACCAGCCACCCCTCCCCTGGAGCCAGTGGTGTGCCGTCAGGGCCAGCAAGGCCTTCTCTGCTGGCCTAAACATCATCAGAATATACATTTTATTTTAATATATTTTTTCCACAAATATGTATTAATGATTCCCCATAGTCTATTCTCTTCATTTCATAGCTTTCCTCTTGGTTGCGCTGCTTCCAGTCTCCGATTGAGATTTGGAGGGCTGGCCTTTATGTTAGAGCTTTTATCCAATCAAAATGTGTTGCTAGGGGGCTCCAAAATCTGCCTGCCTGCACAAAAAACGGTGCCGCGAATTCGACCTGTAACTTAACGTTGGAACGAGAAAACCTGTGGCGTACCTCGTAAACCTACGTAGATGCGAGCAAAAGCAACAACGGCGCCTGCTGTAAGGCTCAATGATGTCAGCACCCAGCACGTCTTTTGATTGGATACGCACTATTGATACGCACTATTGATATTCACTATTGAGATGCGTAACTATGCCGGTAGATGTGAAACTTTTGAAAGTGCGCAGGGAAACGGAGCCCCACAACGAAAGCTTTTGTTGACTGTTCGATAATACTGATCGATTGTGTCCTGTTTTTGGGTAAACAATAACTTTCATTTAGGGGACACGATGAAAGCACCGAGTCCACAAACAGAGGAAACTACGTTGAGCTTCTTTCTTTTCTGGCTGAAAACCCAGATTTACATTACCACCTGTCCACAAACAAAGTGTTTACTGGGACGTCAGGCAAAATACAAAACGACCTGATTTTTGCTATTGCTGAAGTGATGGGAGAAGAGATCAAAATGGAGATTAAAAAGGCACCCTTTGTCGCTATTATGGTGGACGAGACGACAGACGTGGGTAATGTAGCGATCTTAAAGATGTTAGTTTAACACTCCTCATTGTAAATGCGGATTTATTGATTAAAAATGCTTCGGAAATATTAATATAACTCTGTTGTACTTGTCTGACTATGTTAAGGTGATGCAACACCCGGTTATACTGTGTTTCTGTCTAGTTTCTAGAGCCATGGCGTCATAACGATGGTATTAAGAGGTAGAATAATTCAGGTAGGAATGTGTCGGACATCACTGAAGGCCTAGGTGTGAAATGCACCGCCCGCCACTGCCTGGAGCCCAGAGTCTAATGAATGAATGAATGAATGAATGAATGAATGAATGAATGATCTCCACAGACTAAGTTTTGTGAATTGTATTTGTTAAAGTAATTGTTTTCTTATTTGTGATAAGACATTACAGTTGTTTTCTGTTTTTAGTCATTCCTTGTGTGTTTTTTAAGCTATTTTAACTAATAGTGCTATTTGTATCTATATTGTTTTCCTTTGAAAATATCTTGATTTTGAGTTTAAAATGAGTATAGAACTTTTGAAATTGCTACAGAATGCTGTCTACAAGCTGCACAAATTAGATTTTATGAAAGACAAGAGAAACGTTCTAGAGAACAACATAGCCAGCCACAAACAAATAATAGGCAGCAGGTTGTTAAGGATTTTGCATGTTATAATTGTGGTAAGGGCGGCCATTCCTATAGATCCTGTCCCACGGTTGTTAAGGATTTTGCATGTTATAATTGTGGTAAGGGCGGCCATTCCTATAGATCCTGTCCGACGTCAAAAAGGTTTCCTAACCATGGGAAACAGAAACATATGACTCATTCTGCACAAATTGGATTTTGTGAGGGACAGGAGAAACGTTCTGGAGAGCAGCGTGGCCGGCCACGGACACATTTCGGACAGTGGGGTGATAAGGGTTTTGCATGTTATAATTGTGGGGGCAACCATTCCTACAGATTCTGCCGACACCACAGCAGCAATTTTAGGAAATAGTCTATAATTGTTGTTTCTCCATGTACAGCTCCAGTTTTTGTATATCTTTGATGGTTTAAGAATGTTCTTGTTTTCCGACACTTTTAGGAAAATTGTTGAGTTTTGAATTTTCTTGTTGTGAAAAGAGACCCTAGTGGTTTTTGAGTTTCTGTTTTTCTATTTTAAAAACAATTTTTTTGCATTAGGCAAGGTTTTATATTTTCTAACCCAAGTCAGGGGGAGCTGCTTTCTTGCGCAGAAAGACCCTGAGAGTTATTTCTATTCTCAAGAAGGTAGGTTTATGTGTGAAACTCTGGGAGAACTGATCACTCTCCACTTTGAGTTTTTTGCATGAACCTGTCCAAAATTATATAGATCTGTTTGGTATTCATGCATTGTTCAGACCATGATGTATTGAGAAAAGAACCATGTGGCCTGTCGTATCAGAGGCTCATAAAATACTATATTTTTGATTGCTAACTCCCACTAACTCATTAACAATTAACCCTGGTTTTTCTTGTTTTTGAATGATTTTTCAGTAAGTATATTTTTGACATCGTAAAACATGACACATTTGTTTATGATTTTCAAATCACACGAAAATGTTCTACCGTTTCCTATTTTAATATTAAGATGTTGGTTTGATTAGACATAACATTCTGTTGCAGTTCATTTATTTATTTATTTGTTAACTGTCTCCTCAGACAGACCAGTGGTGGCCCTGTATTATTGCAGATACACTTGATTTTTGCCACGGCAAGAATGTGATATATATTTCAGAGTGGAAGCCGTTTTACCAGAATCCAGAGACGGCGTGCTACGCAATATCCAGCCAGATGATTGAGGGATGAACCAGGGCCACCAGAGAGGGAAACGACGACCAGGGTTACCAGACCCACCAGAGAACACCGAGGAGATGACGATAAGGGTGGCCAGGCCCGCCAGAGAGAGAGCCAGACGACAGAGGAGGAACCAGAGCCACCAGGGTGCCAGGCCCGACAGAGGAGGAACCAGAGCCACCAGGGTGCCAAACCCGCCGGAAAAGGAAGCAGCCACCAAGGTGCCAAACCCGCCAGAGAGGGAAACAACGCCAGAGTACGAGACCCGGCAGAGAACCACCAAACGACCATCGACGACAGTGTTCCAGTTTCAACAGCCCGGACCACCGAGCCTTCAAATCAGAGCATGGCCGTTTCAAGGAGGAAAGACACATAGTATCATGAGAGATTTTGCTTCGAGGATGAATTACTCTGATTGTTGGATCTGTCAACAGATACCTGTGAGTCCAGCCAGGGTCCAAAGTGTGGACACCTGTACTAGTGAAGATGCTGGTGAATGCCTGCATCATGTTTTCGATAGTGCTAAAGACCACTCCCCAGACCATGTCCAACATGGAAGGAGACAGACGACTGCCTGAACCTCAATGACACTGACAGACAACGACCGATTAGGAAGAGATTGAAGATGCAAGAATCAAGAAGGCGTCGGTCGTTTGGATTTTTTTTTATTTAATTTTTTGTCTTGTGTATGATGTACTGTGCTTAATTTTAAGCTTGGTTGTTAATTTTAGGATTTTTGGGTTGTGATTAATTTTTATTATTCTTTCTCCAAAAATGTTTTGAACCATATTTTTCTAATTGTTCTTGTTTTAAGAGTTTACGTCTTAAAAAAGTGTGGAATGTGAGAGAAAATTATTATATGTAAAAGACATTCTCTACATTTAAGATTCAAACTTCAGATATCTAGGGCAAAGCTATATAAACTGATTTCCTGTTGTAACCACACAATGAAACCAGTTTCTCTACTTAAAGTTTGACATTGGCTAGACCAGCGTTTCTCAACCTTTTTTCAGTCACGGCACCCTTCAAAAGTCGATAAAATCTCAAGGCACCCCAGTCTAAAATATAGCTATTCAAAAACGACACTGCATCACCCAGACAGCCCCATACACACACACACACACACACACACACACACACACACACACACACACACACACACTCAGCGGCTATTGATACAAATAAAAGTTGTATTATTATTATTATTATTGAGAGAGAGAGAGGAGGGAGTGAAAAAGGCAAGTGTGCATCAAAGGCATCAGGCACGTAACCGTGCTGTATAAACATGACACAGTGACCGAACAAGCAGGAATTTATGGAACACATTCATTTTCATATTCCCACATTTGATTGGAAACACCTATCCAGTCCATTCAACTTAAACACCGGGGATGCAGAGTTATTAAGCCAGAAAATGCGTCTCTCTCTCCTGCTGCGCGCATCCTTGTCTGGATGTATTAAATTCATTGCATGAAAACGAAACCGTGCGTTATTTCCCGAACTTTCCAACCCTGCTTAGCTTCCGAAGTCGGACGAGAGAATAATGTCACCGATCATCCATATAGAACAACCACCTCCACACGCTGCCGGCGAGCGAGACTGCCCTGCCCGATCGTACCCTTTTTCGGGAGCGGGGAACATAGGATAGGACCCTTTTACATGTCATTGATTTGCCTTCCAATTGTACAGTCAGACAGCAGGACCTTTGCTGTCTCTTTTGCAGCTTGTGGGCCTAGCATGTTATTAACTATTGCTGTGCATGCTGGCAATATTACGGACTCGGCTATAGTGTGTGGCTTCTTCGCCTTAGCAATAATTTCGGCTATGAGGTAAGCTAGCCTCCAACGCTTTATCAGAAACTTTGGCGCACTTCATCATTACCTGTTCTGGACGGCTATGGTGACTTTTCATCCGAACAAAATATTCAGCATCCTTGCTAGCTTGTGATGGATGATCTGTTGTCAGTTTGTCATGTTCCATGATTCTGCTTGTTTGCTTGTTCATTGCTCTCGAAAATGTCTTTGCGCGGTAAATGAAAAAACAATGCAGGCTAATTGCAGACACACTGACCTTACGCTGAACCCGGTATTGACATTGTGACATGGGAAAGGGGCGCGCGAGACAGATTTTGATGATGTATTGCATTTATTTATTTATAGATTTATTCATTCATTCATATGAACGTCAGAATATAGAATTATTTGACGGCACCCCTGAAGACGCCAGGCGGCGCCCCAGTGTGCCGCGGCACCCCGGTTGAGAAACGCTGGGCTAGACAACACACATTTAAATTATTACAAAGACCTGATTGCTCTCTTTTCTCCCGAGATGGACCAACCCATCTAGAGCAGTTTTGGACCTTTGTGTTGCCCCAGACCCAATACTCTAAGACCAGACTAAACCAGTTTGTGGCTATTGTGTTCCCTTTTCACCTTTGTGTAACTAGGAGAAAGTGGGGGCCGATTCCCCCTTAACCTTCATCCCCTATCATCTTCATCCATGTACAAACTCACACCCCTTGCTCATGATTGGTCTAAACCTCACCCGAGGGCGGACCCCTTACCTGTGGAAATCTGATTGTATAAATACTGACATGTAATGAATGATCGTCACTTTTTGAGAGGAACTTTGAAACGTTCAGACTCGTCTGACGGACCTGTAAACTTCCTCTTTCTGCAGAAGAATATTAAATATCTTTTCTTATACATCTTGAAACGAAACAGGCTGCCATTATTGAATAATTTGCTCTAACAGTGTGTGTGTGTGTGTGTGTGTGTGTGTGTGTGGTACCTGTGTGTGTGTGTGTGTGTGGTACCTGTGTGTGTGTGTGTGTGTGTGTGTGTGTGTGTGTGTGTGGTACCTGCTGGGCCTGGTTCTGGACGTCCTCCAGGGAGGGCAGGTCCGCCAGGTATTTCTCCAGCGTCTCGATGCGCTGCTGCTTCTCCTGGTTCTGCTCCGCCTCCCTCTGACAGCGCTTCTTCAGACTGCTGATGTAGCGGTCCCGCGTCTTCATCTGGGGGGATCATCATCATCATCATCATCATCATCATCACTATCATCATCACTATCACTATCATCATCATCACTATCATCATCATCACTATCATCACTATCATCATCATCACTATCATCATCATCATCACTATCATCATCACCATCATCATCACCATCATCAACATCATCCCTATCTTCTTCATCATCTCCATCACTATCATCACTATCATCATCATCATCATCACTATCATCATCATCACTATCATCATCATCATCATCACTATCATCATCACTATCATCATCACCATCACCATCATCATCATCACTATCATCACTATCATCATCACTATCATCATCACCATCACTATCATCACTATCATCATCATCTTCACTATCATCATCACTATCATCATCCCCATCATCTTCTTCATCCCCATCATCTTCTTCATCATCATCATCATCTCCATCACTATCATCACTATCATCATCATCATCATCATCACTATCATCATCATCACTATCATCATCATCATCACTATCATCATCACTATCATTATCATCACTATCATCCTCCTCATCATCTTCCTCCTCCTCACCCTAGCCTTAACCCTCCCCCACCTCCTCCTCATCATCATCACCTTCCTCCTCCCCATCATCATCATCTTCCTCCTCCTCCCCCCCCCCACCTACACCCTATTCATCATCATCATCTTCCTCCTCCTCCCCCCCTAACCCTCTCCCAACACCTACCTTCCCCTCCTCCTCATCATCATCACTCTCCTCCTCCTCACCATAACCCTCCCCCACCACCTACCCCCTCCTCCTCATCATCACCCCCCTCATCATCATCACCACCACCACCTACCTTCTCCTCCAGCTTCTTGATGTCCTCTGTGTATTTCTGGGTGTTCTGTTTGAGGAAGTCGTTGAGGTGGAGGACCTCCAGCTCCGCAGCGGCCAGCTTGCGGCCCAGGTCCCCGGGGCTGGCGCAGTGCAGCGGGCTGCCTCGCTCCAGGGCCTGGGGCTGGGGCTGGGGCTGGAGCTGGAGCTGGAGCTGGGGGGGCTGGGGGACCGCTACAGAGTCGTATAGGGACTCCTGGAAGAAAGAGAGAGGTGGGGGGAATAGTTAGGCTTTGAGGAGGTAGGTGGGGGGGGAATAGTTAGGCTTTGAGGAGGTAGGTGGGGGGGGTTACCTTGGTTTGAGGAGGTAGGGGGGGGGTTAACCGTGGCTTTGAGGAGGTAGGGGGGGGTTACCTTGACTTTGAGGAGGTACGGGGGGGGGGGGTTACCTAGGCTTTGAGGAGGTACGGGGGGGGTTACCTAGGCTTTGAGGAGGTACGGGGGGGGGGGTTACCTAGGCTTTGAGGAGGTACGGGGGGGGGTTACCTAGGCTTTGAGGAGGTACGGGGGGGGGTTACCTAGGCTTTGAGGAGGTACGGGGGGGGGTTACCTAGGCTTTGAGGAGGTACGGGGGGGGGTTACCTAGGCTTTGAGGAGGTACGGGGGGGGGTTACCTAGGCTTTGAGGAGGTACGGGGGGGGGTTACCTAGGCTTTGAGGAGGTACGGGGGGGGGGGTTACCTAGGCTTTCAGGAGGTACGGGGGGGGTTACCTAGGCTTTGAGGAGGTACGGGGGGGGTTACCTAGGCTTTGAGGAGGTACGGGGGGGGTTACCTAGGCTTTGAGGAGGTACGGGGGGGGGTTACCTAGGCTTTGAGGAGGTACGGGGGGGGTTACCTAGGCTTTGAGGAGGTGGGGGGTTTACCTTGGCTTTGAGGAGGTAGGGGGGGGGGGGTTTACCTTGGCTTTGAGGAGGTAGGTTGGGGTTACCTTGACTTTGAGGAGGTAGGGCTCGTCACAGCGCCCCCGCTGGCCCTGGAGGACCTGCTGCGCTCTCAGCTCGTTCTCCCTGATCCTGGCGTGGAGCTGCAGGATCTGCTGCTTTTGTCTGCCGAACACACACATACGCACACACATCAAACAACAACATCATCATGACGACGCCGTGGTCGGAGATCTACTGCTTTGACCTGTCAATACAAAACAAATGCGGTATTATTACATAAATCAGTGTTTCCCCTACAATGGCGGGCCGCCCCCCCGAACGGAACCCCCAGCCTCCCCAAGAAAGAGGAATTATTACAGACGTAGACACCAAACATCTGACAAGCAGGCTAAAATATCTGTGTTTTTTAAACGCATCCAACTCGTATCTGGCGAGTGGCAAGCCCATGTAACGTTAGTCTGCCAGTAGTGTCATATAACCAGACCTATCTCCGCACTTCGCTTCGCACTGTGGCAGCGCTGGAGAATAATAAAAGATTTTGCGTGAGTGTGTGCGCGTGACGCGAGAGAGTTTTTGCCGAGTGGGATGTCTGCAGATAGAAAGTAAGCAAGTTGGAGTGTTCTGACAGAGAAAGTTGGTTAAAATGGGTCGTTATTATTGTGACTAGAAAGTGTCTTGACTATAATTCCATGGTGTCAAAGAACAAGCAAGCTAGCTAGCTAGCTCAGAGGTGATGAGATGAGCTAGTCTGCTTGCACACTTGCCAGCTAAAGAGCTTACTGGATGCACTTTATTATTTTAGTTTAAGTAGATATACAATCTTTCTTATTCTGCTAGAATTGGGCTTTATGGTAATACCATAATGGCATATTTACAGTACATGGACAGTGGATTGAAGCATTGGAAATAGGGCTGGGTTCAAAAAATCGATTTCCCGATTCTGAATCGATCTTCATTGAATGAGCGATTATCGATTCATAAATCCCGAGATCGATCTTTCATGCATTTTCCTGCTTGCAGCTTCAACCCGCAACGAGATCTCGTGGCCAGATCTCACGCTACAAGAATGTATCATATCTCACGCAACGAGAGGTCTCAACACTGTAAAATCTAAAAACATGGCGATGGCAGGGACACTCAAGTCACCACCAGGCTTAAAGGCAGATGTCTGGGTGCATTTTGCATGTACAAATTATGACGATAGAGATGAGCAGGACAAAAGCAAAGCCATATGCAAGCTGTGCAAGGTTACATTTTGTGGAAACATCACAAATCTACGGAACCACTTATTGACGCATCACCCTGACGTGAAACATGGAAAAGCGGATCCGAAACAAGCCTCGCTGATAAAGACGTTTGGTTGCAAATTACAATCAAATTCTCCGCGTGCCCAACAAATTACAGAGGCTGTAGCAAATTGTATTTGCAAGGATATACGCCCGTACAGCGTTGTCGAAAATGCTGGCTTTCGAAGCCTCGTCAGTGTACTAGAACCACGCTACGTGTTACCGACACGCAAACAGTTGAGTGAAGTGATAGTCCCAGACATGTCCGCGCAGGTGAAACGTGACATCGCAACTTCACTTCAGCCAGCAGAGAGTTGCCATAACGTGTGACAGCTGGACATCCAGAGCAATGGACTCGTACCTGACAATCACTTGCCACTTTATCAGCGAGACTTGATTCGGATCCGCTTTTCCATGTTTCACGTCAGGGTGATGCCTCAATAAGTGGTTCCGTAGATTTGTGATGTTTCCACAAACTTATTGTTACTGTATACTACAGTATTTTACTAATCATTGATTTTCCAATTATGTTTATTCCTGAATAAAATCTTCCAATCTCCAAAAAGTGAGAAAGCAGTAATGAAGGGCTTTAGTTTCATGGACATTATGGTTTACAATGTGTTTTTTGTTCCCCAAAATACCCTCATCTATTGCACTATTTTCGTTTGAGTTTTGCACATTTTTATTTTGTATATAACATATATATATATATTATGCAAATAAGCTATTTGAGACAGTCCTGAGGGATATGTGATGTCTTGTTTACCGATAGGCTATGTTTGTAGCCCCTTTATTTACACTGGCTGCAGTAAAGCACGTTAAAAAGCACTTTTTGTAGTGTCTGATTTAGCAAAATGTTGGTCAATGATGTTCATTCATGTTCCAATAAGAAGTACATTCATGTAACTGCTTTGGAGTCAATTCTTAATGTAAACATTGATATGTTTAACAATGCTACATGTTATAGGGTTCCTTGAACCATTTATAGCATTAGTTCTGAGAATCTCTTCATATTCAAGGAAAATTGATATTGTAACTAAATCGAATCGGAATCGAATCGAATCGTGAATCGAATCGAAAGCTGTGAATCGGAATCGAATCGTTTTGGGAAATCAGTGGCGATACCCAGCCCTAATTGGAAATGTCTGTTTTTTATAGTTGGACATACACATTTTTTTCAGGTGAGAGAGTAAAGTCAAAATGACATTATCTGACTGCATTGCCCACAGCAATCCAATATTCAATTATAATTATGTTATAAATTGATATGGATCAATGTATACTTCTTATTAGATTATAAATACTCTGGTTGTTATGTTTGCCTTTTGGTTGACAGCAAAATAGGGAGAGAGGAGGATAGAGAGGGAGAGAAGGAGAGAGAGCAGGATGGTGTCGGCACACCAGAGAGAGAGAGCAAGAACCAGGTGAGAAAGTGGACATGTAGTCAAGACCACATAAGTAAGTAGCCTTGAGAACCGATGGTTCTGGAGCCTAATGGCCCTTAGGGGGCTCCTGTCTCCTGTTTCCGTAGCGTGAGGTGGCTTAATGTACAAGTACACCCCCTGGACATGACGCTGGTATGTCGCAGGGTCTTACCCCCTGGGCGGGGGGGGGTCCATGCCACGGTCCATGCCACCCCCCCAAGGCAGCAAACCTAGGGGAAACACTGTATATATAATGTAAATATCATCAGCCTATTGATACTAAGGGAGACATTGGACATTATAGAACTAGGATCACTAGGCCATTACACCATACTCGTGTTTTTGAGATTTGTATTGACAGGAAAATGGACTCGGGTGCTGATGAGGCACTGTCAGCTCCAAATAGCACCTAGAGCAGTACTGGAACCGGTACAAGGGTGTACCAGGACCACCATCAGGTTGTATTGCTGTCATCTTTACTGTCTCTATTGTGTTGTTGATCATAACT
Source organism: Nansenia antarctica (assembly GCF_963989245.1). NCBI lineage: Eukaryota > Metazoa > Chordata > Actinopteri > Argentiniformes > Microstomatidae > Nansenia > Nansenia antarctica. The sequence continues at coordinate 69,701,822 of NC_137674.1, forward strand.
GTGCTTAAGTTTCTCCTTTGGCAGGACCTGTGACCATACTGGATGCAGAACGATGCAAATACAACACAACATTTATGGACAGTGTGTACGCCGATAATATGCAAGGAATTTTTCCTGGATACATGGTGTACAGGTTTTTGCCCTTGCTTGCTTGTTTTGTGCCGGTGGTCCTGGCCTCCCCTGGACCGCTGGGTACTGGTAAGCAAACTGGCTAGTAGTCGCTCTATTGGTAGAGGGCTGCAAGGGAATTTTTCCTGGCTACATAGTATACAGGTTTTTTTTTAACTTTTGCCTGCTCGCGGCTCTGTCAGTATTGATTGATTGATTGACTGATTGACTGAACATTTTCATTGTGTGAAGCGCATTGAGTTACATCTTGTAAGAAATGCGCTATACAAATAAAATTTGATTTGATTTGATTTGATCAGATACAAGGGTATCTATCATTAGCAGGGGAGGCCGGGGGCTGTAGGAATCGGAGGCCGGCTCATTGTGTGGCAGGGAATGGAACAGGGACATATGTGATACCGTTCCTGCATTACAATGAGCCTCCGACCTTTACCTGCCTTTCAGCAGAATAAAGGTCACTGTTGAGGAATGGCAGGGGATTGAGCTTGGAATAGTAGCATGTAGGCACGCATGCATACACACACACACACACACACACACACACACACAAACACACACACACACACACACACACACACACACACACACGTCAGCGCCACTCTGAAAGGGGACACGTCAGACACGTGGCTGTACGCATCTGATCAAGGTCAATAGAGGGACCGTGTGTGTGTGTGTGTGTGTGTGTGTGTGTTTGTGTGTGTGTGTGTGTGTATGCATGCGTGCCTACATGCTACTATTCCAAGCTCACACTGTGTGTGTACCTGTCTATCTCCAGCTCTCTCTGTCTCAGTAGCCCTTCTTTGATCTTCACCAAGGTGTTCACAGGTAGAGAGGTTCCTCCCAGCATCTACCAAGGGAATACACACACACACACACACAGACACACACACACACAGGTTAGCTCTTCATCATCACCTTCATCATCACCATCACTGCCGCCACCACGACCACCATCATCACCATAAACATCATCCTCTTCTTCATCATCATCATCATCATCATCCTCACCACCACCACAACCATCATCATCATCATCATCATCATAAACATCCTACTTTTTTCATCATCACCTCTATCATCAATATCAATTCAAAGTCATAGAATATTTGTTTGTACACAGAAATACATGTTAATGTACATAGACAGAGTTTAACTGAGAGGTTAGCCTAAACAATAGCAGAGCTCGTTAGGAACTGTCACGGTTGGGCCGTGCTGACAGGCTGTTAACAGGGCTGTGTTGGGTCACACGTCCTGATGATCCATTAAAACACAGGCACAGGGGAGGGAGGGAGGCACGGGGAGGGAGGGAGGAGAGAGGGAGGGAGGGGGGGGGAGAGGGAGGGAGGCATGGGGGAGGGAGGGAGGGAGGGGGGGGGAGGGAAGGAGGAATGGAATGAGAGAGAGAGAGAGAGGGATTTATACCGGATTCCACTTCCCCTTCAGAGAGGAGAGAGGGAAAGTGAGAAGGGGGAAACTAAGAGGTGATCAGAAGTGTGTGACAATGCCCGCCCCCCCCCCCCCCCGTAACCCCTCAGAAATAACCCCCCAAGTCATACCCCCCCAGTAATACCACCCAGTGTTGGCCTCATTAAAATAGTCTGTCTGCTTCCTAGAGCCTGCACACACACACACACACACACACACACACACACACACACACACACACACACACACACACACACACACCTCATGATGACAGGAACCAGGTGTCCTACAGACAACCCTCTCTGCCTACTTCACATAACTCACTCCTATTAATAACCTAGCTATTGTGACACACACACACACACACACACACACACACACACACACACACACACACACACACAACAGAAAGGTAAACAGAGCACCCCATGGGAGATGGCCCATAGTAGTGATAACAAACACAACCCAGGAAGTTTCCATGACAGCTGTGTTTGTGTGTGTGTGTGTGTGTGCCTAGGTTACGCTGGGACAAGGCAGACTGTGTTAGGGTGTGTGTGTGTGTGTGTGTGTGTGTGTGTGTGTGTGGGGGGGGGGGGGGGGTCCCTAACAGGTTAAATAAGGTCATCCTCATCACCATCACCACTACCATCATCACCACCACCACAATCATCACCACCACCATCACCATCAACATCAACATCACCATCACCATCATCACCATCATCATAGTGAACAAATGCTGGCTGGCATTTACCCTGTGTGTGTGTGTGTGTGTGTCTCAGAGGAGACCAGGGGGGTATTCCATCAACATCGCTAACGGAAAATTCTCACGACAGAGAGAAAGAGAGAGAGAGAGAGAGAGACCACAGTCTGTTACACCCCAGCCACCCCAACCACAGCCTGTTAGACCCCAGCCACCCCAACCACAGTCTGTTAGACCCCAGCCACCCCAACCAGTCTGTTAGACCCCAGCCCCCCCAACCAGTCTGTTAGACCCCAGCCACCCCAACCACAGCCTGTTTGAACCGATGCCGTGTGTGTGTGTGTGTGTGTGTGTGTGTGTGTGTGAGAGAGAGTGTGTGTGTTTAAAGCTGAACACACACACACTCTCACACACACACACACACACACACACACACATACACACACACGCACTGAGTGACCACAGTGACCTGGAACAGATCGGCGACCTTGAGTGCCATGAAAGGCGCCATATAAATAAAATGTAATAATAGTAATAATAATATCTAAGATAAGATAGATAGACTTTATTTGTCATTGTTACAGTACAGGTACCAATACAGTACAGTACAGGTATCTAGTGGAGAGAGATGAGCCTAGAGGACTCTGGGCTTAGGGACAGGAAACGGTGTGTGTGTGTGTGTGTGTGTGTGTGTGTGTGTGTGTGCCACAGCTCACCTACCTCCCTGTGCCAGCCTCCCTCCCCACCCCGTGGCCCCGCCCCCTTCCTAGCATTCCTGCACAACAACGGTAGCGACCCGCGCCAAAGACAACAACAATAACAACAATAATAACAGCAGCAGCAGCGGGGGCGGAGGCCTGGTAGCACGGCGCTTCATCCCTACCCTTCCGCTGTCCTCTCCTCTCACAGGTGGCCATTTTGAAACAGAAGACAAAAAAAGCAAAGCGGCAGAATTATTTTGGAGGTTGTTTTGTTGGAGCGGAGAAGAAGCTCCTTATAAGGAATAGAGGAGAGAGTGTGTCCTGCAGAGGGAGAGAGAGTGGGAGTGAGAGAGAGAAGGAGAGAGAGGGAGAGAGAGAGGGAAGAGAGAGAGAGAGAGAGAGGGAAGGAGAGAGAGAAAGAGAGAGGGAAGGAGAGAGAGAGAGAGAGGGAAGGAGAGAGAGGGAAGGAGAGAGAGGGAGAGAGAAAGGGAGAGAGAGAGGGAAGGAGAGAGAGAGAGAGAGAGGAGAGGGAGGGAGAGAGGGAGAGGGAAGGAGAGAGAGAGAGGGAGAGAGAGAGAGGGAGAGAGAGAGAGAGGGAAGGAGAGAGAGAAAGAGAGAGGGAAGGAGAGAGAGAGAGGGAAGGAGAGAGAGAGAGGGAAGGAGAGAGGGAAGGAGAGAGAGGGAGAGAGAGGGAAGGAGAGAGAGAGAGAGAGAGAGGGAAGAGAGGGAGAGAGAGAGGGAAGGAGAGAGAGAAAGAGAGAGGGAAGGAGAGAGAGAGAGGGAAGGAGAGAGAGAGAGAGGAAAGGAAAGAGAGGGAGAGAGAGAAAGGGAGAGAGAGAGGGAAGGAGAGAGAGAGAGAGAGAGAGAGGAGAGGGAGGGAGAGAGGGAGAGGGAAGGAGAGAGAGAGAGAGGGAGAGAGAGAGAGAGAGAGGCAGCAGGGAGACTCCAGATTACAGCCAGGAGAGTCGTGTGATGCTGAGAGACACAGTATGAGACACACACACACACACACACACACACACACACACACACACACACACACTAGGTCCATCCATGCTCTCCTCTGCCACAGGGTTAACTCAGCCACTCCCCCTCTCTATCTCTCTTTCTCTCCCTCCCTCCCTCCCTCCCCCTCTCTCCCTCTCTCCCTCCCTCCACTCTCCGCCCCTCTGCTTTTCCTCCCATAAACTAAGTGACATCGTCCGCAGGGCAGCCAAAGAACCTTCCAGTCAACCAGACCAGAGAGAGAGAGAGAAAGAGAGAAAGAGAGAGACAGACTTTTTCTCGCAACCAGACGGTGACTTCTACACATCCATCTTTATCCTTCGTTCTCCACACCTCCACACCATCCCTCCATCACACCCTCCGCCCAGCCACCATCCCTCCGCAGCAGGTAAGGCCCCTCGGTTGGGGGAAGGGGGGGGGGCAGGGGAGGACAGGCTCATTGTTATGTATGGAGCAGTATCAAATACACGTACACAGTGTGACTGGGCTAGCGTCTTGACCGCGTGTGTTTGATACCGTTCCTTATCCTGTTCCATGCATTAGAATGAGCCCGGCCTCCGATTTCTACCTCCGCCAGCCTCCTTTGGCTGGGGAGGTCTGTAGAACAGGGCTTGTTTGAGGATTTGACTGCGGGGGGGCTGGTTTAACTGGTTCAGTGCCGATGGTGAATGTAGTCGCCCACATCGTCCACATATATAGACTGCCAAGGGTGACTTTATTCACCAGGAATGCATAAATGATGACGGCTTCATCTTGTAGCCAATCAGAGTGTTGTTGCTAGGTAGATATCACATAGAACACTTGGAACACTCGAGGTGGGGAGTGTTCCGGAACTCTTTGGCAGAGTTAAACAAGAGAAAACGCTTCCGTGGAATGTTCAGTCAAAACAACAGCACTTTAAGAAGCACTTCCAATTTTTTTAAACATAATAATCTCATACAAATATTTCAGTGCTTTTGATGATTTTAAATAAATTATCTTGTGACAATGCACCATTTGGGGATCCAGAAATAGAAACAGATTTAACTTGCGATCGAGCTCTGGACATAAACACAAAGTATTAGTAACAGTTCTCCTATCCGCCACATCCACACAAACCCGCACCCGCCCACGTCCACACACACACACCCACACCCACACCCACACCCACACACACAGAAGGAGAACACACACACACACACACTGAACACACACACACACACACACACACACACACACACACACAGACTGGGTAGACAGAGAAAGGTTACAGCTATGCTAACTAACTACAGACTGAAGTTAACTAAGAACAGACTAGAGTTAATAAACCAGACTAGAGTTAACTAACCAGACTAGAGCTAACTAACCAGACTAGAGTTAACTAACCACAGACTACAGTTAACTAACCAGACTATACTTAACTAACCACAGACTCGAGTTACCTAACCACAGACTAGAGCTAACTAACCAGACTAGAGCTAACTAACCAGACTAGAGCTAACTAACCAGACTAGAGCTAACTAACCAGACTAGAGTTAACTAACCAGACTAGAGCTAACTAACCAGACTAGAGCTAACTAACCAGACTAGAGCTAACTAACCAGACTAGAGTTAACTAACCACAGACTACAGTTAACTAACCAGACTAGAGTTAACTAACCAGACTAGAGTTAACTAACCAGACTAGAGTTAACTAACCAGACTAGAGTTAACTAACCAGACTAGAGCTAACTAACCAGACTAGAGTTAACTAACCAGACTAGAGCTGAATCGATCTAGCAGCTTCATTTCTGTGTAACCTCGTCTGCCACTGCAGTGGTGGTCTGATAGATGAGAGGCTGGTATGGAGGTCAGAGGAGAGGCTGGTATGGAGGTCAGAGGAGAGGCTGGTATGGAGGTCAGAGGAGAGGCTGGTATGGAGGTCAGAGGAGAGGCTGGTATGGAGGTCAGAGGAGAGACTGGTATGGAGGTCAGAGGAGAGGCTGGTATGGAGGTCAGAGGAGAGGCTGGTATGGAGGTTTTTTTTTTTTTATCAATGATTTTTTATTGTATTTTCCACAATATATCACAGGTCCAAACAGGACCAACAAAGAACAAACTTAAATATATCCCCCATCCCCCAAATACCAGACATATACATACAAACACATACCAGGAAAGAGCAGAGGGTATAGCATGGAGGTGTTTTGTTGTGTGTTATGGAACAGTAACAGGTTTCCATGCCAACCTCACGTAACAGTCCAACACGCAGACATTATCAGATCTCAGCTCACCTGGACAGGTGCCTGTCGCCTCGGCAACTCCGTCCAGTCTCAATAGAGAACACATGTCCAATCGGAGCGGTCTAAATCTGTCCCGCTCGGTTTTGCGTTGGCACGAGCCAGCATTGCCCACGGCAACCCTCTAACAACGCCCTCTCTCTCTCCTGGGTCACATGACCTCTGTGTGCCCCCCCCCCCCACGGTTACTAATGACTCTGCCATGGCCTCATGGAAAGTTCCGGACCAGCCCGGCCTCCAGCCAATCACAGGCCTCCCTCACACGCCCCAGACGCCTTAGGCCAAGAGAGAGAGAGAGACGGAGAGAAGAGGAGGAGAGAGAGAAGGAGAAAAGGAGGAGAGAGAGATGGAGAGAAGAGTAGGAGAGAGAGAAGAGAAGGAGAGAGAGAAGAGAAGGAGAGAGAGGGAGAGAAGAGGAGGAGAGAGAGAAGGAGAGAACAGTAGGAGAGGAGGGAGGAGGGGGGGGCCGCCTTGACTCTTGTTGACAATAACTAACGAGGCCGTCTCTCGCTTGACGCTGTCAGGAGAGCCGTCAGGGGGGGTGAGGTGCTGACAGCTAGCTGCTCTACGTGCCCTCACGGTCTGGGGGCCAAGCTGTCACTCTCACTCAGAACCTCTCTCTCTTACCCAGAATGGGGGGGGGGGGGCAGGTGAAGTGGTCACTACCCAGAATCCACTCCAAGGCGCTGTGGGCTCACGGCTACCCAGAATCCTCTAGGGGGGAGTGAAGTGGTCACTAGTGATCTCCTTCAAGCCAGGAAGAGGCAACACTTCCACCTCTCCTCTCAGACTCCGCCCACTGGAATGTCAACAACTTCGATTGGGGACAGGGACAGGAGCCAGGCATTCTGGGAATGTTTCGATTCTGACCATAATAAAGGTAGGGAGGCATTCTAGAATGTTCTATTCTGGGACGTGGAATAAAGGATCACGGGGCGTTCTAGAATGCAGAGACAGAGAGAGGGAGAGGGAGAGGGAGAGGAAGGGAGTGAGAGAGGGAGAGGAAGAGAGCAAGGGAGAGGGAGAGAGAGAGAGGGAGAGGAAGAGAGCAAGAGAGAGAGAGAGGAAGGGAGAGACAGGGTGAGAGAAAGAGAGAAAGGGAGAGGAAGAAATGGAGAGAGAGAGAGGGAGAGAGAGAGAGGGAGAGAGAGGGAGGGAGAGAGAGAGAGGGAGAGAGAGGGAGGGAGAGAGGGAGAGAGGGAGGGAGAGAGGGAGGGAGGGAGAGAGAGAGAGAGGGAGAGAGAGAGAGAGAGAGAGAGTGAGAGGGAGAGAGGGAGAGAGGGGAGATGGAGAGAAGGAGGGCGGGAGAGAGAGACTTCAGTGCCGAGGGAGAATAAAGTCACCCAAACTGTCAACATTCACCAAGGGTGACTTCATTCACCAGAAATGCATAAATGATGATGGCTTAGTAGGAGTGTTGTTGCTAGGTAGAACACTTGGCTCTCTTGGTGGTGAGTGACCTGGTATGCGTAGACAGTTAGTGAGGTAAGATGTCTCCGGCTGTAATGAGGTACTCATCACAGACAAACATATCCCAGATGCACTCTGGGTAATCTCTGGAGAATCTTGACCTACTGGTCTGAATGTTCTAGCTCCCGTCTCGTCGTCTCGTCTCCTCCCCTCCTCTCCCCTCCTCTCCTCTCCCCTCCTCTCCTCACCCCTCCACCCTCCAACCCCCCCTTCTCTCCTCTCCTCCCCCCTTCCCTCCTCTCCTCCCCCCTCCTCTCCCCTACCCTCCTCTCCTCTCCTCTCCTCTCCCCTACCCTCCTCTCCTCTCCGCTCCCCCCTCCCCTCCCCTCCTGTCCTCCTCTCCTCACCTCTCAGGGTTTAGTCTGCTGTTAAACTGGCCTCCAGCTTCCAGCCCCCAGCCTCCAGCCCCCAGCCTCTAGCCTCCAGACCTGGTAGACAGGCGAAGGTCAAGCCTAAGAATACCCAGAATGCCTTGTGGTGCAGTGCTGGCAGGGGGCTAATGTAGATAACGACAGCCAATCATCAGCCAGGAGATAGCCTGTCACCATGCCTCTGTGTGTGTGTGTGTGTGTTTCTCTCTCCTGTGTGTGTGTGTGTGTGTATGTGTGTGTGTGTGTGTGTGTATGTGTGTGTGTGTGTGTGTGTGTGTGTGTGTGTGTGTGTGTGTGTGAGAACAGTGATAGGATGGGGTGGTGAGGCTGCAGTCAGAAGCTTCCAGAACATGACGACAGATTTACCACAAACAACACATCCTCCTAACCAACCAACCAACCCTCCTAACCAGCCAACCCTCCTAACCAACCAACCAACCCTCCTAATCAACTAACCAACCAACCCTTCTAACCAACTAACCAACTAACCTTCCTTACCAACCAACCAACCCTTCTAACCAACCAACCCTCCTAACCAAGCAACCAACCCTCCTAACCAACCAACCCTTCTAACCAACCAACCCTCCTAACCAAGCAACCAACCCTCCTAACCAAGCAACCAACCCTTCTAACCAACTAACCTTCCTTACCAACCAACCAACCCTTCTAACCAACCAACCCTCCTAACCAAGCAACCAACCCTCCTAACCAACTAACGCTCCTAATCAACTAACCAACCAACCAACCCTCCTAACCAACCAACCATCCTAACAAACCAACCCTCCTAACCAACCAACCAACCCTCCTAACCAACTAACCCTCCTAACCAACCAACCCTCCTAATCAACCAACCCTCCTAACCCCACTTCACAACACTACTCTTCTGCAACACGTAACGACAAATAAATACGGTATTATACAATTTCTACGACGTCAGGAGAAAAGTTGCAGGTTTTCAAACCAGGAGTCGTGTAAACCGTAAAAAGCGAAAAAGAAACACTCCTCATCAGCGAACACATCCGCGCAACCCACAATTATTACCTGGGCCCAGAGAGAGGCCAGCCCATACCAAACTAGGCAAACAAGCCCAGACCATACAGCAGACTGATCTGGGATGGATTAGAAAGCTTGGGTCTCCTGGGGTAATAACATGTTTGATTAATATTCCTGCTGTTGGTCGTGAGGGGGGGGGAAACAACTATGTCCTTTGATTGGCCGTCGGTCTGGTTCAACCAATGAATGAAGGAATGAAACGTCTGTGTGACTGAGAATGTTCTAGACAGCTCTGAGGTGGAAGTTGCCCTATTAAGACAGACCAACTGACAACTCGGCTCAGTTTCCCCTCCTACAGACCCTGACCTTCACCTTCAGGGTGTAACAACTCAAACTGACCCCAGGTCAGCGTTTAGGGGGCAACTTCACCCTTCATCTTCCTGTCTCACCTTGGGACACTTTCTCTGTTCTGAGCATGCTCACTGACACCCTCTTTTTCTGCTGCTCCTCCCCTTCCAGGGCACCTGGACCCCGCGCATCCTGCCGCCCCTCCCCCCGCCAACCACCATATCCGCAGCACAGACCCCCCCCCCCTCTGTCTGTCCCATCCAGCGCTTTTCTGTCCGCTGCATTTCCCTCCTATAACCACCAGAGGGCGCTCCCACCACGACCGCTAACCCTCTCACTGCCCCCCCTCCGCAGTCAACCAGCAACCAAAATACATCGCCCCACCCCCCCCCCCCCTCCCCGGCCCCCTACAGCTCGCCCCCATCCCCCTCCCACCCCAACACCACCACTACTACCACCACCACCAGGCCCCCCTCAACCCCTCCAGCGTCCTGCGACCCCCCCAGCCATGGAGAAGGTGGGTCAGATGACACGCTCGGCCATGCGCCGGGCCTCCATGGCGGTGGACGTGCCCCCCCAGGCCAAACGCAACCTGCAGGAACTCTTCGTCAACTTCAGCCTCATCCTCATCTGCCTCTTGCTCATGTACATCATCGTCCGGCTCATGTGAGGGGGGGGCTTGGGGAGAGGAGGAGGAAGGGGGGGGGGTCACACAATGGCCGACAGGGTCGTGAACTTTCTGGTCGTGGAATTGATCTGAACATGTGTTTTGTAGAAGAGTGGATTTGAGATAAGATCAGAGTTCAGAGGTCAGACTACTGGGTACCATTGTGCAGAGTTGAAGACAGAGTGCATGGTTGTGATGTCACTTCCTGAAGAATAGCAAACTATCATCATTTATTATTATTATTATTATTATGTTTATTATTATAGGACTATTAAGTCACTAGTGTAGAAATTCTGTCAAATATAGTTCTAAATGCCTCCCCTCCTTTTGGTCTATTAGCGTGTTACAACTAAATGCCTCCCCTCTCCTGTTGGTCTATAAGCGTGTTACATCTAAATGCCTCCCCTTCTGTTGGTCTGTAAGCGTGTCACATCTAAATGCCTCCCCTTCTGTTGGTCTGTAAGCGTGTCACATCTAAATGCCTCCCCTTCTGTTGGTCTGTAAGCGTGTCACATCTAAATGCCTCCCCTTCTGTTGGTCTATAAGTGTGTTACATCTAAATGCCTCCCCTTCTGTTGGTCTGTAAGCGTGTCACATCTAAATGCCTCCCCTTCTGTTGGTCTGTAAGCGTGTCACATCTAAATGCCTCCCCTTCTGTTGGTCTATAAGAGTGTTACATCTAAATGCCTCCCCTCTCCTGTTGGTCTATAAGCGTGCTACATCTAAATGCCTCCCCTTCTGTTGGTCTGTAAACGTGTTACATCTAAATGCCTCCCCTCTCACTAACGCTTGCTATCACAGTCACCTCTGCACTTGCTATCACAGTCACCTCTCCACTGAGCTTGTCACACACACTGTGCACTCCGGAAATAAACAATGTGATCACTACAGAATGTGGCTTTCTGTGAGAGTGAGAGAGAATGAGTGTGTGTTTGTGTGTGTGTGTGTGTGTGCGTGTGTGTGTGTGTATGTGTGTGTGTGTGAGAGAGATTTGAACAACCCTGTCTCCCCTGCCAGCCCACTGTAAGCGGGTCCACCATAGAACAGCCGGACTGAGATCTCCATCCCTCCATCGCCCTCCAGAGGACCCCCCCGTGCTGCAACATCCTACCCAGGCCCTCTCCCTGGGGTAGCAGCCACCCGGCCCCAGCCTCTCTCCTCCTCCAGCATGGATCTGGTCAACGACCGCGGCCTCAACCTCATGCTGAACTTCCTGCTCATCGTGGGGGTGCTGGTGCTCATGCTCATACTGGTCAAGCTCGTGTGACCTCCTGACGACCCTGTGATGACATCATCATCATGGTCACCACGGGTGTGTCAGCTGAACCCCCGTCCCCCCCCCGTCCCAGAGCACCAATCCGGCAGCCTGAGAGGATGGCCATTTTTGATGACGTCATAATTATGTAAATATATGTGACGTGTTCCACAATGGCAGCAGCGAGATTACCCGTAGTTAAAAAACAAGATGGCGGTCATTCGAAGGTCATTCCTTGAACATGTTGGACTAGAGACGGCCCCCCAGCCCCGCACCCAGCTTACCTGAGACACACCCCCCCCCACACACACACACACACACACACATCAAGGACTACAAGAGCTGTCATGTGACCTGGACAGAGGAGGAGGAGGAGCCTGACGGGGAGGCGTTGCCAACATAATGACATAATTCTGCCAGCGGACAGGAAGTGAAGTGACCTGTGATGTCATCATCAGTGTGTGACACTGTGTGAGACATGTATGCTCTGTGTAAGGTCAGAGGTCAGCGGCTACTGTTAGAGAAGAGGTCAGAGGTCACTGTTAGAGAAGAGGTCAGAGGTCACAGGAAGTTCCTTCAGAGTCACACACACACGTCATATAGGCCTTGTAGACACTGGCTGTGTTCGGAATACTAGATATGACGTAGATTTGAGTATGCGAGAGCGTTCACACTGTACAGTATGCGAGATTTGAGTATGCGAGAAATGTATGCGAGAAATTTAGTATGCGAGAAATATATTATCTTTGAGTACGCGATCGATGCATGCTATTCCTACTCAACATCCCCAAAATGCATTGCGTGTCTCTTCAGTCTCGTCAAACTGCGTCATACAAACTCGTAATTATGTTACGATGTTTCTGTCGAACTCCGCAGTGAAGGTATGTAAGCAACGCAGGATGTGTTCGTAAATTCGCTCTGAGAGCGCCGGAGCCGACACTGGGTTCAACGCCATAAAGGGACCAGGTAATTTGATTGGACAAGAGGCATTCCATGAGTGCTGATCAGATTTCCAGGGCGAATTTACGAACGCAGCCGTAATGTAGCTAGCGAACAGAAGACGGAAAAAAACGTCAGATCAGATATATAAACGGGATATTTTGATAAACTGGATACATTTGGGGAATATATGTGGTTACTTTCTCGCCTGAAAACATATTAAAACTTCATAAAATGACATCTTAACGCTTGTAAAGCCAAAATTACAGCTTTTAGCCAATGGAGGATTTAAATTCCCTGCTCCCGGCCGGTGTGAAATGCATTCTGGGAGGCAGTATGCATACTGCAATGTAAACGGTCGGCTGGTTTTCGCATACTTATTATGAATTTAGTAGGCAGTATGCAGTATATACTCATTGAGTATGCTAGTATGCTAGTATACCATTTCGAACACAGCCACTGTCTGTCACCGGTCCTGTCAGAGTAGCTCTACTGTGTTACTATGGTAACATTACACTGTTTTCCTGTTTCCTGTTAGAATGGCACTGTGTCGGCACGGCAACAAGAGGTCAGGGGTCACACACACTTCTGGCTGAACACACACATCAGATATGCATCACACACACAAACACACACACACACACACACACACACACACACACACACACACACTCACACTCACACTCACACTCACACACCAGATATGCATGACTTCTGCAGTGGTATCGAGGCACTATATCCAACACACACACAAACACACCGACACACACACCACACACACACACTCACACACCAGATATGCATGACTTCTGCAGTGGTATCGAGGCACTATATCCAACACACACACACACACACACCCACACACACACACACACACACACACACACACACACACACACCATACACACACAGACAGACACACACACACACACACAGTTATGTCACTCTCTCCATTTGTAAAGAATGTTATGAAATAAAGATGAGATGCACAAACAAAGAGTCTGTTTTTGTCATCATGTCAATCAGCAACGTTTCTATGATGACACGGAAGTCTTGCCTTTCAAAACATTATGGGATGTAGTAGTTTCCATAATAAACCTGTCCAAAGATGCCTCCACAATACAAACAAACCACACTATCCAACGCAATAACCTTCTCATCTTTCCACAGGAGGTGACATAATGGCATGGAATGTCCAGCAGGGGGAGACAAATCCTCAGTTATAACCCTACAGGAGGGCAGGGCTCAAATTGGAGGGAAATGTCTACCAGCGACTCACACACAAACAGTGTAGTAAATATTACAGGTTCAAGAACGTTTTCAACCTCAAACGCCCGTCATACCTCCCCCTTTCCCCTCTCCCTCCCCCCTTCTTTCTCATCCCCCCTCCCCCTCCCCCTCCACCCTTTCTCCTCCCTCTTCTCACCCCCCCCCTCCGTCCCTCCCTCCCTTCCTCCTCTCTCACCTGGCTAAGCTCCGCCTCCTGCCGTAGCCTCTCCCTCTGCTGCTGCTCCTGTTGCCACGCCGACAGGCCGCCTGTCCCCCCCCCTCCTCCACCAATCAGCTCCTGTTGGTCTATAAGCGTGCTACATCTAAATGCCTCCCCTTCTGTTGGTCTGTAAACGTGTTACATCTAAATGCCTCCCCTCTCACTAACGCTTGCTATCACAGTCACCTCTGCACTTGCTATCACAGTCACCTCTCCACTGAGCTTGTCACACACACTGTGCACTCCGGAAATAAACAATGTGATCACTACAGAATGTGGCTTTCTGTGAGAGTGAGAGAGAATGAGTGTGTGTTTGTGTGTGTGTGTGTGTGTGCGTGTGTGTGTGTGTATGTGTGTGTGTGTGAGAGAGATTTGAACAACCCTGTCTCCCCTGCCAGCCCACTGTAAGCGGGTCCACCATAGAACAGCCGGACTGAGATCTCCATCCCTCCATCGCCCTCCAGAGGACCCCCCCGTGCTGCAACATCCTACCCAGGCCCTCTCCCTGGGGTAGCAGCCACCCGGCCCCAGCCTCTCTCCTCCTCCAGCATGGATCTGGTCAACGACCGCGGCCTCAACCTCATGCTGAACTTCCTGCTCATCGTGGGGGTGCTGGTGCTCATGCTCATACTGGTCAAGCTCGTGTGACCTCCTGACGACCCTGTGATGACATCATCATCATGGTCACCACGGGTGTGTCAGCTGAACCCCCGTCCCCCCCCCGTCCCAGAGCACCAATCCGGCAGCCTGAGAGGATGGCCATTTTTGATGACGTCATAATTATGTAAATATATGTGACGTGTTCCACAATGGCAGCAGCGAGATTACCCGTAGTTAAAAAACAAGATGGCGGTCATTCGAAGGTCATTCCTTGAACATGTTGGACTAGAGACGGCCCCCCAGCCCCGCACCCAGCTTACCTGAGACACACCCCCCCCCACACACACACACACACACACACATCAAGGACTACAAGAGCTGTCATGTGACCTGGACAGAGGAGGAGGAGGAGCCTGACGGGGAGGCGTTGCCAACATAATGACATAATTCTGCCAGCGGACAGGAAGTGAAGTGACCTGTGATGTCATCATCAGTGTGTGACACTGTGTGAGACATGTATGCTCTGTGTAAGGTCAGAGGTCAGCGGCTACTGTTAGAGAAGAGGTCAGAGGTCACTGTTAGAGAAGAGGTCAGAGGTCACAGGAAGTTCCTTCAGAGTCACACACACACGTCATATAGGCCTTGTAGACACTGGCTGTGTTCGGAATACTAGATATGACGTAGATTTGAGTATGCGAGAGCGTTCACACTGTACAGTATGCGAGATTTGAGTATGCGAGAAATGTATGCGAGAAATTTAGTATGCGAGAAATATATTATCTTTGAGTACGCGATCGATGCATGCTATTCCTACTCAACATCCCCAAAATGCATTGCGTGTCTCTTCAGTCTCGTCAAACTGCGTCATACAAACTCGTAATTATGTTACGATGTTTCTGTCGAACTCCGCAGTGAAGGTATGTAAGCAACGCAGGATGTGTTCGTAAATTCGCTCTGAGAGCGCCGGAGCCGACACTGGGTTCAACGCCATAAAGGGACCAGGTAATTTGATTGGACAAGAGGCATTCCATGAGTGCTGATCAGATTTCCAGGGCGAATTTACGAACGCAGCCGTAATGTAGCTAGCGAACAGAAGACGGAAAAAAACGTCAGATCAGATATATAAACGGGATATTTTGATAAACTGGATACATTTGGGGAATATATGTGGTTACTTTCTCGCCTGAAAACATATTAAAACTTCATAAAATGACATCTTAACGCTTGTAAAGCCAAAATTACAGCTTTTAGCCAATGGAGGATTTAAATTCCCTGCTCCCGGCCGGTGTGAAATGCATTCTGGGAGGCAGTATGCATACTGCAATGTAAACGGTCGGCTGGTTTTCGCATACTTATTATGAATTTAGTAGGCAGTATGCAGTATATACTCATTGAGTATGCTAGTATGCTAGTATACCATTTCGAACACAGCCACTGTCTGTCACCGGTCCTGTCAGAGTAGCTCTACTGTGTTACTATGGTAACATTACACTGTTTTCCTGTTTCCTGTTAGAATGGCACTGTGTCGGCACGGCAACAAGAGGTCAGGGGTCACACACACTTCTGGCTGAACACACACATCAGATATGCATCACACACACAAACACACACACACACACACACACACACACACACACACACACACACACACTCACACTCACACTCACACTCACACACCAGATATGCATGACTTCTGCAGTGGTATCGAGGCACTATATCCAACACACACACAAACACACCGACACACACACCACACACACACACTCACACACCAGATATGCATGACTTCTGCAGTGGTATCGAGGCACTATATCCAACACACACACACACACACACCCACACACACACACACACACACACACACACACACACACACACCATACACACACAGACAGACACACACACACACACACAGTTATGTCACTCTCTCCATTTGTAAAGAATGTTATGAAATAAAGATGAGATGCACAAACAAAGAGTCTGTTTTTGTCATCATGTCAATCAGCAACGTTTCTATGATGACACGGAAGTCTTGCCTTTCAAAACATTATGGGATGTAGTAGTTTCCATAATAAACCTGTCCAAAGATGCCTCCACAATACAAACAAACCACACTATCCAACGCAATAACCTTCTCATCTTTCCACAGGAGGTGACATAATGGCATGGAATGTCCAGCAGGGGGAGACAAATCCTCAGTTATAACCCTACAGGAGGGCAGGGCTCAAATTGGAGGGAAATGTCTACCAGCGACTCACACACAAACAGTGTAGTAAATATTACAGGTTCAAGAACGTTTTCAACCTCAAACGCCCGTCATACCTCCCCCTTTCCCCTCTCCCTCCCCCCTTCTTTCTCATCCCCCCTCCCCCTCCCCCTCCACCCTTTCTCCTCCCTCTTCTCACCCCCCCCCTCCGTCCCTCCCTCCCTTCCTCCTCTCTCACCTGGCTAAGCTCCGCCTCCTGCCGTAGCCTCTCCCTCTGCTGCTGCTCCTGTTGCCACGCCGACAGGCCGCCTGTCCCCCCCCCTCCTCCACCAATCAGCTCCTGTTGGTCTATAAGCGTGCTACATCTAAATGCCTCCCCTTCTGTTGGTCTGTAAACGTGTTACATCTAAATGCCTCCCCTCTCACTAACGCTTGCTATCACAGTCACCTCTGCACTTGCTATCACAGTCACCTCTCCACTGAGCTTGTCACACACACTGTGCACTCCGGAAATAAACAATGTGATCACTACAGAATGTGGCTTTCTGTGAGAGTGAGAGAGAATGAGTGTGTGTTTGTGTGTGTGTGTGTGTGTGCGTGTGTGTGTGTGTATGTGTGTGTGTGTGAGAGAGATTTGAACAACCCTGTCTCCCCTGCCAGCCCACTGTAAGCGGGTCCACCATAGAACAGCCGGACTGAGATCTCCATCCCTCCATCGCCCTCCAGAGGACCCCCCCGTGCTGCAACATCCTACCCAGGCCCTCTCCCTGGGGTAGCAGCCACCCGGCCCCAGCCTCTCTCCTCCTCCAGCATGGATCTGGTCAACGACCGCGGCCTCAACCTCATGCTGAACTTCCTGCTCATCGTGGGGGTGCTGGTGCTCATGCTCATACTGGTCAAGCTCGTGTGACCTCCTGACGACCCTGTGATGACATCATCATCATGGTCACCACGGGTGTGTCAGCTGAACCCCCGTCCCCCCCCCGTCCCAGAGCACCAATCCGGCAGCCTGAGAGGATGGCCATTTTTGATGACGTCATAATTATGTAAATATATGTGACGTGTTCCACAATGGCAGCAGCGAGATTACCCGTAGTTAAAAAACAAGATGGCGGTCATTCGAAGGTCATTCCTTGAACATGTTGGACTAGAGACGGCCCCCCAGCCCCGCACCCAGCTTACCTGAGACACACCCCCCCCCACACACACACACACACACACACATCAAGGACTACAAGAGCTGTCATGTGACCTGGACAGAGGAGGAGGAGGAGCCTGACGGGGAGGCGTTGCCAACATAATGACATAATTCTGCCAGCGGACAGGAAGTGAAGTGACCTGTGATGTCATCATCAGTGTGTGACACTGTGTGAGACATGTATGCTCTGTGTAAGGTCAGAGGTCAGCGGCTACTGTTAGAGAAGAGGTCAGAGGTCACTGTTAGAGAAGAGGTCAGAGGTCACAGGAAGTTCCTTCAGAGTCACACACACACGTCATATAGGCCTTGTAGACACTGGCTGTGTTCGGAATACTAGATATGACGTAGATTTGAGTATGCGAGAGCGTTCACACTGTACAGTATGCGAGATTTGAGTATGCGAGAAATGTATGCGAGAAATTTAGTATGCGAGAAATATATTATCTTTGAGTACGCGATCGATGCATGCTATTCCTACTCAACATCCCCAAAATGCATTGCGTGTCTCTTCAGTCTCGTCAAACTGCGTCATACAAACTCGTAATTATGTTACGATGTTTCTGTCGAACTCCGCAGTGAAGGTATGTAAGCAACGCAGGATGTGTTCGTAAATTCGCTCTGAGAGCGCCGGAGCCGACACTGGGTTCAACGCCATAAAGGGACCAGGTAATTTGATTGGACAAGAGGCATTCCATGAGTGCTGATCAGATTTCCAGGGCGAATTTACGAACGCAGCCGTAATGTAGCTAGCGAACAGAAGACGGAAAAAAACGTCAGATCAGATATATAAACGGGATATTTTGATAAACTGGATACATTTGGGGAATATATGTGGTTACTTTCTCGCCTGAAAACATATTAAAACTTCATAAAATGACATCTTAACGCTTGTAAAGCCAAAATTACAGCTTTTAGCCAATGGAGGATTTAAATTCCCTGCTCCCGGCCGGTGTGAAATGCATTCTGGGAGGCAGTATGCATACTGCAATGTAAACGGTCGGCTGGTTTTCGCATACTTATTATGAATTTAGTAGGCAGTATGCAGTATATACTCATTGAGTATGCTAGTATGCTAGTATACCATTTCGAACACAGCCACTGTCTGTCACCGGTCCTGTCAGAGTAGCTCTACTGTGTTACTATGGTAACATTACACTGTTTTCCTGTTTCCTGTTAGAATGGCACTGTGTCGGCACGGCAACAAGAGGTCAGGGGTCACACACACTTCTGGCTGAACACACACATCAGATATGCATCACACACACAAACACACACACACACACACACACACACACACACACACACACACACACTCACACTCACACTCACACTCACACACCAGATATGCATGACTTCTGCAGTGGTATCGAGGCACTATATCCAACACACACACAAACACACCGACACACACACCACACACACACACTCACACACCAGATATGCATGACTTCTGCAGTGGTATCGAGGCACTATATCCAACACACACACACACACACACCCACACACACACACACACACACACACACACACACACACACACCATACACACACAGACAGACACACACACACACACACAGTTATGTCACTCTCTCCATTTGTAAAGAATGTTATGAAATAAAGATGAGATGCACAAACAAAGAGTCTGTTTTTGTCATCATGTCAATCAGCAACGTTTCTATGATGACACGGAAGTCTTGCCTTTCAAAACATTATGGGATGTAGTAGTTTCCATAATAAACCTGTCCAAAGATGCCTCCACAATACAAACAAACCACACTATCCAACGCAATAACCTTCTCATCTTTCCACAGGAGGTGACATAATGGCATGGAATGTCCAGCAGGGGGAGACAAATCCTCAGTTATAACCCTACAGGAGGGCAGGGCTCAAATTGGAGGGAAATGTCTACCAGCGACTCACACACAAACAGTGTAGTAAATATTACAGGTTCAAGAACGTTTTCAACCTCAAACGCCCGTCATACCTCCCCCTTTCCCCTCTCCCTCCCCCCTTCTTTCTCATCCCCCCTCCCCCTCCCCCTCCACCCTTTCTCCTCCCTCTTCTCACCCCCCCCCTCCGTCCCTCCCTCCCTTCCTCCTCTCTCACCTGGCTAAGCTCCGCCTCCTGCCGTAGCCTCTCCCTCTGCTGCTGCTCCTGTTGCCACGCCGACAGGCCGCCTGTCCCCCCCCCTCCTCCACCAATCAGCTCCTGTTGGTCTATAAGCGTGCTACATCTAAATGCCTCCCCTTCTGTTGGTCTGTAAACGTGTTACATCTAAATGCCTCCCCTCTCACTAACGCTTGCTATCACAGTCACCTCTGCACTTGCTATCACAGTCACCTCTCCACTGAGCTTGTCACACACACTGTGCACTCCGGAAATAAACAATGTGATCACTACAGAATGTGGCTTTCTGTGAGAGTGAGAGAGAATGAGTGTGTGTTTGTGTGTGTGTGTGTGTGTGCGTGTGTGTGTGTGTATGTGTGTGTGTGTGAGAGAGATTTGAACAACCCTGTCTCCCCTGCCAGCCCACTGTAAGCGGGTCCACCATAGAACAGCCGGACTGAGATCTCCATCCCTCCATCGCCCTCCAGAGGACCCCCCCGTGCTGCAACATCCTACCCAGGCCCTCTCCCTGGGGTAGCAGCCACCCGGCCCCAGCCTCTCTCCTCCTCCAGCATGGATCTGGTCAACGACCGCGGCCTCAACCTCATGCTGAACTTCCTGCTCATCGTGGGGGTGCTGGTGCTCATGCTCATACTGGTCAAGCTCGTGTGACCTCCTGACGACCCTGTGATGACATCATCATCATGGTCACCACGGGTGTGTCAGCTGAACCCCCGTCCCCCCCCCGTCCCAGAGCACCAATCCGGCAGCCTGAGAGGATGGCCATTTTTGATGACGTCATAATTATGTAAATATATGTGACGTGTTCCACAATGGCAGCAGCGAGATTACCCGTAGTTAAAAAACAAGATGGCGGTCATTCGAAGGTCATTCCTTGAACATGTTG
Source organism: Nansenia antarctica (assembly GCF_963989245.1). Lineage (NCBI taxonomy): Eukaryota > Metazoa > Chordata > Actinopteri > Argentiniformes > Microstomatidae > Nansenia > Nansenia antarctica. Next base: position 69,722,592 of record NC_137674.1, read on the forward strand.
GACTAGAGACGGCCCCCCAGCCCCGCACCCAGCTTACCTGAGACACACCCCCCCCCACACACACACACACACACACACATCAAGGACTACAAGAGCTGTCATGTGACCTGGACAGAGGAGGAGGAGGAGCCTGACGGGGAGGCGTTGCCAACATAATGACATAATTCTGCCAGCGGACAGGAAGTGAAGTGACCTGTGATGTCATCATCAGTGTGTGACACTGTGTGAGACATGTATGCTCTGTGTAAGGTCAGAGGTCAGCGGCTACTGTTAGAGAAGAGGTCAGAGGTCACTGTTAGAGAAGAGGTCAGAGGTCACAGGAAGTTCCTTCAGAGTCACACACACACGTCATATAGGCCTTGTAGACACTGGCTGTGTTCGGAATACTAGATATGACGTAGATTTGAGTATGCGAGAGCGTTCACACTGTACAGTATGCGAGATTTGAGTATGCGAGAAATGTATGCGAGAAATTTAGTATGCGAGAAATATATTATCTTTGAGTACGCGATCGATGCATGCTATTCCTACTCAACATCCCCAAAATGCATTGCGTGTCTCTTCAGTCTCGTCAAACTGCGTCATACAAACTCGTAATTATGTTACGATGTTTCTGTCGAACTCCGCAGTGAAGGTATGTAAGCAACGCAGGATGTGTTCGTAAATTCGCTCTGAGAGCGCCGGAGCCGACACTGGGTTCAACGCCATAAAGGGACCAGGTAATTTGATTGGACAAGAGGCATTCCATGAGTGCTGATCAGATTTCCAGGGCGAATTTACGAACGCAGCCGTAATGTAGCTAGCGAACAGAAGACGGAAAAAAACGTCAGATCAGATATATAAACGGGATATTTTGATAAACTGGATACATTTGGGGAATATATGTGGTTACTTTCTCGCCTGAAAACATATTAAAACTTCATAAAATGACATCTTAACGCTTGTAAAGCCAAAATTACAGCTTTTAGCCAATGGAGGATTTAAATTCCCTGCTCCCGGCCGGTGTGAAATGCATTCTGGGAGGCAGTATGCATACTGCAATGTAAACGGTCGGCTGGTTTTCGCATACTTATTATGAATTTAGTAGGCAGTATGCAGTATATACTCATTGAGTATGCTAGTATGCTAGTATACCATTTCGAACACAGCCACTGTCTGTCACCGGTCCTGTCAGAGTAGCTCTACTGTGTTACTATGGTAACATTACACTGTTTTCCTGTTTCCTGTTAGAATGGCACTGTGTCGGCACGGCAACAAGAGGTCAGGGGTCACACACACTTCTGGCTGAACACACACATCAGATATGCATCACACACACAAACACACACACACACACACACACACACACACACACACACACACACACACACACACTCACACTCACACTCACACTCACACACCAGATATGCATGACTTCTGCAGTGGTATCGAGGCACTATATCCAACACACACACAAACACACCGACACACACACCACACACACACACTCACACACCAGATATGCATGACTTCTGCAGTGGTATCGAGGCACTATATCCAACACACACACACACACACACCCACACACACACACACACACACACACACACACACACACACACCATACACACACAGACAGACACACACACACACACACAGTTATGTCACTCTCTCCATTTGTAAAGAATGTTATGAAATAAAGATGAGATGCACAAACAAAGAGTCTGTTTTTGTCATCATGTCAATCAGCAACGTTTCTATGATGACACGGAAGTCTTGCCTTTCAAAACATTATGGGATGTAGTAGTTTCCATAATAAACCTGTCCAAAGATGCCTCCACAATACAAACAAACCACACTATCCAACGCAATAACCTTCTCATCTTTCCACAGGAGGTGACATAATGGCATGGAATGTCCAGCAGGGGGAGACAAATCCTCAGTTATAACCCTACAGGAGGGCAGGGCTCAAATTGGAGGGAAATGTCTACCAGCGACTCACACACAAACAGTGTAGTAAATATTACAGGTTCAAGAACGTTTTCAACCTCAAACGCCCGTCATACCTCCCCCTTTCCCCTCTCCCTCCCCCCTTCTTTCTCATCCCCCCTCCCCCTCCCCCTCCACCCTTTCTCCTCCCTCTTCTCACCCCCCCCCTCCGTCCCTCCCTCCCTTCCTCCTCTCTCACCTGGCTAAGCTCCGCCTCCTGCCGTAGCCTCTCCCTCTGCTGCTGCTCCTGTTGCCACGCCGACAGGCCGCCTGTCCCCCCCCCTCCTCCACCAATCAGCTCGGGGCCCCCCGCCGCAGGGGGCCGGTACTCCATCTGCTCGCTCAGCCACATCTGGGTGCGGACGGCCGGCTGGATGGGGGATCCCCCCCCCACCCCCACCGCCTGGTGGCCCAGCGGCAGGCCCCCCCGAGCTGGCGTGCCAAGCCCCGCGCCTGGGCCCCCCCCCGTCGACCCTGGAGGTCCCTTGCTCTCCGGTAAGGCACTGTAGCTCAGGTCCAGGGTGCTGGGCTTCAGCGGCAGGGAGGAGGAGGAGGAGGAGGGGGGGATGGAGGGAGGGAAGGAGGGGGAGGAGGAGGAGTCCGCAACCACCACCGCAGCCGCCGCCTTCATCCCCACGTAGCGGTAGCGCGCCTCGGCCCCTGGGGAGCGGAGGAGGAGACCCTGCGCAGGGGAGAGGTAGGGGTCGGGGGGCGCGCGGTAGCCGTAGAGGAGGCCGCGGTCCAGGGAGCCATGGGGGTCGGCCCGGTACACAGCCCGGCTGGAGGAGGGGCCAGACTTCTCCCCCGCCACCACCGACCCAGACGCCGTGAGACGGGTCAGGGACGACCAGCGCCGGACAGGACGAGGGTCCTGGAGGAGAGAGAGAGAGAGAGAGAGGGAGAGATACATGAGAGAGAGATAGAGAGAGATATAGAGAAAATGAGAAGAGTGATATAGAGAAAATGAGAAGAGAAAGAGATAGAGATAGATGAGAGAGCGATGGAGGGAGAGATGAGAGCGAGAGAGACATGAGAAGAAAGAGATGAGAGAGAGATAAGAGATAGAGAGATAACATGAGAGTTATGAGAGTTATTGTAACAGTTTCTAACAATTTGTAACAGCTCTATGAATAAACTATCAGATGATAACACCTCTATGAATAAACTATCAGATGATTGTGTCTGTTTACCTTCATGTCCAGGGGGCTGTCCAGGGGGGTGGGGGGGGGTGGAGGGGGTCAGCTGACAGGAGGAGCTCCAGGGGCTCCCACCGAGGGAGGGGGCGCTCAGCTTGGCACTGGAGGAGGAGGGGGACGGCATGACATGGGCCGTGGGGAGCCCCCCCACCCCGCCCTGTGACCGCAGGGGCTGGAAGGACAGGGTGGTGCTGGAGCTGGAGTGGTCTAGAGGGAGGGGAGGGAGGGATGGAGGGAGGGAGGGAGGGGGGAGAGAGAAAGAGATGGTTAGAGGACAGAGTAATAGTGTGTAACTGAGTCAGAAATGTTATTGTCTCAAGTGACTTTGGCTAAAATGAGTAATTTCTTGTTGTGTTTTAATGTGTCATCATGTCGCTATGCAGCTAGCCGCTAGCTAGCTAGTTGTGGTGCTAACATGGTAGAGCTACACAGGAAAGGAACATGAAAGGAGAACAGAGTGTGTGTGTGTGTGTGTGTGTGTGTGTGTGTGTGTATGTGCTTGTCTCAGGTGGTGTCATGGACACATCTGCCATGTTCCTCGTGAATAACCCCCCCCCCCCTTCCCCTCTGATGGGTGATGGCAGATAGAGGCCACCAGGGGAGGCCGGTGGAGGTAGCTCATTGTAAACGCACAGAACGGAATGAGGAACGCTCATGCTCGCTAAGAAACCGCCCATGGCCCATATCCAACATTCATGGGTTCGATGTGTGTGTTTAAAACTAAATGTATAGTTTGACGTCTGTAAAACACTCATAAAAGGTAAAAACAAGAGGGTAGGGAGTCGGTTTACAAGGGTGGTGTGTGTGTGTGTGTGTTCTGTACGGTGTGTCTGTACGGTGTGTGTGTGTGTGTGTGTGTGTGTGAGGTCACCCCCCCTACTTAAGTCACATTAACATTCACACATCAGTGTGGGATAGGAGGTAGGGACGGTGGGGGGGTCAGAGGTCAGGGGTCAGAGGGGTGTAATGTGGGATAGGAGGTAGGGACGCGTGGCTCTGTTTGACAAAGTGCTTCTTTGTTAACACCCAGCGTGTCAGGGCAGAGGCAGAGCAGCTGAAGCATGTGTGTCGGGGGTAGTGAGAGCGGTTCCTGAGGCTCTGACACGGCACATTCCAGAGTATCTCTCTCTCTCTCTCTCTCTCTCTCTCTCTCTCTCTCTCTCTCTCTCTCTCTCTCTCTCTCTCTCTCTCTCTCTCTCTCTCTCTCTCTCCTCTCTCTCTCCTCTCTCTCTCTCTCTCCTCTCTCCTTCTCTCTCTCTCTCTCTCTCTCTCTCTCTCTCTCTCTCTCTCTCTCTCTCTCTCTCTCTCTCTCTCTCTCTCTCTCTCTCCTCTCTCTCTCTCTCTCTCTCTCTCTCTCTCTCTCTCTCTCTCTCTTCTCTCTCTCTCTCTCTCTCTCTCTCTCTCCTCATCTCTCTCTCTCTCTCTCTCTCTCTCTCACACACACACACACACACAGCTACTGGGTTGGACACAGGCCAACCAGATGTCAGCACTGCAGTCACTGACATTGCCTACATTGAGCACCTTTCAAGGACTTTCAAGACTCAGTTCCCTCAAATTCAAGGACTCAACACGGCACATCTAGAATCTATATCTAGATGAGAAAACTATCCGCTCACAGACAACAATTAAAAAGAGAGGCTTGAATGTGTGAACACTAGATGGTCTCTTGCCTTCTCTACCACAGCATAAACAATATATTGTTGAAATATTATGTGTAAAGTTAAGCAATGCGGTTTTTTGAATATATATATTTTTTTAAATTGAGAGAGAGAATGGATTCAAGCACTTTCAATGACCATGTCTATTTTCAAAAACTGTAAGACCATGATTTTTTCCCTCTAATTCACAAACTTTCAAGGATTTCAAGGACCCGTGGGAACCCTGGATGGACAGCGCCGGCGCACCGTAGGCAGAGTGATAGACAATTGGTACTAATCCGCTCGCACAGCTGAACTGGGCTCGTTAGGCGGACGCGGAATAGCTGCCTACCGCCAGCCCCTCCAGTAGAGGGACCCCTACCGTATCCTTTTTGGCCTTTAAACTTGGCCTTTAAACTTTGGCCCCTGATGAGTGAGACATCGCCATTTCCCCTATTCATTGACTACTGATTCTGAGTTGACCGTAAAGTATTGAATATTGACTTTTGTTATGGCTCCCCCGTCTTCCTGAGTGGGCAGTGCCCAGTACACAAGATAAAAATATGGCGATGAGCCTAAAAGTGACCTCTGTCCTCCTTGTCTCTCTAGCTCTGTGTGTGTACTTTTCCTCTGGTCAAGTGAGCGGGTTCCCACAAACACACACACACACACACACACACACACACACACACTCACAGGCTCACAGGCGCGCGCGCACACACACACACACACACACACACAGACACACAGACACACAGACACACACACACACACACAGAGATTTAAACGACACAATAAAAGGGAGGTTACGAGGAGAGGGTGTGTGTGTGTGTGTGAGTGTGTGTTGTGTTTCCTGCCTTATATAGTCAGGGTGGGACTGGAAGCTCTCAGGTTTTCATACCAGTCTAGTTAAACTGGCTGGATGTCATTCCACAGCCAGGGTTTAAACCGCCCCGAAATAACTCCATCTGGCTCTGATTATCATAGCAGCAATAGGAGGAAAACAGAGAGAGAGGAGAGAGAAAGAGGGGGGGTGGAGAGAAAGACTGGGGGAGGGAGAGAGAGAAAGAAACAGAGAAAGACAGAGAAGACAGAGAAGATCTAGGCCTGTAGAAGCCTGGGGCTGGTAGTAGTCATCCCTCCCCTCCCAGGCTGTGGAGAGCCAGAGCTGTGCCGTGGGGCCTCTAGCCTGTAGCATGCTAACCACCACAACCACGGCCCAGCTAACTCTCCCTCTACCTCCAGCACTGCTGCCTGTCTCTGAGGCAGACAGATGGGCCACAGCACACATTAGCAGCCTGGTCCCCAGACACCAGCCAGTCATACAGTCGGCTGTACATGGCTGAGATGGGTAGTGGCTAGGTAGCTACGTAGCTACATAGCTATACAGACAAAGACACTGTGTTCCCTCCTCTACTGTGCTAATGAACAGCTTCATTCTCACTAGACGTCAGTGTAGTAGTGTGTGTTTAGTGTGTATGTGACAGAGAGGAGAGATATCTAGATACTGGAGGGGAGGGGAGGAGAGGAGAGGAGAGAAGAGGAGAGGTGGAGAAATACGGCTGTGAAGGACTCCTCCATCTTACACTGAGAGGAGAGGAGGATGATGAAATGTGGGTCACCCATCCCCGAATCCTCATTCATCACACTCCTCCGCTCCCTCTCTCTCTCTCTCTCTCTCCCTCTCATCCCTCTCACATCGGCTCCGTCACAGACAAGTATTCCCCTTCGTCTCGTCACAGTACACTCTGCTCCTGATTAAATCCTCTATTCTCTCATCTCTTTCTCTCCCTTTCTCTACCTCTCTCTCTCCCTTTCTCTCTCTCTCCCTTTGTCTACCTCTCTCTCTCTCTCTCTCTCCCTTTCTCTACCTCTCTCTCCCTTTCTCTCTCTCTCCCTTTGTCTACCTCTCTCTCTACCTCTCTCTTCCATTTCTCTACCTCTCTCTCATCTCTCCGTCTATCCCTCAGACCACAGCACACTTTATTGCTATGTTGTGTAAAAGAACAGCTTGTTGCTATGCTGTGTAAAGAAACCAAATCAAAGTGTCACCTAGAAAACACACTACGCTTTTAGCATTAGGCTAACTAGCCTCAGCATCGCCCTATGGAAGAAGATAGGCTGTTAGCATTAAGCTAAGGCATCACCCTGTGTACCCTATGCTGAGGCATCACCCTATGTAAGAAGCAGGTTTCGCTAGAAAAAATGTGTGCCGGTCAACGTGTCCGGGTAGATTTCAATTTACCGGACAAACGTGAGATATTCCGGTCATCATATTCAAATATAATATAGCTGTTTGTCGCGGTGATTAGCTGTTGAGTAGCCTATATATGCCGTTTAATGTCTATTTCTCATCCGATACGATTAGATCGCGAACTATATAATAATATAAGCTTTCATGATTCGCATGCGCTACTATGGCATTATGTCCAGGGCTGCACGCGCGCCACACTGGGCAGCCTAGTCACCTTTGTTACTTTGAATTACGACTGTAGGCTACTTTAAGACGTTTATTTCAATTGCATTAATGGGATTTGAGTATGTAATTGGTAATTTAAGTATGCCTAGTTTAGCTTTTGATTTGAACTTTTTCATTTGAACGGACTGCATCGATCGATCAATGAACGGACTCCACATTACGTTAACTGAAGTGTGTTAAATAGTTTCACGACAGTAATGTAAGTTTGTTATATTCTCTTCCAGTTTTATCCTTTTTATCAATAAAACAACGTATTTCTATAACCACGTCTCGCTGATTGGGAAGGCATTAAGTCTAGCTGCCTGTCAAATCATACTTAGGGCTCGGACTCGGAGTATGAGAATGAGGAGGATGTATCGGGGGGGATACACACCCGTGAACTATTTCACCTTAGTGGCACAAATTAAACTCTAACACTATAGATAGACTAAATTGAACTAAAATGATGGACACCGACTGAATAACTGAGTGGGGGAAGACAGGTCTCAAATGTGGAACAATTATAACATTTAATACATAAAGATAAAACATACACAAATATATAACATTGATCTCCCTAAACTCAATGTAGTGTGGTATTGTCAACCTAATCTAATGGTACCAGGAGCCCAGGTTGTCGATAGTAGCGCACTACTCTCGTAGTACTTCTCCCGACTCAGGGCTGGAACGGGCACGGCAGGCTCAATCAATGACGGGGTTGAGATGGTTAGCGTCCTTTACTAGCCGCATCTCACAGCCCTCGGTGGTCATTCACTGTGCTCTAGCACATCCAAAACACGAAGAACAGTAACCTTGACTCCGGTCACTGCAGCGGTTTTATTAGACTAGATCAAACTAAATTAACTGACTAAACTACTCGCGCCGTTGAGGAGACAGGGTTGCCAGATGGGGCGTGTTACCGCCGAATGGGCTACTGGGTTTAGCGGTTATTTTCACCGGACAATATGACCGAAGAGGTTTAAATATGTCGGACTTCAACAGATTTTATCGGACAAAGACCGGTAATTACCGGTTAACGGAAACCCTGGTAAGAAGATAGGCTGTTAGCATTAGGTTAACTAGCATTAGGCATTAGGCTAACTAGCTGCAGCATCGCCCTATGGAAGAAGAGAGGCTGTTAGCATTAGGCTATGGAAGAAGACAGTTCTTTCTTTGCAGCTAGCTACGGTTAGCAGGCGCCTGTCACTGCATGGTGGAGGAGGAACAGCTGTGTGTGTGTGTGTGTGTGTGTGTGTGTGTGTGTGTGTGTGTGTGTGTGTGATATGTGTAAACAGACTGTACTGAACTATAGTGGCACGTGTCACTCCAGGCATTCTGCCAGATAAGCCCCTCCCATAATCACACAGGCTCCTCCCACCGTTAGATAAGCCCCTCCCATAGTCACACAGGCCACCCCCACAGTCAAATAAGCCCCTCCCATAATCACACAGGCCACTCCCAGTCAAATAAGCCCCTCCCATAATCACACAGGCCACTCCCAGTCAAATAAGCCTCTCCCATCACACAGGCTCCTCCCACAGGCAGATAAACCCTTTCCACAGTCAGATAAGCTCCTCCCCATAAGCCCAGCAAGACAGATGTTCTCTGTTTATTATAGAGCATGTTCTGGAAACCGAGGGATGTGTGTGTGTGTGTCCAACCCCAAGGAAACAAACACACAAACACAGTCTATCCGAACCCATTATGTAACAGGATAGAAGTGTCATAAAGGAGGAGAGGAGGAGGGCTGTTAGCTACACTAAGACTCTGGGCTGGATCACACACACGCACACGGACACGCACATATACACGCACGCACGCATGCACGCACACTGACACACACATACATACACACACACACGTAACCTTATATGTGTGTATGAGTGAGAGAACGTGTGAGAATATGTGTGTATGAGTAGGTGTGTGAGTGTGTGTGTATGTGTGTGTGAGTGTGCGTGCAAGTGTGTTTGTGTGTGTGAGTGTGTGTGACTGTCAGTGAGACTCTGTTAGTCATGCCAGTTTCCGACACGTGTGTTAGCATGTTAGCATGCTAGCCAGCTAGCGTGGCGTGGCGCCGGCGTCACCTTAGCACGTCTTGTGCAACGCTCTCTGGTTTCAGCCAGCCATGCCGTTACCGTGCCGACGGTGCTATGGAGACGTTCGCCGTGGACAGAGGGGGGAGGGGGTTGGACGGAGGACAGGGGCTGTTTTGGGGCTACATTACCCTGTCACTAACATAGCTCCTGTGTTTACTCCTGCCGTAAACACCGGGTGACATCATCAGGTCACATGGCGTGGTGGGATGTGTCTATGACCATCATCACACACACACACACACACACACAGCAGTGGTCATGTGTCTCAGGTGTGTGCATTCCTCACATTCCTGAGCCTGTGACATCATCATCATCATCATCATCATCATCATCTGTACTGTTTCTACCCCTTTTTTCTTTTATTGAATACGATTTTAGCTTTTGTATTTATGTTCCGTTTTCTTTTGTTCTGCTTCTCTTTGTCTTCTGTACAGTGTCCTTGCGTTTGAGAAAGGTGCTTAAATATATTATTATTATTATTATTATTATTATTATTATTATTATTATTATTATCACCATTCAGAGAGAGGGGAGCCACCCCTCCTAAATTTCGTTGTTTGGTACCTGTACTGTAGCAATGACAAATAAAGTCCATTCCATTCCATTCAGACCTGCTGTGTTTGTTTACAGACGGTAACTGGATCAGCTGTGATGGTCGCCTCGTTATTAGAGCGTCTGAGGTGTGTGTGTGTGTGTGTGTGTGTGTGTGTGTGTGTGTGTGTGTCTGGTATGAATAGACGACATTGATATGAGAAAGACGGGACTGCGGGGACATTCCAGAAGAGAACACAGTGCTGTGTTCCGGAACCCTCCTCCCCTCCCCTTTCCTCTCCCCTCCTCCCTCCTCCCCTCTCCTCTCCTCCCTCCTCCCCTCTCCTCTCTTCCTCTCTCCTCTCTCCTCTCCCCCTCCCTTTTCCTCGCCTTGCTTCCTCTCTCCTCTCTTCCTCTCTTCCTCTCTCCCCTCCCCTCCCCCCTCCCCTCCTCTCCTCTCCCCCCCTGTGACACCATGTCTGCCCTTTTAGTTGTCATCTGAGTAGCAACAACGAAACGTGACTCTCCTGTGGTAATGTTGCATCACAAGGTCCAGCAGTGTGCCACAGGGAGGGAGGGGGGGGGGTGGAGGGAGAGGGGGAGAGAGAGGGAGAGAGAGAGAAAAAGAAAAAGAGAGAGTGGGGAGGAAGAGGAGAGATGGCTACAGAGGGAGAGAGGGGAGAGAAATGGAGGGGAGAAAGGAGGGAGAGATGGAAGGAGAGATAGAGAGATGGAGGGAGAGTGGTGCTGCTGGCGTAGGTAGAGAGATGGGTAGCCACAGCGCACGGCACACAGAGACAGACACACGGCAAGGTCACCATCTGAAACATGATCTACCCAGAGGAGAGAGGGGGAGAGAGAGAGAGAGAAGAGGAAAGAGAGGACAGGAGAGGAGAGAGTGAGGGAGAGAGAGAGGACAGGAGAGGAGAGAAAGAGAGAGGAAGAGAGGAGAGAGAGGACAGGAGAGGAGAGAAGGAGAGAGGGATAGAAAGAGGACAGGAGAGGAGAAAGGAGAGTGGATAGCTGTGCTATCAGAGCTGAACAGAGGAGGCTGCTGTAGTCTTCTAGCACCACGTGGACGAGACTTGGAAGTCTAGAACGACTATTTCTACATGCATCTTCTTCTCTATTCTACTCTACTCTGGGTTAGAGACAAGGTCACAGCCTCTGTGGTTCTAAATGAATGTTCCACACACACACACACACACACACACACACACACACACACACACACACACACACACACACACACACACACACAGCGATAATGGTTGAAATGACAGGTCAGGGGTGACAGGATCTAATTCAACTGACAGACAGGGGTTGCATAACACCTTCAGTGGCTGAGCGTGTGTGTGTGTAAACTGTTCATGTAATACTACAGCTCTCCCACCCAAACCTCAGTGTTGTATTATTCTATACACTCTGTAGCCTATGACGTGTGTGTGTGTGTGTGTGTGTGTGTGTGTGTGTGTGTGTGTCTGTGTGTGTGTGTGTGTGTGAGCTCCTCTCTAATCTGCCAGATCCATTAGGGTTAATGGACCCAGCTTTAAGACCAGCCAGCTGAGCGGAAGGAGCTAGTGTAGCATTGATGTGATGAGTTAGCTCCCAAAGCTAACGCCTAGCCTCCCCTAGCTGACGCCTAGCCTCCCTAGCGAACGCCTAGCCTCCCCTAGCTAACGCCTAGCCTCCCCTAGCTAACGCCTAGCCTCCCCTAGCTGACGCCTAGCCTCCCCTAGCGGACGCCTAGCCTCCCCTAGCTAACGCCTAGCCTCCCCTAGCTAACGCCTAGCCTCCCCTAGCTAACGCCTAGCCTCCCCTAGTTAACGCCTAGCCTCCCCTAGCTAACGCCTAGCCTCCCCTAGCGAACGCCTAGCCTCCCCTAGCTAACACCTAGGCTCCCCTAGCTAACACCTAGCCTCCCCTAGCTAACACCTAGGCTGCCCAAGCTAACACCTAGCGTCCCAGACGTAGCTCGCTAACGCAGCATTATGGAGACTAGGGTTGAAACCCAGTAAGTCACATCGGCAGCCTAGCCCACCTGCAGAATCACTCTCCTCAGAATCACCCTCAGACTCACCCTCCTTAGAATCATCCTCCTCAGAATCACCCTCAGACTCACCCTCCTTAGAATCACCCTCCTCAGAATCACCCTCAGACTCACCCTCAGAATCACCCTCCTCAGAATCACCCTCCTCAGACTCACCCTCCTCAGACTCACCCTCCTCAGAATCACCCTCCTCAGACTCACCCTCCTCAGACTCACCCTCCTCAGAATCACCCTCCTCAGACTCACCCTCCTCAGACTCACCCTCCTCAGACTCACCCTCCTCAGACTCACCCTCCTCAAAATCACCCTCCTCAGACACACCCTCCTCAGACTCACCCTCCTCAGACTCACCCTCAGAATCACCCTCCTCAAAATCACCCTCCTCAGACTCACCCTCCTCAGACTCACCCTCAGACTCACCCTCCTCAGACTCACCCTCAGACTCACCCTCAGACTCACCCTCCTCAGACTCACCCTCAGACTCACCCTCAGACTCACCCTCCTCAGACTCACCCTCAGAATCACCCTCCTCAGACTCACCCTCCTCAGACTCACCCTCCTCAGACTCATCCTCCTCAAAATCACCCTCCTCAGAATCACCCTCCTCAAATATCACCCTCCTCAGCAGTCTGAATGAGAACCGTCGGCTTGGCTTCCTGTCATTACACCTGCCTATTAGTCTAGCCTAGCGACAGTAAACCAGGGCAGACTACAGGCATGATTAGCCTAGCGTAGCCTAGCGTTCAAGGTTCAAGGTTTCTTTATTGTCCCCTAGGGGAGATTGGTTTTGCAGCCAGGTTCACACAGACAGAATACAAAAAGGACAACAACATCAACACAATAATCAATACAATAAAATCGAAGAGTTGATTTCGAGAAATGGAAATTCATACCAGTACAAAAAGTGCAAGTGTGCAGAAAGTGCATATTAGCATATTAATAGCACTAGGGATGAAGGAAACATGACATCTTTTAGTCCTCCTAGAAGGAGCCCTGGAACGACGGCCAGAGGGCAAACGCTGGGTCCTGACAGACCCATACAGCTGTAGCCCTCTTAAGGACTTGCCTGTTGTAAACATCCAGAAGCCTAACTACCACCAGAGATCCTACTGGACACTTTAACAAGACCTCCAAGTCTGTTCTTATTAGCAACCCAGGGCAGACTACATGCATGATTAGCCTAGCGTAGCCTAGCCTAGCAACCCAGGGCAGACTACAGGCATGATTAGACTAGCGTAGCCCAGTGTAGCTACAGGCTATAAGCAGAGTCTAAACTGCACTCTGGGGAGGATAGAGAAGAGAACCGCTGACAAATCAGCTCTGTCAATGCTGACAGATAGACTTAATAAAGGTGTGTGTGTGTGTGTGGTGACTTATGACCAGGCTCTTCTGCAGTGACAACACAGAGACTTCAGATTAAGCTGCAGATTGGAGAGATTGACCGAGAGAGAGAGAGAGAGAGAGAGAGAGAGAGAGAGAGAGAGAGAGAGAGAGAGAGAGAGAGAGAGAGAGAGAGAGAGAGAGAGAGAGAGAGAGAGAGAGAGAGAGAGAGAGAGAGAGTGAGAGAGAGAGAGAGAGAGAGAGAGAGAGTGAGAGAGAGCAGGAGGGAGGGGGAGAGAGAGAGAGAGAGAGAGAGAGAGATACATAGATAAAATAGATAAATAGATAGATAGATAGATAGAGAGTGAGAGAGAGCAGGAGGGAGGGAGAGAGAGAGAGAGAGAGAGAGATGAGAGGAGAGTAAGTAGGATGTTACACCTGACTGCACCCAGACCCAGTGGAATAATTATCCATACACATAACTAGCATTGCCTGGTGTCTGTGTGTGTGTGTGTGTGTGTGTGTGTGTGTGTGTGACAGGGTGGGGTTATAAAAGCAGTGAAGCAGCAGGATAATGAAAGGCTCTCAAACCCTCAGGCTCTCTCCAACACACACACACACACACACACACACACACACACACACACACAGTACCAAGATACCTCACACACACACACACACACACACACACACACACACACACACAGGCGTCCTCCTGTTGAGTTGAAAGAGGCCACTTCACTCTTCTCTCCTCAAGCCCAGAAATGGTTCACTAAAAATAAACATCCCAAGACGTGTGTGTGTGTGTGTGTGTGTGTGGTGTGTGTGTGTGTGTGTGTGTGTACTATGACTAGAGGTCATCAGGTCAGATAGAGGTCATCAGGTCAGATAGAGGTCATCAGGTCAGATAGAGGTCATCAGGTCACCTGTTTAAAGGAAGGACATAGATAGTCTCTCTCTCTCCTCCATCCCTCCCTCCCATCACAGTGGGAATCATCACAGTGTCCCTATGGAATCATCACTCAATGTTTTCAGTCCAGCAGAACTCAATTCAAACTGCAGGAATGGAAATCTGTCAGAGAAGAGCCAAGCGCGTGCCCCGCGGTGGTGTAGCGGTCTAAGCACTAGCCACTAGTGCAAGCTGCCCACCGGAGACTGGGGTCGAATCCCAGCTCGCCAGATCCGGATATGACCGGGGCACACACAGGGAGCGGCATATTGAGTGGCCGCTCCCGAGGGCGGTATAGGAATAGTTCCGGACAAGGATCCGTCGCGCAACACCGCCCCCTGGGTGCCGGAATAACGGTGCTGGGCTCGAGGAGCCAGTCAGCTAGTCTGCCTGGCGGCCTCCTCTGGGACTGCCGGCCACGGGGTCGTGCGGCGGATCCTACGCAATAGGCAGGGGATAATTGGATGCTAGGTTGGGTTCAATTGGCTACCAAATTGAATGAATGAATGAATGAATGGACTTTATTGTCATTGCTACAGTACAGGTACCAAACAACGAAATTTAGGAGGGGTGGCTCCCCTGGTGTTAGGAAAGGAAAAAAAAAAAAAAACTTTTAGAAAAAGAATAAAATCACAAGAAGGTAAGGAGCTGGTTTACATAAATAAAGGCTATGTACACAATCCACTGTACTATACTGCACAGATAGTCAACTAGGGTTGTCATATTGCACAATAGTATTTTTTCACGTCATTTAAAGTGTCACAGTTTGCAGGCTTGAAATGTACATGTTTGTGCCTCAGCACTACACCTGATTTTTTCAGTCCAGCAGCTGCCATACAATCCGTCCAGACTGTCCAGGGCCCAGAACTTAGGTCTTTGCTGTGTTCAGGGCCTGGACGGCCCTGTGGTAGAAGCAGTTCTTCAGTCTGTTTGTCTTAGCGGCCGGGGTCCTGTACCTCCTTTTCGAGGGCAGCCTGATAAAGTGTACGTGCCCAGGGTGGGTCGGGTCCTGGAGATCTTGGAGGCCTTCCTGAGACAGCGTGTGTTGTACAGCTCTTCCAGAGAGGGGAGGGGGGCGCCGGTGATCTTCTGTGCTGTTCTCACGACTCTCTGTAGCGCATTTCTCTCCGCTGTTGTGCAGCTGTAGAACCAGTTGCAGATGCCGTAGGTGAGGATGCTCTCCACTGCGCCGCGGTAGAAGGCCACCAGTATCTCCTGCTTGTTGTGTTCTTTCCTGAGGCATCTCAGGGTGTATAGCCGCTGTTGTGCCCTCTTGATGGTGCCTTTTGTGTTGTCCTTCCAGGTCAGGTCATCCCGCATGTGATGTCCGAGGAATCGGAGGGTTGAGACTCTCTCCACGCTCTCTCTGTCGATGAGCAGGGGCTGGATCTCGGACTTTTTCCTCCTGAAGTCTACAATGAATTCCTGGGTCTTTGACTTGTTCAGCAGCAGGTTGTTAACCTTGCACAGCTTGCTCAGTTGCTCTACCTCATCCCTGTACGCCGCCTCGTCCCCCCCCGAGATACATCCCACCACGGTGGTGTCGTCTGCAAACTTTACGATGTAGTTGCTGGGGTGGACGGGGGTGAAGTCGTGAAATTGGGTGAAAAAGGGGATAAAAAACAAATCTGAAAAAACTAATTTAGAAAAGAGAAGAGCCAAGCGCTGCTGGGGGGAGGAGAGAGAGGGGGGAGGAGCGAGAGAGGGGGGGAAGGGGGGAGGGGGGGAGACACATGGATGGAAAGTTTCTGTTTCCCTGGGAAACCCTCTTGGAGGCAGGAGGAACTAGAGAATTCTGGGTAAATATCAATCAGCCCTTCATCCTGAGGACAAGCATTGTGGTGTGTGCTCTTCACACACACACACACACACACACACACACACACAGTAGCCCTGTAGCTACACACACACAGATGAAGGTTGGCGTCGTTCCACTGTCGACAGGGGGGCAGGCACTGACTAGGACACACACACCACCAGATCTGTCCTGTCATCACCCCCCCCCCCCCCCCCTCACATGCACATATGGCTAAACTCCTGTCTAATTAATGATTCATTCCATACATCAACTTCCTGTCTGCCTCCTCACACCCCCATCCTACACACACACACACACACACACACACACACACACACACACACACACACACACACACATCTCTCCCACCCCCCTAATACCACAACAGCTTCTGCACAGGAGGGGGGTCCTGCGGTTTATTTAATAATTCCATAATTCCTCCTGAGACCCCCGAGATTAGGAACAAAGACTCCTTCTTCTCTACTTCTGGCCAAGCTGGTAAACGAGGAGTTAATTAAGTTCCAGATCGTTTTAGGAGGTTCCAGATCATTTCAGAACACTCTACATCGGCCACTGTAAGGGGATGAGGCTTCATCAAGCAGGATTATTTCTTAATGCAACATCAGTGCAAAGTCAGTTTTGTGTTGTGCAACATGAACGCTACGCTGAGGTGCTGAGCTAGCACGATTAGCATGCAGAGAGAAAGAGAAAGGGGGGGAGAGAGAGAGTTAGGGGAGAGAGAGAGAGAGAGAGAGAGAGAGAGAGAGAGAGAGAGAGAGAGAGAGAGAGAGTCAGGGAGGGGAGGGAGAGAGAGAGAGAGAAGGGGAGGGAGAGAGAGAGAGAAAGGGTGGGAGAGAGACTCAGGAGCTTATTTACGACAGGCCAAGCTAGCTTGTTGTTACTGTTTAGCCCCCTCACTGACACGACTGACATAGAGAGCTGGCTAGCTGCCGTTAGCGTTAGCATGCATGCCTGAACTCCCAGCAGGATTAGCATTAGCATATAAAAGCCAGGGCTAATGGGAAACAAACACTGCTTATGCTTGAGTAGGCCGGGATTAGAGGCTCATGGTGACATGGGTTTATTAACCTTACAGAGGCTGGCCAACAGCCTCCATCACAGAGGCTGAACACCAAACACATCAAGACCCTTCATGCAGTGGCGGCTGGCCAATAGAGGGCGCTAGGGCGCCGCCCCCACCTTCCAACGCTTCCTTCCACTTCCTAGTTCCTACTTGTACACGTTTTTAAAAATAAACATTGTTTACTCATAAAATGCGGCTGATATTCTGTCGGCGCCTATCAGCATTCATTAAAAATCCTCCAATACAATAAAAATTGTATCTGTGTGAAATTCACTGTGAAAATACATACATATATATATATATATATACAAGGGTAGGGAGTCGGGACGCCGGCCGAATGGGATCTTATGGCAGTGCTAATACTTTTGGCTTACACGTGAGCTGTAGCAGCGCTCCAATTGTCTGTCTCCTATTTCCCGGTCGGGGCGCACAAAAGTGCGCCCTGAGCATGCGCGGATTAACGCATAGGCTTACCTAGGCTGCAGCCTAGGGCCACTACCACTAGGGGGCCACGGCGGCCACCTAACATTGGATACAAAAAAAATAACAAATGTGTGAGACTTGAGAGCCCTGAATATCCGGTTGTTAAGTCTGACGTCAAACGTGACGTTTTGCAATTTCCGGGTCCAAACCAGAAATTCTCCGCACCAGAATACCAGTGTACTACAGCGGTAGAATGACAGTTTAATCGTTTTTTAGACTCAGATCTATTCATACAACAAGGGACACAGCACTTTCCCGTTTTCCCCATATTGTCAGGGTATTTGAGCCTCGGAAAAGCGCTATATAAATATAATTAATTATTATTATTATTGCGGCATTTCGAAGACAGCGCCTCAGCCAACTTTGGACCCGGAAACACGTCACGACTTAACAACCGAATAGCTAAGTTAAAAAAATAATAATAATAATGCAGCTGCGACGACCAATGTTGTTGAGAGTGAGAGCCACGAAGCAGTTAGCACTGGGTCTGGTGTCGCTAGCAGCACTGAGGCGAACATGGGGGACAGCAACAGAGAGACAGACAACAGGAGAGGAGAGCAACAGAGAGACAGACAACAGGAGAGGAGAGCAACAGAGAGACAGACAACAGGAGAGGACAGCAACAGAGAGACAGACAACAGGACAGCAACAGAGAGACAGACAACAGGACAGCAACAGAGAGACAGACAACAGGACAGCAACAGAGAGACAGACAACAGGAGAGGAGAGCAATAGAGACAGAACTGAGGTGAGGTGAGCAACAGAGATAGTTCAGGATAATAACAAACAGTTCAGTATGACAGAGACAACTAATAGAAAGACAACTGTATGATTATAGAGTTTACATGTTCAAGGAAATATTGTATGATAATAGAAAGGTACACTTTAATTTAATTAAAGAAGTAACAAAGAACACATTTATTATCACAATTGCATTGTGTTCCATGTCTTTCTCCATTGAATAAATAATGCCTTCAATAATGTTGAATGGATAAACAAGACAACTGTCTGGACAGTACTGCTAGAATTATTCACCTTACCGCTGCACAGATAGACAAAGGGTATAAGTCCATTCTGTTAACATTAGGTCTACTCTGCTAACAAAGACTATTCCAGTTGATTTGTCAGTTGTTATTATTTTTGTTGTGTTTGCAGTTTGCCCTTTAATAAGTTATATATAAAAATAATTAAGTTATATAAATATTCTCATGCTAAAATCGACTGTAAATCCAGATTTTAAAGTTGCTATTCTTCCCCGTGGATCATGCCCCCATTACCTGTGCCCCACCCAACATTTTTATCACCAGCCGCCACTGCCTTAATGTAACATTTGAAATGAACTTATCTAAATGTATATTTAACCAGAATCAGAATCTTACTGTACGAGTTACACAAGAGTTCCGCAACATTGACATGGCAGCACTTAGATACAAAAAACACAATAATAATAAGTATTGTAAGTAACTAAAATAAGTAAGTAACCCTACATTGATAAAGTAATAAAGTGATTATTTTACAGTGGCTTCAATAATGCAAACATGCTGTGCAAAGTACGATGATATGAAATGCAATAATACAATACAGTAGTAAATTAGTCCAACGGTGTACAAGTAATCCAGCAGTGTGCAGCAGTTATAATACTGTAATGTGTTCATTTAATTACTGAGATGAGATGGATTGTCAATGTCAGGATGGAGGTATTATGTTCCACTCCTAGAGGGGTTGAGACAACGTAGCGGTCAATGCTAACCTCGCTAACCTTGCTAACTGCAGTGAAGGATGGCGTCTGGTGTGGCCTAACCTCACCCCTGTCAACTGTGACCTGATCTAAGCCATCATTAACACACACACACACACACACACACACACACACACACACACACACACCTCCCAACCCATCATTAGCGAGATGGGAGAGTAGCAGCTGGTATAGTGGACGTGTTGGGGGGGCGCCCCCCTAACACCTCAGCGCCCCCCTTACACAGTTACCCTGCTGGAGGAGGCCTCTAACAAGATGAAGAGACGATCCTCATCTGAACCAAATCTCATTCCAGAGACACTTCCTCCACTCACAGCCTCCAGGGGAGGGGGGCCGGGGACGACGATGCTGGCTGGGACTGGGGGCCGGATCAGGGGATCAGGCAGGGAAGGGGGGGGCAGGGATGATTGGGCTACTCTCCCCCCAAACTGGCAGCTGAGCCTCCCCGACCACCACGGCCCCCCCCCACCCCAGTTGATCTACATGATCTCATTAGGCCTGGGCTACACGGCGCCGGATTTGTCTGAAACGGTGAAGATTTGATATCGTTTGCACCTCACGGCTACACGACTCTGACGAATTCGTGAGCTGAGACGGTGACGAGACGATAACGCTGGGAGGGTGGTCGGCGATTGGGTGCGTTTTTCGATACCGATGACAAAGGTATTGTGGTTTACTTAATACTGTTCAGCACTTGGTTATATTCAATGCATGACTTGTGCTATATAGGCTAAATAAAATTATGAAAGCGGCAAATAACAAGTATGCGCATCAAAGGTCTAGGCATTAGGCACGTAACACCATATGGATATGCTGTATAAATAAAGTGATTGATTGATGTATGCGCGCATTGCGTGTGATCCAACCATTCAGCGCAAGTCTTGTGCTATAAATAGCCTACACTTGATAAACCAGTGCTGTGATATTATTTATCGTCTTAGAAACATCTTAGCACTTATAACAATTATCATAAAGTTGATTATGCATCAGCTCTAACCTAAATTTACACGGATGAATAACGTATACATGCCATATCTTGGATGCAGACGTAATGTAAGTGGAGAGAAGATTGATCGCGATTTGACAATATTACCGAATGAATGAAAATAAATGAATTTTACGGTACTGTCTCAATTATATTTTAAGCATTTTCTAGCTCTACCAGTAAGCGCATGCCCAGTGTACTGAATACGGACTCTGTGTGGCCAAAGATTCTTTTTGCGTTTTGTCGTTGTGTAGCCTAGGCCAAAGACGGCCCAACGGACTGTGGGGGGGGTTGCATCCCTTTAGCAGTAGGGAGGATGGGTAGTAGATGTCTGGTATTAATACTGCTGTCTGAGAGGTAATGTAGATGTTGTCTGGTATTAATACTGCTGTCTGAGAGGTAATGTAGATGTTGTCTGGTATTAATACTGCTGTCTGAGAGGTAATGTAGATGTCTGGTATTAATACTGCTGTCTGAGAGGTAATGTAGATGTTGTCTGGTATTAATACTGCTGTCTGAGAGGTAATGTAGATGTTGTCTGGTATTAATACTGCTGTCTGAGAGGTAATGTAGATGTTGTCTGGTATTAATACTGCTGTCTGAGAGGTAATGTAGATGTTGTCTGGTATTAATACTGCTGTCTGAGAGGTAATGTAGATGTTGTCTGGTATTAATACTGCTGTCTGAGAGGTAATGTAGATGTCTGGTATTAATACTGCTGTCTGAGAGGTAATGTAGATGTTGTCTGGTATTAATACTGCTGTCTGAGAGGTAATGTAGATGTTGTCTGGTATTAATACTGCTGTCTGAGAGGTAATGTAGATGTTGTCACCAAGAGGGAATGTGAACCACCCTTCCTGCGTGTCTCAGGTGGTCACCTGTCCACCAATGCCTATTCCTGTCACACAAGTCACTGGGGCGGTCCCGGTTGCCACCCCGTCCTCGCCACGGCAACATGAAACCGCGGCGACGACCCGGACACAACCCGGGCACATCATGTAACCACGGTAACCCGGCGCCGGCATTGGAATCCGGAGGTGGATCTCTCTCCACGGACCACAATAAGAACCAAGGACTACCGTCCCATTCCAATGCACTACGATGAGCCCTGTCCCCCCGATTTCTACCTCCTCCAGCCTCCCGAGAGCCCTAGAGAGGACCTAGGAGAGGGAGACGGCAGCCCTACGTGTTGTAATCAACCAGAAGACTCTTAGACGCTGAACACTTCATCACAGGCCTGTCGTCAGAAACCTCCCAGACAGGAAACAAGCCTGTGGACGTGAATCACTCTCGCTCTCCTGAACAGACATCTTCTCCTCCTCTCTCCTCCTCTCAACCCCTCAATCAGCCGGTTTTACTGCCTGCGCCTCCTCCCCCTAACATTCTAGAAGCCCCGTTTTTTTTACCCACAACCCCCTTTGGTGGAGCCTGTTTTACCCAGAACCCCCCGGGGCGACGACCACGGCCACTCCAGAGGTAATTACAAGGGAGCTCGCTGTTGCCACGCCGATGTATAATTAGGCGGGGGGGTCACGGAGGGTGGCCTGGTTCGGAACGCAAAAGGAATTTCCCTTCCTGGTTCTAGGCCACGCGGCAAGCGGGAGAACGAGAAGCAGGGGATTCTGGGGGATTCTATAGACGGACTCCTGGGGGTCTCCCGGGGGCAGGAAGTGTGTCATCCGCGGCAGGTTACCTCAGACAAACCACTTCCTCCTCCCAGTTATCCATTTAGTTCATTTATCTCACCTTTTATTTTTACATTTTACGGGGAACATTTAGCCTCTTTTGCGGCAACGATTATTGAGACTGTGTTTTTTACGTCAATTATCTGGTTATGGTTGACCTGGGGAAGTGTGGAAAGGGGGGAGAGAGGAGAGGAGAGGAGAGGAGAGGAGGAGAGGATAATATATCAAACGCTGTACTTCAGAGTTCTCTTTTCTCAAGGTTAGATTTGACCACAGAGGGCTTCGATCGATTTTTCAAGAAGGGATTGTTGGGTGGAAAACCAGGCTCCCAGGAGCGTTGAGGTGAGGTTATCCGACACCCTCCCCCCCTACGCCTGCGCCCCCCCTCCCCGGATACACAGATCCCATCTGAAGACAGGAAGAGAGGCAGCAGCCCTCACGACAGATGATCCTTCTACAAATGCAGCTCTCTCACACACCATGACCTCACACACACACACCATGACCTCACACACACACACACACACACACCATGACCTCACACACACACACACACACACACACCGTGACCTCACACACACACACACACACACACACCATGACCTCTCACACACACACACACCATGACCTCACACACACACACACACACACACACACACAGACAGACACACACACACACACACAGACACACACACACACACACACACACCATGACCTCACACACATCAGGACAGAGGCATCATCACGGCACCGTCCCATGTGACCAGAACACTACTTCGCTAGGCGGGTCCGTTCATCACAATACTCCATTAGCCCACACTAGTACACTACCTCAGACCAGTACACTACCTCAGACCAGTACACTACCTCAGACCAGTACACTACCTCAGACCAGTACACTACCTCAGACCAGTACACTACCTCAGACCAGTACACTACCTCAGACCAGTACACTACCTCAGACCAGTACATTATCTCAGACCAGTACACTACCTCAGACCAGTACACTACCTCAGACCAGTACACTATCTCAGACCAGTACACTACCTCAGACCAGTACACTATCTCAGACCAGTACACTACCTCAGACCAGTACACTACCTCAGACCAGTACATTATCTCAGACACACAGGCTCAGGCTGATTTCCCCTATAGGACTCAAAATCAGCCAAATAGACCTGATCCTGGATAGCAAAAAAGTTTTGAACAACTGGGCCCATTCCAGCTCTCTATCCACTAGGCCACCACTACCTAGGGTTGGGTACCGAAAACCAGTACCAATATGGTACCGGTACCTATACATCCGGTACCTACCGGACCGAATTGCAACAGAAATTTCGGTACCTCTCTCTTGCTCCCTGGTGCTCCGAAACGGACGTTACATGCAACAGTTAACCGCACCCCCAACAGGACCCCCCGCCCCCCCCCAAAAAATGAATTATTACGGACGTAGACACCAAACATCTGACAAGCAGGCTAAAATATCTGCGTTTCTCATCCAACCCGAATCTGGCGACAGTGGCAAGCCCATGGGCTCGTTGGTAACGTTAGTCCGCCAGTAGTCTCACATAGCCAGACCTATCTCACACTTACATTTACTTTCTGCTGGGTGAGATGTCTGCAGATGAAAGTAAGCAAG
>NC_137674.1:69746432-69864295 GCF_963989245.1 Nansenia antarctica
AGAGGGATGAGGGAGAGAGAGATGGGGGGAGAGAGACAGAGGGAGACAGAGAGAGAGAGACAGAGAGAGAGAGAGAGAGAGAGAGAGAGAGAGAAAGAGAGAGAGAGAGAGAGTGGAGGATGAGAGGACAGGCTGGTCTGGTAGTGACCTTGTAGGAGGACCACTGCTGCAGTGGCTGATGGGACGCTGGCCTGCTCTGCTGGGGATGATGACATCAATTAGCATCATGCGTGGCAGAGCAGAGATGGAGGTTGGGGGGGATGTCTACACAGTACCATGGTGCACAGTCCAGGGGGGGTGGGGGGAGGCCTGGGGTAGGAGGGGGGTGCTGGTTGGTGTAAACTAGGCCAGGGACGAAAGAACCCCAGCTGTTTCCACAGGTGAAAACACACACACACACACACACACACACACACGCACACACACAGAACACTGGCACTCAGTTCTGATCCGTCATCGCCACGAGCAATTCTTAACCAATTAAGAACTGTTGACTGCTTGTGTCATGTCATGTCAAGGTTCCCACAGTAACAACACTTCCTGTAGGGGTGTGTGTGTGTGTGTGTGTGTGTGTGGGGGGGGGGGGGGTGTACAGCGGGGTGGCTAAGGCGGGTAGCTACAGTGAGTGGTAGACACTCACAGTTCACTTTCATGTGTTTTTCCAGGCAGTGACCATTTAGCATCTACATCTGAGGGTGGATGTGTGTGTGTGTGTGTGTGCGTGTGTGTGTGTGTGTGTGTGTGTGTGTGTGTGTGTGTGTGTGTGTGTGTGTGTGTGTGTGTGTGTTTACAGACAACATCTGAAAACAGTTGGTCTGAATGACATGGTAAATAATTCAGTGGGCTTGTTTTAATGACCCCAACAAAGCAGGCCTCTCCACAGTGACCCCCCCCACACACACACACCCCCCCCTGTCTCCCCAGTGACCCCTGCCCCCCCCCACCCACCCACCGACCCGTCTCCACGGTGACCCCCCCCCCCCCTCTCTGTGTCTCTGCAGCCTGAATGGAGAGGCTTTGTCTGGGTGGCCCTGCTACGGCCTGGGGGGGCAGACTGGAGCTGCCCAGCTGGCAGTGGTTAGAGTGGGTACACCCCCCCCCCCCGCCTCCTCCTGCCCCAGACAGCTACAGACCCCCAGGGAGAGGGGGGGGGAGGAAGACAAGGTGGGAGAGAAAACACAAGACAGAGGGGAGAAGAATGCCAACAAGACCCTCTAGTCCCCTCCCAGAGAGTTAAAAAGAGCTTGGTGTTTGTGGTGTTCCAGAGTGTTCCAGAGTGTACTAGAGTGTTCTTGGGAGTTCTAGGGAGTTCTAGAGTGTTCTACAGTGGTCCAGAGTGTTCCAGAGCTCTTACCTTCCACGCTGTCGGAGCAGGATGTTCCGATGCCTGTGTCGCCACTGTCGGAGGCCGTGCTGTGGCGTCGCCCACGGTTACTGTTGCCGGGGGCGGGGGAGGTGCCCTGCCATGACGACTCGCACCCCGGAACCCAACCAGGAGAGCTGGAGCTGGAACCTGAAAGGGGCAGGGTGGAAGCATTTCTTAGTAACACCCACTGAATCACAAGCCAGGGGGGAAGCATTTCTTAGTAACACCCACTGAATCACAAGGCAGGGAGGGAGTATTTCTTCGTAACACCCACTGAAACACAAGCCAGGGAGGGAGTATTTATTTGTAACACCCACTGAATCACAAGCCGGGGGGGTGTATTTCTTCGTAACACCCATAATTTATTCACTAGTAATAGCGCCCATTATACCAGACACATGTCAGCCATTACAACTATGAACAGGGACTGACCAATGTGATTCAATACTCTAGCATTATGACTGCCAATGGTCCCTGGTTAGGGATGGGAATTCATAAGATGTTATTGATACAGATTCCATTATCAATTCCGCATATCGATTCCTGATACATTTTCTGTGTGGAAAAACAATAGGCCTACACAGGTTTTCAGCGTCAACGCAGCTGTTTTATTATCTCTTGAGTCTCTGAACACAGTGTAGAATGCATTGTCTGCATAATAATATGAACATGTTCAAATACATTACAACGTTCCTTTTCTTAAAACGATATAACTTGGAAAACAAATGTAAAACTGACTGATAAAATAAACAATTAGTCTTTGGAAAAATATGCCTAGTAACATTTGAATAAATTACAATACTCCTATTTAAAAGGAAATAAGCTTGAACCAAAATATAAAATTTAACTGGCACATAAAATAAACAATTCTTCTGTAGAATTTAGAAGGTTAAAACAAGATCATTGTACTGTCCAGTTAGGATGGGGTGTGTTCATTGTGCATGTTTTAGCCTATAAAATGGGACAAATGTGAAATGTTATTTTAAATGTTATTTGAATAATTATTAGTTATTATTAATTATTCAAATTATTAGATACTTGTAACATTATTTTGAGTTATGCCTCATAACTGCGTGGGAATTGTTTGATTATATAGATCCGTTATGCGTAGGGATATTGGGGGCTGTGATTAGGTGCTTAAATAGTGGGAGACCGTGCGTAGGGATTCATTGTGTGATGCCAGGACTCGAGGGATGCCACGGTTAGTGTTTGATGCGTGCTTTGTGTAACATTTATATGCTTTGTTTTAGTCTTTGAATGTGTCAGAGCTGTGTATTCATGTATGTTTTTGTTGTCTGCATTCGCAGGTTTTACAATCTATTCAATTTTCATAAAGAATAAGAAAAACGAGTTGAATGGTATCCGTGTCCCTCAGTCCAGCCTTTCTGTCGGCGTTAGTAGACAGAACAATTGTAAAACCTACGGCCCGGGCGTCAAAGAAATATCTTTGAAAAGATTCCCGAGGTGGTGGAGAAGTAAATTGACAGCCACATTCAGAGAGGAGTTCTCCGTGGGACGAATACAAGCGTCGAGGGAACTCGGAAAAGTGGCTGCAATTAACCGGAGCTAGCTAGCCAGGTGTGCTGTCTGTGAAGCGTGTCTGTGCAGAGCCTACTGGAAAAGTGACAGTGTCGGCAGCGCGAGACAGCGCGAGAGGACAGCAAGACCAGGAAAGCGGTCGGGTAAGCAACAGCACTGACCAACGAACTAATTCAAGCTGGATGTGTATAGAGACTTGCCTTGCTAGCCAGAGAGATTAAAGTGGGACTGACTGTGTCTGCTAAAGTGGCTAACCGGCGGAGTGATATATCCAAACTGTGAAAGGAGGAGGAGCCCTAGTGCGTCGCAGCAACCAGGAAGTAAATATACACAGAAGATCCGGAGTTTCAAAGTAAGGGTCCCATTTATTCTTGAAGTAACCAGGAAGTAAAAATACACAGAAGATCCGGAGTTTCAAAATAAGAGTCCCATTTATTCTGGCAGTAAATAAATGTCAGTTTTGACTGTAAAACATCACAGTTGAATTAAAACGAAAATAAAAACACTAAGTGAGCAGTTTGAAGGGACTTTAACATTAAACATTAAACATTGATAGCCTGTGAAAAGAAATAGGAAAATGGCTGAAGAGGACCAGTCAGTAGCTCAACTGAAAAAAGAGAGAAATTCAGCTAAATCCAGCTTTAACCAAAAATCTGCCTTCATGCTCCACGTTACACCCTCCATGGTCGAGAGCGAATTAAAGGTCCAGTGGCAGGCTTTCTCTAATGAAGCTGAGAAGCTCCTGGAAGCCAATAGTAGCTATGAAGAGGGTCTGCTTGCAGAAGCGGAAGAGGACCCCACCAAACTATCTGAACAACAGACGAGAGACATCGAGAAGGTGAGCAATGACTGCATGACTAAATTGTCGAAGGTTGGCGATCTCGTAAAACTCCATCTGTGGTCAAGATACGGTGAAAGAAGAGTGTTGTTCGCGATCAGGGAGGCTGAACGAGCTAAAGAAGAGACAGAAGAGGTCCCATTGGGCCAGCTAGATCATGTCTGCCATGAGAGACAAGTGCACCATTTAGAGGAGCTCACTACAGGAGCAGAGAAAGAGCTCTCTGTCTGGAGAGACTGGGCCCCTGTCGCTGCTATAGAAGACGTGGAGAGACGGCTGCATCATTTGATGTCCTCAAAGAACAAGCTCAGGCGAGATAGAGACGCCGAGATAGGAAAAGCTCGGGAGGCAACTGAGGAAGAAGACCGCGCCCGCCGCACAACAGCTGAAGGAAAGCGCCAGAGGGCTGAAGAGGAAGAACGCGCCAGACGCGCCCAGCTTATCCTGGCTCAACAGGCGGAGACTGAAGCACGGGCAGAGCTTGTTAAAGCCCAGCAAAAAGCGTTGGAGGAGACTGAGGGAGCAGGCGCACGGGGTGGAAATGCAGCTACGAGAGGCATTCCAAAAGTGAGGCTGAAGCCTACAAGTCTCCCGACGTTTAGAGGTAGCATTCGGGAATACTACCGCTGGAGGAAGGATTGGGAAAGCCTACAGGAACAAGGCGATCCCTCTGGGTCTCCGGAAGTTAGGAAGTTTCAACTTCTGGAAAGTATAGAAGAGACCATAGTGAAGGATCTCAGGCTCGCGAGCCACAATACTGCCGAAGATGTCTTCAGGGTGCTAGAGAGTCGTTTCGGAAACAAGAATGCAATCACCAACCTGATCGTAGCAGAGCTGCAGAAGATTTCTCCAGTCAAAGAGCACCAATTCAGGAAGGTGATTGATCTGATCCGAATCACAGAGAAAGCTCTAGCAGACCTTAAAGATCTTGACAATGAAGTAGCCATCAAAAACCCTCTGGTGACTGGAGCCATTGAGAACAAACTGCCACTCACTTTGAAAAAGGAGTGGCTTACTTTCAAAATAGACCCCCGAAATGGTTTCCAGCCGGAGAGATACTTTGACACCTTCCTGGACTTCCTACAAAAGCAGGAAAGCATCCCCGAACAGTTGGAGCAGATGGAGATCACGGAGATCCCAGAGAAGAAGACTGAGAAGAAGTTTGCTTTCACTAGAGCCACTGAGAGAGGCAGCGCTGATGCCAATTGTGTCCTGTGCGAAGGTAAACACAGAAGTAGGCTGTTCACCTGTAAGAAGTTCAGAGGCCTCGACTTGGCAGCAAGAAAGGCCGCGGTGAAGAAGTCTAGAGCCTGCCGACTGTGCCTTTCATCACATGGCGCTGACGGAGAGTGTAACCTTAAATTCCTCTGCACCAAGAGAGGCTGCAAAGAAGGAGAGTCGTCAGACCACCATTACCTTCTCTGCCCCAGTAGAGACAGTGAGAAGGATGGTGGGGAAAAGAGAGAAAATCCAAGTAGCGGCGGTGAACGTGCAAGGAGTTTGACCGTTGAACAGGAAGAGGTCTTGTCCCAACTTGCTCCAGAGATTGAGAGAAAAGTCAGGAGAGCCTTCACAAATAAGACAGCAGTTACAAGCTGCACTGAAGCAAAATCCGGGAAGCTCCCGGAAGAAAAGGAGCTGGAGAGGATAAAGGAGGGTCTGTCCTATGTCGCCAGCGATCACCACAGCGATGCTCCACATTGGGATGCTAGTTACCCTTGGACAGAGGATCCATCCAGTCTACCGAACAACAGAGGAGCTGTGATGGCAACATTCCTAAGAACGGAGAAACGCCTCCTGAAACAGCCGGAGTGGCGAACTGCCTACGGAGAGCAGGTTCACGAGATGGTAAGGAGGGGCGCAGCAGTGAGGCTCACACCAGAGAAGATTCAAGAGTGGAAAGGTCCGGTTTGGTGCGAGAGCCACCTGGTTGCACCCAATCCCCATTCTGTGACAACACCGGTCCGGTTAGTGTGGAACAGTAGCCAATCATACAAAGGTGTCAGCATGAACGACCTTCTGTTAAAGGGGCCAGACGTGTTGAACCCCATCAGGGCTGTGCTCCTGCGGTTTCGGACTGGGGAGCATGCGGCCCTGGGCGACATCACCAAAATGTACAACTCTATGTGGCTGAAGAACCGAGAGATACACCTGCACAGGGTCCTTTGGAGAGACGATCTTGAAGAGGACATCGGGGAGTACGCCATCACGAGGGAGAACATTGGAGACCGTCCTGCTGGTTGCATTGCTCAACTAGCAATGAGGGAGACAGCAGGGCTACCTCAGTTCATTGAAAGGGAGGAAGAGCATCGTGTCTTGGAGAAAGACAGCTACGTCGACGACATCTTGACTTCCCATGATGATCTGAAGATGCTCGACACCATCACAAGTGGAGTGGAGGAGATCTTGAGCGCTGGAGGGTTCTTTCTAAAGCCGTGGGTCCGGTCTGGCCAAGGTGGGAGGAGAAAGGACGACGCCAGAACCTGTGGAGGGGAGAGGCCTGGAGCGACATCCAAAACCCTGGTGCTACCAAATCAGCTGAAACAAGAGGCAGGAGGCGGGAGCTCAGCCAAGGAAACGTGGGACCCTGGGAAGACAGGGTCTCCAACCGAGTGGTCGTGGATCCCCGGTGAGTGCAATGTGGCCGACATCATCACAAGAGGAGCAGTTCCTGAAGAACTGAGCGAAAATTCTCTGTGGCAGAATGGACCTGGATTCCTGGAGAAGCCTTTTGAGGAGTGGCCCGTGAAATCAGCGGCAGAAGTGGCAGCTGATGCTCGAGAAAGTGTGAACAAGCTCAAACGGAAGGCCTTCTCAGGAGCGCTCACCAGGGCCCAAGCTAACGTGAGGACCGAAAAAGAGAAAAGAAAGGCTCTGGCAAGCTGCCCGGGGTCGTCCTCCACCGGGATGTCAGGAGGATGGTTGTTCTCCTCCCCATTGAGGAACAAGGGACATTGGTAGCCTCCCTAGACTAGTAGCTAGATCGGCTAGGTGGGAGGTGTACTGTCCAGTTAGGATGGGGTGTGTTCATTGTGCATGTTTTAGCCTATAAAATGGGACAAATGTGAAATGTTATTTTAAATGTTATTTGAATAATTATTAGTTATTATTAATTATTCAAATTATTAGATACTTGTAACATTATTTTGAGTTATGCCTCATAACTGCGTGGGAATTGTTTGATTATATAGATCCGTTATGCGTAGGGATATTGGGGGCTGTGATTAGGTGCTTAAATAGTGGGAGACCGTGCGTAGGGATTCATTGTGTGATGCCAGGACTCGAGGGATGCCACGGTTAGTGTTTGATGCGTGCTTTGTGTAACATTTATATGCTTTGTTTTAGTCTTTGAATGTGTCAGAGCTGTGTATTCATGTATGTTTTTGTTGTCTGCATTCGCAGGTTTTACAATCTATTCAATTTTCATAAAGAATAAGAAAAACGAGTTGAATGGTATCCGTGTCCCTCAGTCCAGCCTTTCTGTCGGCGTTAGTAGACAGAACAATCATGAAGACTGACGTCTATCCTATTTATAAAAGAGGCTACAGTGCAGCCAGCAGTATCATTATGCTATACTAATAATATTAAACTATGCATTTTACTTATTAAAATATATTTTCAATTGTCTCATTAATTTGATAATATAGGCTAATTACCAAATTACCATCATATAATGGAACATTTACATACAACTTAAGTGAGATATTATATAACTTACTGCAAGATATGAATAACCTATGTGCACGATTCCTTGAACCAAGAAATGTCAGTAGCACTATCTGGCACGGAGCACTATCTGGCACAGAGAAAAGTATCAGCGTTCAGTGTCAGGGACATGCAGGTCGTCTACCATAGAATCCACAACGTTGCATTTCCTTTGACTTTGTTTGTCACATTTTAAATAGATGGATTCAGATGGATCGAACAATTCAACAAGTTCTCGATTCCCCTGTCTGCCCCTGGTCCTAACATAGATTTGTTTTTCTTACGATGACTAATGGATAGATAATTCACTTACTTAAACCCCTTTCACACATACGAGCCTTCCCAGTAGATTTCATGGAATTTACCTGGTATGGAACTGACCAAGGAAATTGTCTCAGGCAATTACCCTGGTCAGGACCTTGTATAATTCCATGGAATTTAGGGGGAAGGCTTAGGTGTGAACAGAAGCCTGAACATGGTCCGGTTACGTACTGTATGTCTGACACAAGACGTTTTCATGTGCAACAAGTTAACCAATCACAGCGAGGAGTTTCTGACTTGGTACTTTTGGTTTGCTCCGCTAATGTTTACGGAGTTGGCTAGTTAACCCACATCACATCAGCCAAAGTAGTGATGAATATAATTCCACAACTGGATACTACTTCATTTCCAATCATAGTTAGCTAGAATACTTACTTAGCTAGCTTACTTACTTATCAAATGTACATTTTATGATATAGACGCATTACGGAGCAGTG
The DNA here is from genome assembly GCF_963989245.1 of Nansenia antarctica. Classification (NCBI taxonomy): domain Eukaryota; kingdom Metazoa; phylum Chordata; class Actinopteri; order Argentiniformes; family Microstomatidae; genus Nansenia; species Nansenia antarctica. The sequence continues at coordinate 69,754,639 of NC_137674.1, forward strand.
AGCACACACACCATCTCCTCCCACAGTTGCCCTGCATCGCGCAATCAGCAGGGCTGAGCTCATAAGAACTGCCCCAGACCGCGAATATCATTACTACTATGTGGGAAACATGGCGCGTTCTGGCCTGCAGGTGGAGCGGGGATGGTGGAGCTGATTGACACAGGTGTCGTCAATCAGACTCATCATCCCAAATGTGTCGCGGTCTGGTGAACTTGCAAACAATACACTCACTCGAAGGGGTCAAAAAGTGAAAAAGAAACGTATTGTGTCAACAATATCTAGTTTAAAAAAAAAATCATAACACCAACTTGAAGTTTTAAAGTACCGACTCGATATAATAAACAATAGTTTAACGATCACTAACTTATTATTTGTGGATTGGATTCACTATTCTCGTTTGCCAGAGGCTACTGCAGTGTTTCCTCTATATGCATTTATTCGTGGCGGGCCGCCACGAATGAATTTCCTCTGCCACTAATTGATTCAGACAGTCCACTTTGATTCAGGCTGCGCAGAAAGGCAGCGAGTTATTATGACCGGAGAACAGAAAAAAAGCAGATTGAAGCTAGATTTAGGCCGCTTCCAGACCAACATTTCGTTACGATTTAGGGCGTAGTTATTTACAATATGTTACAATGTTGCAATTAACCTCGTCGTTTGTGTTCGCACTGCAAGCGAGACTGAATCGCTCTCAACAGGCGCGCGGCGCGAGGCGACGCGCTTTCAAAACAGTTTTGTGATTGGTCCGAATTTAGCGGGACATTTGGATTTCTCTTTTAGCCCGTCGCCGGTGCCTTTAATCCCGTATCCTAATCGAAAATGCAACATCATCAGCGACGACTGTGGGTTATTGCATTTACTGCTGTTCTCTGGTTCATGTTCTTATACCAGTGCTCAGTATAGAGTATTTTAAATGAACATTCGTAATGTATGTCTCTGATGTTCATGGTCAATTAAATCAGCCTATTTTGTGAAACAAATAATGTTCCCGCTAATGGGTTAACTGAGCATTCTCGCACCTAACGTGCAAGCACCTAGCTTCGAACTATTCATAGCAATAAGCGCGGGGCAAAAATAATCTATTGCCTCTAAAATCACCACGAACAGAACGGCGGAGGTACGGGTAAGCAGGTCTCATGTTGGTGTCCTCAAAGGTAAGAGTTGGTTTTCTTTAACTCAACTGATAGCATTACCTTGCTGTTGTTGTTTACCGAATACTCCATCTGACTGTCACACTGTGATTTTACTTGTGTAAACAGTTAATGAGTAACGTTAGCCGGTTTTGTGCGTGTACTCTCATGTAGGCCTACTTCGTATTGATCTTTCTGTGTGTGTGTGTGTAATGCACGTTCCGCATGTTCCGCTGCAGCTGTAGGATATATTGGTATTTGATCACCTTCTATATAAAATCACCTGCTCGGCTTTAATGACTTAACCGCTATTTAAGAAATTATAATTGTTGCCACCCTCTAGTTTTTGGTGAAACTACGTCCTTGTTTTGAGCGCCAGTGCGCGTTTTATGCGCGTGCACGCGGAAAAAAATGTGTGCGCGCGAAAGACAACCGCTCCGTAACTGGTAAGGGAGACTTGACTTGTAAACATACTTTTGTTTTAGCTCGTGTTCAAAAGCAAGAACCGTGTGTTCATCTTGTTATGTGTAGTTATGTGTTCCTAGCATGTCGATGTTCTCTCAGCATGTTGTGATGTTATTAAAATACAGTTTAGACATTTGTAGCGATGTGTTTTGTTAGCCGCTAGCTGTTAGCAGTGTTCGTAGCTGTGGCTGCGTTTAGAGTCACTTTTCTGCCATTCAGTGTCTGAGGTGCACCAACATTAAAATATGCGTCGTGTTAAATTGTTCTCAGATTTCAATGTATGATACATCATTTGAAAGCTTACAATCTGTAGTTTAAGCACATGTAAACAACAGAAAAATGACATTGCCTTCTGGTTGCACATTTCACCAGCCCGCGTCACAAATGGTCTTTTTAACCTGTGTGTGTTTGTTCCCCGGGACAGTGAACGGGATTTAGCTCATGTGTGAATGGTGAAAATCACTGGCGGACCCGGGTTGGGATGTAATTTACCGGGTACTATAAAGGGGCTATGGACAAATGTATCTGTTGTAAGTCGCTTTGAATAAAGGCGTCTGCTAAATGCCAAAAATGTAAATCCTTACTGTTACTGTCAGCAAACACAGAGGCCTGATAATAGCCAATCACAGCTGGCGAGCTTAGCGACGCTGGCTTAACGCTGCCGACATATGTTGTTGGAGGCGGACCCATTACTGCTGCTCCACTCCCCAACCCCCCATACACACACTACCCCCCTCCCCTTACAGACACTACCCCCTCAACCCCCATACACACACTACCCCCCTCCCCTTACAGACACTACCCCCTAACCCCCATACACACACTACCCCCCTCCCCTTACAGACACTACCCCCTAACCCCCATACACACACTACCCCCCTCCCCTTACAGACACTACCCCTCAACCCCCATACACACACTACCCCCCTCCCCTTACAGACACTACCCCCTAACCCCCATACACACACTACCCCCCCCCCCTTACAGACACTACCCGCCAACCCCCATACACACAAGACCCCCCAACCTAGACACTACCCCCCAACCCCCTTAGTACACACACACACACACACACACACACACACACACACTACCCCTCACCCCCCGGGTAGAGAGGAGGTGGGGGGGGTGAGGGTGGGGGGCTCCCCTGGTAGAGAGTAGAGGGAGGGGGGGATGAGGGTGGGGGGGGCTCCCTTGGAAGAGAGTAGAGGGAGGGGGGATATGGGTGGGGGGCTCCCCTGGTAGAGGGTAGAGGGGGGGGATGAGGGTGGGGGGCTCCCCTGGTAGAGGGTAGAGGGAGGGGGGGTGAGGGTGGGGGGCTCCCCTGGTAGAGGGTAGAGGGAGGGGGGGATGAGGGTGGGGGGGGCTCCCTTGGAAGAGAGTAGAGGGAGGGGGGATATGGGTGGGGGGCTCCCCTGGTAGAGGGTAGAGGGGGGGGGTGAGGGTGGGGGGCTCCCCTGGTAGAGGGTAGAGGGAGGGGGGGTGAGGGTGGGGGGCTCCCCTGGTAGAGGGTAGAGGGAGGGGGGATATGGGTGGGGGGCTCCCCTGGTAGAGGGTAGAGGGGGGGGATGAGGGTGGGGGGCTCCCCGGGTAGAGGGTATTATTGTGTGCGATGTTATTGTGTAGCTATCCTATGAGGACACACCGCGCACATCGATGTACATCAAGTCGGCTTTCGAGCATTAAAAGTCCACACCGGATACAGACAGTAGCCTACATGGTAGAGAGATGGAGCTTGTTGCTAAACGTAACACGACTGCACCGTTATGGGATCATTTTTGGATCCAAGCCAAATCAGAGGGGAGAACCTGCAAATTCACCAATTCAAAACAACACCTCAAAAGTCACCATCCCACCCAGTTTGCAGTCATCAACAAATTGCTCAGTGCCGCTGCAGTGGCTGGTCCCTCCCGGCAACTGGGTCTTGCTGAGTCGACGGACGGAAAATAAGCAAGACAGTTCTAAATGGTGCATGCTCACACAAACATCGCGAAAGAGATGCGGCCATTCAATACAGTGAAGAAGCCAACATTTAAGGACAAAACTTACAGTACCAGTCAAAGGTTTGGACACACGTTCCCATTCATTTTCTCCAATACCTTTTATGATAATAAAGAGGCATGGTTTACGAATAGGTTGCTGTGTTATTACATTATCTGGGTCACATTACAGTGAAACAATTAAATGGTAAATGGACTGACTTATATAGCACCTTATTCCAAAGTGCTTTACAATGGCCTCTCCTTCACCCATTCACACACACATTCACACACAAATGGCGGCAAGCTACCATACAAGATGCTGGCCCGCTCATTGGGAGCAATTTGGGATTTAGTGACGATTCTATTGTTAATGGCAATTATTTCTGAGACAATTAATTGTGCAGCAAAATTTTGAATTGTTACAAGCCTAGACTTGACACACAGAGAGAGAGAGAGAGAGAGAGAGAGAGAGAGAGAGAGAGAGAGAGAGAGAGAGAGAGAGAGAGAGAGAGAGAGAGAGAGAGAGAGATAGAGGGAGACAGAGAGAAAGAGCGAAAGAGTTGATAGAGAGACAGAGATAGAGAGAGAGAGAAAGAGAGAGAGAAAGAGAGAGAGAAAGAGAGAGACAGAGTTGACACAGAGAGAGAGACACAGAGGGAGACAGAGAGACAGAGAGACAGAGAGAGAGAGAGAGAGAGAGAGAGACAGAGAGAGAGACAGAGTTGACACAGAGATAGAGAGAGAGAGAGACAGAGAGAGAGACAGAGTTGACACAGAGATAGAGAGAGAGAGAGAGACAGACAGAGAGAGAGACAGAGTTGACACAGAGATAGACAGAGATAGAGAGAGAGAGACAGAGAGAGAGAGAGAGACAGAGAGAGAGACAGAGTTGACACAGAGATAGAGAGAGAGAGAGAGACAGAGAGAGAGACAGAGTTGACACAGAGATAGAGAGAGAGAGAGAGAGACAGAGAGAGAGACAGAGTTGACACAGAGAGATAGAGAGAGAGAGACAGAGAGAGAGAGAGACAGAGAGACAGAGAGAGAGACAGAGTTGACACAGAGATAGAGAGAGAGAGAGAGAGAGAGAGAGAGAGAGAGAGAGAGAGAGAGACAGAGTTGACACAGAGATAGAGAGAGTGTGTGTGTGTGTTGGTCTGGTAACCTAGCAGGGTATAACAACCACTCAGCTGTAGACCACATCACCACGGGCTTCAGTTAGCCTTGGACTGGAAACACAGAGGGGACAAAAGGAGTGTGTATCAAACAAAAACAAGAGATGTTCAGATATAAATGTTTATGATAATGACATGGAGGAGAAAGGGGCTTGAGGCTGACCTGGCAAACAAACCCAGGATATCTTCATTTTGTATTTTTTTTAATCTACTTTATTTTAGCCCATTCTTCAATTGTCACTTTATTTTGTTGTTGTTGTTTTTGTGGTCTGAGCTGCTGTAACGCTTGAATTTCCCCTCTGGGATCAATAAAGTACTTAAAGATCTATCTATCTATACGACAGATAGGCTAGCTAGTTAGCTAGGGCCATAATGATTCAGAGACTATCTAGCTAGCTAGCACCATTACCAGAGTGGCCATGCTAGTGATTTCCTGTCTACTTGGACCTCTCTAATCTAATTGTTCCACTTGATGTAGGCCTAGTTGTACTTGTAACATCATCTCTATAGGCCCTGTAACATAATATCTATAGCTGTAACATCACCTCTAAAGCTGTAACATCACCTCTAAAGCTGTAACATCACCTCTATAGCTGTAACATCACCTCTATAGCTGAGCAGCAGCTCTGGTCTGACTGAAGACAACTCTGGTCTGACTGAGGACAACTCTGGTCTGACTGAGGACAACTCTGGTCTGACTGAAGACAACTCTGGTCTGACTGAGGACAACTCTGGTCTGATTGGGGACAACTCTGGTCTGACTGGGGAGGAATGAGGAGGAGAAGGAGGAGGAGGAGGGGGAGGGGAAGGGATGAGGGGGGGGAGATGAGGAAGAGGAGATGAGGAGATGAGGAGATGAGGAGGAGGAGAATGACGGCCGACGTAAAGGAAGACAAACTCACAGTCACTTCAGACCCTAAGCTCACCACACACTTACCTATGTCACACTGACTCACAGTACGGTGTGTTAGAGGTCTCTATGTGTGTGAGAGTCTCTGTTTGTGTGTGTGTGTGAGTATGTGTGTGTGTGTGAGTATATGTGTGTGTGTGTGTGTCTGTTTGTGTTTCTGTGTGTGTGTCTGTGTGTGTGTGTGTTGTGTAACGTCCAGGTGAGCTGCAGTGGTTCCCAGCAGGGGGCGTGTCCCAGTGTAACCTGGCCTATTTTAACTGTGTAATCTGTTTAGACAGGACTCATTAAGGATGGCCTATTTAGCTTGGGGGGGGGGGGGGGTTAGGTTTGGGGGGGGGAGGGGTCTGCTCAGATGGGCACGGTCGCTCAAACATGGGTAGGACACCGCCAGTGGAGGCTCGGGGAGGTAGAAATCGGAGGACAGGGTAGTGTGTGTATTCCTCATTCCATGCATTACAATGAGGCCGTCCAATTTCTAACTCCACTGGGTACTGTCCTGCTGCGCTCCCTCTCTCTCTCTCCCTCTCTCCCTCTCTCCCTCTCTCTCCCTCTCTCTCCCTCTCTCTCACTCTCTCTCACTCTCACTCTCTCTCACTCCATCCATCCCTCCCTCTTTAGTAATTATACAAGTGCAGTAGAGAATGACTGGGGGAGAGACTGGGGGATAGGGACATTAATAGCCTAGTAAGAACAACTCTGTTATTATGCAGAAACACAGCATGGAGACAGAACATTGTGATGTAACCACCAACCACCAAAGTCATCCCTCTCCTATCTCTGCCTCATCCTTCTACTATCTCTGCCTCACCCCCCACCCACCTCCCCATCTCTACCTCGTCTCAAATCCAACGCGCCCCAGAGGCCTTAGATCACCAGACCCAAGGCCTCCTCTCCTCCTCCTCCACCTACTTTTCCACCTCCATCTCCTCCCCCTCCTCCTGTCTATGTGGAACATCACATGTGCCTGTGATTTCTAGCACAGCTCTGATGGCAGGACAGAACACCCCGGCCCAGACAGAGCAGAGGAGAATACAACCTTACTGTCCATCCTCAGACTAACAACAACTATCTTTGGCTTCACCTGAAAATAGTGAAAATACCACCGCTCGTCCATGATCAGACTTAGCTGAGGTGCTGGAGCTGAAGAGTATCAAATAGAGTGGAAAAAAAGCAGCATCCGCACACTCAAATCTGTGCAAAAAGCATTCTTTTATTGCAAGCTTTCGGTCATAGACCTTCTTCAGGCTTCACCTCAAATATTACACCGTACAAGTCAACAAAACAACACTCACAGTCACACACAAACACACACACACACACACACACACGCTCCAAAAATAGGTGTGCTGCTCAGCCTACCCTCGGATTAAAGTGAATGAAACTAAGAGAGGATGGATTCCAGTGATCCACTTTCCCCTAATCGCTGCGAGGATATTAGCCCACATCCTGTACCGCACACAGTCTGACACGCTATACCTCCTTCACTCCCCAGCCCAGACACAGCAGGAGGGAGTCAGGACATCAGGCTGTCATCAGCATACAGGGACCTCGACCTCTATCCACCTGTCCTGTCCTGTCCTGATGAGGAGATTGGTCAAAACTAGGATATAGTTTGGTAGAAAACCGCCAGAGAAATGAGTTCATTTCGGGAAGCGGATATACGGGAGGAAGCCTATATCTATCGCATTTAGACATATTAGACGATGGGGGTGGAGGGACAGGTTTATGTCATAGTTTGCATTCCTGATGCGAGTTGCAACATCTACCAGGAGAGTCTGTCTGTTAGTGGGGGGTTATGCAAGAAGCGATCAATTATTAACAAGACATAAAATATTATGACACTGCAGTGTGTTTCTCCTTATTCAGCAGTTGCCCGGAGGAGAGAATGATGATGCCTCCAAGCAGGGGCGCCGCTAAGGGGGTGGTAAGCACTGACAGGGGCCCATGAGAATCTTTAAAAATATATATATTATATTTATAAATAATATTATTAATATCATAAGGACGTTAATGTAGCCGAATTCAAATTATAATTCTATGTATTAAAAAAAGTCACAAAAGAAACAAACTGGAGTTTTGTTTCTCTATGTTTAACAAAATGAAGCCTTATTATTTACCCCTCTATTTATTCATTGCATGGTTCAGTCCACCGCGCGCGAGCTGCTAGACTAGAGGAACGTTACCGCAAATATTCTGACAAGGTTTCCATGACCAACATGTCCTGCTGTAGTATGTGTGTGGGACAGATGGAGGACAGCCAGATTGGAAATGCATCAAATGTACGTGTGCGTGCGTGGACGATGTCGTGAAAGGCAAAGCCAAAGTCAGGGTCTCAAAAGAGAAAAGTAAAAAAATCTGTGATCTAATCACTGCGTGGATGATCTAGTTAGCTCGCTATAGCTAATTAACATTAACTTCAAGTATAGTTAACTTACAGTGCACTGTCAGTATAATTTCAGTTAAATGTATGAGATGAGTGCAATTTTGGTCCAAATATAGGTTATTAGAGCTCAGTGAATTTGTATCCAGCAGCTATGCACTCTTGCTATAGCTAGCTAGCTAACTAGTATAATGTTACATGCTAATGACGTCATGCACAGATGCAGCTCCAGGATCAGGACTCCTTCCCTCAACCCACCTCCCAGTTGAAGGAGAAGGAGGTGAGCAGTAGGAGTTTGGGGTTAACAAACATATTTTGAATATTTTAATGTATGCTGCATTACCATGCAAGCATTGAATACAACTTTAGCTAATATTCATATTTAGTTAATAGTTCTTCCAGTAATTGCAATAACATTGACCACTGGCATCTTAATAATATTGTTAGCTAGCTAGATAACATTTAAGTTAGCTAATCTGGTGTAATGTATGTATTATTATGTTAATACTATTATAGGACATATTATGAATTATGTACCTATGGATACTCCATGCCAGGGCCCACTTCAAGCAAGGCAGCCAGAGAGGAGAGCAGCGGTGGGGGGTAGTGGTGGTCTAGTAGTGGATAGTGAGTTGGACTTGTGATTGGAAAGTTGCAAGTTCAAATCCCGCCTGAAACCTCACCACTACTTGTGTGCCCTTGGGTAAGGCACTTAGCCTTCAGTTACTCCAGGGGGAATGTCCCTGTAATTCGTAATTGTTTGGATTAAAAGCGTCTGCTAAATGGCAAAATTAATTAAAATTTAAAAAATTAAGACGTAAAGAGGCAGAAGAAGAACAAAGGACAATGACAGCAGCACAGCAAGTTGGCTTCATCACTAGATTTCAAGGATCTTATTAAAGATGTTGCTATATACTAAGAAGGCCCAGCGTTTAGCTTTGATTTGATTTGATCTCTTTACTCCTATCTTGAATCGTTGTGCATTAGGCTAGATATAGTTTTTAGCTCTCCAGGTATACTAAATACTGCCGCAGTGTAAAAATAAAAATCTTCCCATTTCACATTCAATTTCGCTGGCACCATGTCTGTGTTGCTCCCTCTTGTATAAGACACGTTTGTCTTTGTGTGAAACAAGCAATGCTGAGTCAGTAAATATCTCTCTGCTGTAATTCTTCATTGATCTAATCCTGACAGTATTATGGCCAACTGATCTTTACAAGATCTACATTTATTTAGACACAATACCACCCCATTAAAATTATATATTTTACTTTTTGTGTGATTTATACTTTTATAATTGGGTTCCAATCTTCATTTAATTATACTTTTGTCCTTGTGTTGTTCAAGTCTTAATTTAATAAGTTAAAGAATGTTGAGATTTCTTTGCTGAATTGTTGATTCCTGTATTAACTGTAATTTTACATTTACAAAAGATGTCCATCATTGGATTTCTTGCAGTGCATCAATAGTTCATCAACTTCAACTGGGTTTAGGTTGATGGGTGGTTTAGGTGGGGGGGCCCAAAATTATATTCTGTCATGGGGCCCAGAATCTCTAGCGGCGCCCCTGCCTCCAAGTTCACCTTTTACTACCAGCTTCTCATCTTTCAACAGTCAACCTGATTATGAGAACTTGGTCTAGGCCTAGCTTTAGTGTCCAGTACATTCTCTCACTGCCACTGCCAATATTGCTGCTAAACACTTTTTCACCTTATGGCATTGTTTTATTTGTTATTATTATGATTATGATTATGATTATTGTTGTTGTTCTTATTCTTGTATTGCATTGCTGATGGTTTGATAGTTGTTTGCTGCATTGTTGAGGAGCTAGCTTGACCCCCCCCCCCCCCCCCCATAATAAAAAAAAATGTATTTCCTTTCTACCGCTGTATTCGATGTACATGACAAATTAACTGTACAGCTGTCAAACCACACAACAGTTTATGATAACGGACGTGATATTCGTTTTTCTCTCTCAAATAGCTCTTTAACCCAGTGAGACGTGTCTATGAATATACCAGCCAGGGGAGGATGGAGAACAATCTGCCCCCGATATGGCGCTAAACTCTGACATCTAACAGCCTATTGTTGATTTATTTTGGACTTGGACAATAACACAGCGTAGAGCTTCCTAGACAGTGTCCCTTCAACATGACAGGTCTGGGTCTGTTACTTAACCGATCGATGATCCGGGCAGACTGCAGCTAGCTACAGCGCCACGAATCCGCAGAGAAATCCTACTGCAGCCTGTCCGTTAGCTTAGCATCATCAGCTAGACATCCCACTGCAGCCTATCGGTTAGCTTAGCATCATAAGCACCGAGCATTTCGTTAGCACCGAGGCTCTCTCTGGTCTCCAACGCTGCCACCAAATCACTACCAGCACGACTGTAAGCCTAGAGCTAGTGTCGCTAATGTAATAACAACATCTCATCATATCAATGTCTTACCCGTTTTAAAAGTGTCAAATCCGTCTTCATAGTCGTTTCTCCCCCACATTGTTGTGGCTGTGATTTAATAATGTATCATTTAACTCCGACGAGAGAAAGCAAAATCAAAATGTGATCTCACAAAGATGGAGAGAAATCCTCAACAACTTGCCATGAATACATGGCGCAAGATGAAACTAACCGTTTTAGTTTTTTTTTTTAAAAATTAGCGGCTTCCTATTTCAATAACGTCTTAAAGAAAAAAAATCAACTCTCCGAGAAATCGGAAAATCTAGGTTGAGTGAAGAACTGCAGCCGTCGACTCGCTGGCGACAGCAGAATGTAAGGATGTGAGCTCACACACAGGACAGCTCCTCCAGCTCAGGGGCTAGTCTCCTCCCTCCTTGTTCCTCCCCCTTTCCGAGACTGCAGCCGCGGGTAGAGATCACAGCCGGGGAGACTCCAGATCCAAACTCCGCCAACAGAAAGATTCATGGACGGGGGGAAGACCGCTGATATTATATACCGACAGGCCGTTTGGCTGTGTGGCTTTCTGTTCTTGAGCCGCTGCTGTGTGCAGTCAAAGCCGGCCAGTCTGGTGAAGGGTGCGTTTGGCAGGTATGCGACAACGCGTTAATTGTGACGTTTCCCAGTCTTCCATTATATTCCATAAAGATCTGACATTATGTCATAGATAGAATCTATGCTGCAAGCCTGACATGATCAGATACTATTTCTGATGGTGGACCTGTCATGTGGGTCTAGGCCTAGCTTTTATGACCTCGAATAGGCCTTGTTGATCAAGATAGAGTATGGCCCTGAGAGAAAGGGATGTGGATGAGTTGCCAGGTGCTTAATTAGGCTTTCAAAATCATGGACAACTCCTAAAACTATGCAGTAGGACAGCTGTACAGCGACAGCCAGGAGCTGGTATAAGAAGGCCTGCCAAGAACCTGCAGAACAGACTCAGCCATGTTCAATTACATTACATTAAATTAAATTAAATGTAAAACATTTGATTAATCTCTGAGGGGTAATTACAAAAGCAACAACATGACGGCATACCACAACATATCACCATCATTTACCCACACTAACACATGGCATGAGAATCTAAACTAATTAATGTCCTTAAGAAAGTGCTGTCTGTGTGAGAGAGAGAGAGAGAGAGAGAGAGAGAGAGAGAGAGAGAGAGAGAGAGAGAGAGAGAGAGAGAGAGAGAGAGAGAGAGAGAGAGAGAGAGAGAGTGTGTGTGTGTGTGTCAGCTGGCTTCCTGTCAGGTGTGTTGACTCTGAAACCCACCTGGTCAAATCTGTCAGACAGGACCCCACAGTAGCCAATCAGAGCAGCCCCAGGCTAGTGGGATCAGCCAGATCACCAACAGCAGGGTCACATTCTAACTGTAGCCTCTCACCAGGGAGGCTGGGGGAGGTAGAAATCGAAGGACGGGCTCATTGTAATGCATGGAACAGAATGAGGAATGGTGTCAAACAGCTTATTCTCTCTTATTCTATAAGCTGTTATTAATATTAATTTAGGGCTGGTCCTCTCACTTCTGCATTTTACATTTACATTTTTGGCATTTCTCTCCTCATCTCCTCTCACCGAAGAGTATCCTTCTCTCTTGTGACTTTGTTTTAAAAAGTCATTGTAAAGGAAATTCACAAACACATTTGTCATGAAAAACTTTTTTTTTTGCACAATATTGCCTTAGTAGAAATGGGGCAGCAATAATGTGGCAATAGTCAAGATTTCAACAAAACACGATTTCAAAACATCGTCACCATACTTCCTGTGTGTGTTTGAGTAGAGTAGCTTCCTCAACCACAGGCTACCGACTCATCTCTCTTTCTCTAACACTCATCTCTCCATCTCTCTCTCTCTCTAACAGACTCATATCTCTCTCTCTCTCTCTCTCTCTCTCTCTCTCTCTCTCTCTCTCTCTCTCTCTCTCTCTCTCTCTCTCTCTCTCTCTCTCTCTCTCTCTCTCTCTCTAATAGGGCTTTCACACCGGCAAATAACCATAAGTCTGGAACCGGCCGGCACGTTCAGACTGAAACTCAATTGGTTCGGAGACTGAAAAGTTGGTTCGCAGCGGGAACCAGAAATGAGTGGCTCTCAAGCGGGAACCAAAATGTAGAACTGTCACGTCGTCAGAGGGTGTGTCATATTCTAGGATGCAAAGACCAGCAAGAAGGAAGGAGACAAAATGTAATCTAATCTAAATCTAATCATTAGTGATCAAAACAATTATCAAAAGTTTCATCATTCTCTCTATCTTCCTTCTTATATTTGCTTTTATTCATTGTAATTTTTATTTTCTTACTATGCTGCTCTTGCTGTATTTTTAAATAATGTATGTAAAGCACTTTGAATTGTCCCTGTTGTATGACATGTGGTATACAAATAAACTTGCCTTGCCTTGCCTTCCTCACATGCTCAGTAAACACACACACGCACACGCGTGAACGAAAATTCCGTAAGCCACGGTTCTTTGCTGGTGTGAAAGCCCTATCACAGTCATCTCTCTCTCTCTCTCTCTCTCTCTCTCTCTCTCTCTCTCTCTCTCTCTCTCTCTCTCTAACAGACTCATCTCTCTCTCTCTCTTTCTAACAGACTCATCTCCCTCTCTCTCTACATAACACTCATCTCTCCACCTCTCTCTCTCTAACAGACTCATCTCTCCACCTCTCTCTCTCTAACAGACTCATCTCCCTCTCTCTCTACATAACACTCATCTCTCCACCTCTCTCTCTCTCTAACAGACTCATCTCTCCACCTCTCCATCTCTCTCTCTAACATCTCTCTCTCTAACACTCATATCTCTCTCTAACACTCATATCTCCACCTCTCCATCTCTCTCTCTCTCTAACAGATTAATCTCTCCCTCCAACACTCGTCTCTCCCTCTCTGGTTGACCTAACCTGTATAACTAGTCTCCTACATTATCACCTGAAGGTTATACATGCGGCTCTGTCTTTGGAATCAAAGTAAACAGGTCAAACCAGAGTATCTCTGGTTAGGACTGAATAGTCAACAAAATTGCAGTTAAATTATGCAACTCAACATGTAGGATCTCTTGTCTGTTTGCTTTGATTTCTCTGCCTTAACCAGTTATCCTTTTGTATTGTTTACTGTTGGTATGTTTTGTGAAGGAGACCAGACTAAACCGTACTAAACTATAACTAAACTATTTATACTACTAAACTATAACTAAACTATTTACTACTAAACTATAACTTAACTATTTAAGGAAACCCTGAGGAAGGCAGCTTGGTCTGATACATAATGACCCTCGGAGTGAGAGTGTGTCTCTCTTTCCTTCTCTCTCTCCTCTCTCTTTCATTCTCTCCCTCTCTCTCTCTTTCCTTCTCTCTCTGTCTCTTTCCTTCTCTCTCTCTCTCCTCTCTCTCTCTCTCTTTCCTTCTCTCTCTCTCTGTCATTCTCCCCCTCTCTCTCCTTCCTTCTCTCTCTTTCCTTCTCTCTCTCTCTCTCTCTTTCCTTCTCTCTCTCTCCTTCCTTCTCTCTCTCTTTCCTTCTCTCTCTCTCCAGCCCTTCACCCTCCCCAAACTACTGTGTGTGTTTTCTTGTTTTTCTTGATCATCGCATGTTCTGACCACAGCAGAGAAAAGCTGCAAGGTGAACACAGAGGTGGCCTCCCGTCAGCAGGTGGTAGAAATGGTAGAAATCGGAGGCTGGGCTCATTGTAATACATGGGACGGAATGAGGAACGGTACCATGCATCACAATGAGCCTCCACTTTCTACCTCCACCAACATCCACTGCTTGTCACTGACAATGTAATGTAACTGACAAAACTCTTGTAAAAGCTCTGTTGGAGACACGCCAGCACTTCTATCAACCAATCAGAGAGGCCAGATGAGACCGGCAGATCAACTGAGATCTACTGACACTGAAATCTACTGACACCCAATCAGGGTCACCCAATGAGCCAATCAGAATGGGATCGTGTCGGAGTGAGGAGGGGAAGGGGTGTCAGGGACAACACTGCTTGGATAATCACTGGCCTCCTGTATTGTCCTGGTTCAGTTACCCATAACCCCCTCAATTAAACACACGCTGTCCTCTCTGTGTCTGCGTGGCTAATGTCATTATCTCAGTACATGAGACACACAGAGCTGCCTGAACACCATAAAAGACGGTTTCCCTGACACAGATTAGGCCTAACTAGTCCCAGACACAGATTAGGCCTAACTAGTCCCAGACACAGATTAGGCCTAACTAGTCCCAGACACAGATTAAGCCTAACTAGTCCCAGACACAGATTAGGCCTAACTAGTCCCAGACACAGATTAAGCCTAACTAGTCCCAGACACAGATTAAGCCTAACTAGTCCCAGACACAGATTAAGCCTGACTAATCTCAGACACATAAACCTGACTAATCCTAGACTGAAAATCGTTTTCTGAGGAGATTTTCTATTAGAAGTGTGATGTAAATCCAGGACAACGCTTAATCTGTGTCTGGGAAAACCGCCCTTAATGCTATGTTTGAATAACGTTTTACAAATCAATTTTGTACGTTAGAAAAGGCTTATTAATACAAAGTAATAACACACATGGTTTTACACCCTGATTGGCCCCTGTCCTTTCTGAGCAGCTAATGCATTCATATGCTGTGTATGATGTCATGATGTACACTCACACTCACATCACACTCACCTTCACACTCACACTCACACTCACACACACACACCCTAACATACACATACACATACACACACACTCACACTCACACTCACACATACACATACACATACACATACACATACACATACACATACACACACACACACACACTCACACTCAGCTATATAGCTTCACCCTATCAATCAATCAATCAGTTATTAAATAGCACATTTCAAACCAACATAGTTGGTCATAACACAGTTTTAAGCGCAGTATAATCAATGCATTTCACAGTAAAAACAAGTTCAAGCTAGTACTTGACAACATCTGCAGGTACAGCACAATAAGTTCCTGTGGTAACCACTACTACCACCAATACCAACACCAACACAACCCCCCCACACTGGAGTTCCCCAGCAGGGCTGGACAGGGAGCGCAGCTACGCGTGTTACCCTGCTCTGCATCTCCATCATCAACAGGACTGATGGAGTCCACTCTGCCGGTCACATGACTGATGGGCTCCACTCCCCATCCCCGCCCCCCCCCGATGGAGTCCACTCCCCACTCCCCCACCCTTGATGGAGTCCACTCCCCCGGTCCTCTTCCCCGGTCCACTCCCCCGGTCCTCTCCCCCGGTCATGACTGATGGAGTCCCCTCCCCCGGTCACAGCCATCCTCTCCTCCCGTTAAGGGCCTCTAGTCTGGCAGCGCTCCCAAACAAAGACACCCTGTGACTCCCGTGCATGTCAAGCACCACAACTAGGGGGTTGGGGGGGGCTATGGTTAAGGCTAGGATTAGTTTTAGGACTAGGGCTAGGGTTAGTGTTAGGACTAGGATTAGGACTAGGGTTAGTGTTAGGGTTAGGGCTAGTGTTAGGACTAGGATTAGGACTAGGGTTAGTGTTAGGGTTAGGGCTAGTGTTAGGACTAGGATTAGGACTAGGGTTAGTGTTAGGGCTAGGGCTAGTGTTAGGACTAGGGCTAGTGTTAGGACTAGGGTTAGTGTTAGGGCTAGTGTTAGGACTAGGATTAGGACTAGGGTTAGTGTTAGGGCTAGGGCTAGTGTTAGGACTAGGGTTAGGGCTAAGTAACATTTGGGATTCAGCAAAAGAGCAGCCATGTTTTCTCTGTGTTAGACCCTGACACTGAGAGACACCACAGACCGTCTCCACGTCAACAGAGGCTCTGTTAGCATGGCCCACTCCCTCCGAGGACACAGAGGCCTACACACAGACCCGGGGGAGCCCACTTCACCACAGAACAAAGCAGTCCCTGGGCTCTTGTTGGTGTACATCAATGTATGATAAAAACTCTTGTGTTTGGATATTTCCAGACACACCTTTGAGTGGAGCGAAGCAGATCAAAAAAACACTTTGAACAAACATTCAAACACAGGCTTGTTAGCTTGGCTTCCTCACACACAACCCTATCAGATTCCCACACTCTTAAGTAATAATGTAATCTTGGCTGAGTGGTAGAACATTAACTAATGAAAAGTTATGTTTCAGAGAAAGACTAATATGTCGGACACGGATCTATATCCTATTGGTTCAGCAGAGTTCCGAGCCACAGTTGCTAGCCAGCTGAGCAGTACAAACAAAACATTTCCTCTCAGAGGACTCTGGGTAATTATGTCTGTGTTCCATTGACGACAGCACTCACACACTCCTCCTTTGTTGTTGTTACTGTCCCTCTCTCTCTCCCTCCCTCCCTCACAGATGAGGAGCCAAGCTGGTGAATTTTGTTTCATATTGCGTTGGCTAACTTTTACGACAAGCTAATGTTGTCTCTGTGTTTTACTGACGTCCTATCGTTATCTGACCACAGCTTTGATATATATGTTACGGTACATGTGGGAATACGGTACATGTGGGAAAACTAGGGTTAGGGTTAGGTGCTAGGGTGACTTGGTACATGCTGGCATGTCTAACCCTAACCCTAACCTTAACCCTAACCCTAACCCTAACCTTAACCCTAGCACCCTAGCACCTAACCCTAACCCTAGTTTTCCCACATGTACCGTATTCCCACATGTACCGTAACATATACTGTATGGGCTAGCTACCCGTGGCGGCGGGATCCAGCACGAACAGTGTATGGGTCCCACCCAAACTTGGCTACGAAAAATTCTAAGAAGAAAATACCCCCTGAGCCTGCGAGAGCGGGGGCGGAAGATGGCTCATCGGCAGACTACCCGGTAACGAACACAGGAACGGAACAGACTACGAGATTGATGATCAGCATACCTGAGGCTCCGACAGCTACAGCAGGACACACGCTCCAGAACTGCGTATGTGGTTGGACAAAGGTTACTTCCACCCATGGCCTGAAGATACACCAGGGCAAGAAAGGGTGCCTAAAGAAGGGTCAACAGGGAAGTCGCATCGACAGCTACTTTTTGAGAAGCAGGCCGAGTCAGTCGACTGAAGTTCAGCAGCAGGACACACACCACAGTCTGCAGGACATCAACACCCCTGTCCCAGAGGAGGAAGAACAAGGCACAGGAGAGCAACCTGAATCCAACACATCACGACCACCAGCAGAGAAGAAGATCCAGGGGCGAAGGCCATTAGTCAAGTGGCCAAAGTCCTGCAACAAGACGCTGTGGAAGGAGGTCAACACTGATCTCTGCAACATCCTAGAAGGGATCAGAGGCACCACCATGAAGAAGTTGGAGAGAATGGGCAACCTCATCTATGCCTATGGAGTGGAACAGTTCGGAGTGGTCGAAGGCAAACGATCTACTCAGTCAATTCCCACCAAGTCCAGAAGGCAGACAGAAATAGACCGACTAGTCAAGGAGAGGAGGCAGCTGAAGAAGCAATGGAGGAAGGCCACAGAGGAGGAGAAGGAGGGAATAAACCTGCTGCAGGAAGAGATTAAGAGCAGGCTTGCAACACTGAGGAGAGCTGAAAACCTCCTGAAGAGGCGCAGAAGGAAGGAGCAAACAAGATCACGCTTCTACAAAGATCCTTTCAAATTTGTGAAGACTCTCTTCACAAAGGAGAAGAGCGGAAGTCTCTCTGTGGCAAAGGCCCACCTGGAAGAACATCTGAAAAAGGGCTGCACAGATGACCGACACCAGGAAGAGGTCACGCTCCCACCTGACATGCCACCAGTCAATCCACCAGAGCACGAACTAGATATCAGTCCACCCAGGTGGAGTGAAGTAGACAACACTGTGCGTAGAGCAAGGGCCGCGTCAGCTCCAGGTCCCAACGGAGTTCCATACAGGCTCTACAAAAACGCACCAGATGTCCTGAGATTCCTCTGGAAGCTGATGAAAGTTGTGTGGCAAAAGAAGGCGATACCAACGTCCTGGCGGAGAGCCGGAGGGATCCTTATCCCCAAGGAAAAGGACTCAACAGAAATCGGACAGTTCCGGCAGATCAGCCTTCTAAATGTCGAGGGAAAAATCTTCTTCAGCGTGGTCGCTCATAGGCTGGCAGGATACCTGCAAAGAAACAACCTGATTGACACGTCAATCCAGAAAGCAGGCATCTCAGGCTTCTCAGGGTGTGTCGAACATGCTAGTGTCATCTGGCATCAGATCCAGGTCGCCAAGAAGGAGGGAACGGACCTCCACGTGGTGTTCCTGGATCTCGCGAATGCCTTTGGCTCAGTCCCTCACAACCTCCTGTGGACAGCCTTCGACTACTTCAGGATCCCACCAGCTCTCACAACCCTTGTCAAGGCCTACTTCCAGGACGTCCAGCTCTGCGTGACCACAGCAGAGTACACCACAGCATGGCAACATCTGGAAGTGGGAATCATGGCCGGCTGCACCATCTCCCCGCTGGCCTTCACCATGGCCATGGAGGTCATTATTCGGGCCTCTCGATGGGTGGTTGGCGGACAGCGAATAAGACCTGGGCTGAGGCTGCCGCCGATCAGAGCCTACATGGATGACCTCACAACACTCACCACGACCAAGGCTTGCACAGTACGGCTACTAAGAAAGCTCCAGGAAAACATTGAGTTGGCTCGCATGAAGATCAAGCCGAGCAAGTCCAGAAGCATCTCCATTGTCAAGGGGAAGCTGTCAGACCACCGCTTCCACATTGGCGAAGAACCCATTCCAACGGTCTCCGAGAAGCCTGTGAAGAGCCTTGGTCGTTGGTATGATGCCTCCCTCAAAGATAAAGAGCAAGTAGAGCAGCTCAGGAAGGAGGTAGCCAGCGGCCTGGAGAACATCGACAGAACCCTGCTTCCTGGCAAGCTGAAGCTCTGGTGCATGCAGTATGGACTACTTCCACGTCTCCTGTGGCCACTAACCCTCTATGAAGTTCCTCTCTCAAAGGTGGAAAAGCTGGAGAGACTGGTCAACTCATATGCAAGGAAGTGGCTTGGCCTTCCCAGGTGCCTCAGCAGCATTGGGCTCTACGGCAAAGGGATGTTACACCTGCCCATTTCCAGTCTGACAGAGGAGTACAAGTGTGCCAAAGTCAGACTGGAGATGATGCTTCTGGATTCGAATGATCCATTTGTAGCCCAAGCTGCCCCCATCCTGGCCACTGGGAGGAAGTGGACCCCATTGGCTGCAACTGAGCAGGCAAAGGCAGCACTCAGACACAGGGACATTGTGGGCCGAGTGCAGGAGGGGAGGAGTGGTCTTGGCCTCGGGATTAGTACACCGGCCTGGAGCAAGGCCAATCCATCTCAGAGACGCAAGCTGGTGGTCCAGGAGGTACGTCGGGAAGAGGAAGCAGGAAGGCGCGCACAAGCTGTGGCGCAGGCAAAGCAAGGGCAGTGGATGGCATGGGAAGGAGTGGAAAAGAGGAAGATCTCCTGGAAAGATCTGTGGGAGATGGAGGCATTCAGAGCGAGCTTCACCATCAGGGCTGCCTACGATGTCCTGCCTTCTCCTGCAAACCTAAGCCAGTGGTATGGCGAAGACCCCACGTGCCCTCTATGTCAAAGTCCAGCAACACTGAAGCACATCTTAGTGGGATGCAAGACCAGCCTCACCCAAGGCCGTTACACCTGGCGGCATGACCAGGTGCTAAGGTGTCTTGCAGCAGTGCTGGAAAGTCAACGGACAAGTGTGAACGCCCTTCCTCCCCCATCATCCCGGTGGCAGCCAGCACCATTTGTTCGGGAGGGCGAGGGTCAAGCCAGCCTCACCACCATAAGACCAGACACTGGGCAGCTGGGCAGAGCACGGGACTGGAAGCTGCTGGCAGACTTGGACAAGAAACTCTGCTTCCCAGCTGAGATCGCAGCCACCAACCTGCGACCAGACCTTGTGCTGTGGTCAGCCTCGCTCAAGCTCGTTTACATCATCGAGCTCACTGTGCCCTGGGAGGGTGCAGTGGAGGAGGCCTACGAGCGGAAGAGGCTGAGGTACACTGAACTCGCAGCAGATGCCCAACAACAAGGCTGGACAGCGAAGGTACGCCCAGTGGAAGTAGGCTGCAGAGGGTTCGTAGCCACCTCAACATCCAGGCTACTCAGGGAGATGGGAGTGCGAGGGAAGACCCACCGGCAGGCAATCAAGGACCTCTCCAGGGCTGCTGAAAAGGGGAGCCAGTGGCTGTGGATGAAGAGAAAGGACTCGACCCGGGAGTTCAAATGAGCTGATCGCATCTAGGGAGTGAACCTGGGACGCTGGGATTCACTGCTGAACCCTCTGGAGGTGTCGTGGGCTTATCAGCGAAACATTCATGAAGGAGGGCGCCCACTTGACAACCCAAAGGATGCCATCGCTCATTTGAACACCACAGAGTCTCATCGGTGCCTTAAGTATGTATGTATCGAGGGATATCAACATCTAGTCCTACATAACAGATCTATATATTCCATTTAGCTGACGCTTTTATCCAAAGCGCAGTGAATGCATACATGTTTCAGTATACAGTCTCAGCGGGAATCGAACCCACAACTTAACCATTGTCAGCGCAGTGCTCTATCAACTGAGCCGCAGAGGACCACATCATGACGTTAGTTCCCCCTGTGTTTCGAGGTAGAACGCACATCGACACGACAATATTAGCCAGTCAGGTGACGTGTTTGACAGCGACGCGTGTATTATTACCTCATCCTACTTGTTTTCTATTATCACCTTACTTATTTTACTTTATTCTATTATTGTTGATTTTGTTGATTTTGTATCCTGCTTTATTCTATTATTGATTTTGGATTCTGCTGCAATGCCAATATCGAAGAAGTAATCTATTATTTAATGTAATAATAAAAACAATTTTTATTCCGATTCTGTAGGAATATGAATCGACAGAGACTCTGTGCCAACAGAGTGGCCGCCTGAGCCAGAATCACACACACACACACACACACACACACCAGGGTTTCCGTTAACCGGTAATTACCGGTCTTTGTCCGGTAAAATTTATTGAAGTCCGACAAAATGAAAACTCGTCGGACATTTATGTCCGGTGAAAATAATTCCCTCTAAGCACAATTTGAATACAATTCGCTAAAGTTCACATTCTGATTCCTTCTATTTTAAAAAAGACGAATATATAGGCTATGTATTTCTTTTATTATGATATGATTTGACACCGGCATGATGATGTCTCCTAATGTGTCTGGCTGCCTATGCGAAACAGCGGTTGTTTCCGGTGTGCGCTATAACTCGTGCACAATCGAGTCGAGGCAGAGAGGAGGATAGCGATGTTTCTCTCTGTGATAGTGTGATTATGCAAGCCTTTTCTGAAAGGGATGAGAACCCGATTGTTTCAGCTTCTCCCAGGGAGAAAGTGGTAGAGTTACCATCCTCCCCGAGTCCTACCATACCATCCGCTGACAGCCTATCTCTCCCGGTAACCGGCGAGCGATTGCGTGTCGCTCAAGTAGCTGATCAGTCATTAAACAAATGTTTTTTACATGCAGCTAGTGAGGAATCTGAAATAGGGGGCAACGTAGTTTATTTCCTTAACGATGGGATATTAATGCGTAAATGGTCTCCTCCTAATGCAAATGGTTGTGAGTGGAATACTGTAAAACAAGTGGTTGTGCCTGTGGGTTATAGACAACAGGTGTTATCTGTAGCACATGAGAGCCAGTGGTCAGGACATTTAGGTATAACTAAAACTTATCAGCTGATATTGAAACATTTCTTTTGGCCCGGACTGAAGGCGGATGTTGCCAAGCACTGCCGCTGTTGCCATACTTGTCAGATGGCGGGTAAGCCTAATCAATCCATTCCACCCGCACCATTGCATCCCATTCCTGCTATAGGGGAGCCATTTGAACGTGTAATAATTGATTGTGTTGGACCTTTGCCTAGGACTAAAAGTGGAAGTCAGTATTTGCTCACTACTATGTGCGCTGCTACTCGTTTTCCCGAAGCTGTTCGGTTGCGTAACATATCAGCTAAACGAAATGCGTTCCCAACCAGCGAGACCTGGTTATAGAAATGACGTTGTTTTATTGATAAAAAAAGGGTCAAACTGGAAAGAGAAAATAGAAAACTCACATTAATCCCAAACAATTTAACAAACTTCAGTTAACGTAATGTGGAGTCCGTTCATTGATCGATGCTGTCTGTTCAGTTCCCAGAGGCGCCCGTTCAGCGCTGGACATATAGCGCGCATGCGAATCATGTTATATTATTATATATTATATAGCTCGCATCTAATCGTATTTGATGAGAAATAGACATTAAATGGCATATATAGGCCGCTACACAACAGTAATCACCGCGACAAACAGCTATATTAGATTTGGGAAAAAATATATATAATTTTGAAAAAAATTATTTTTATTATATTTTAAAATGTCCGGAATATATCACGTTTGTCCGGTAAATCGAAATGTTCCCGGACACGATGTCCGGCGGCAATTTTTTCTAACGGAAACCCTGACACACACACACACACACACACACTCAGCCTGAGCCAGAATCAGTGTTGTTGTGTGTTATCAGCTCAGAGCAGGCTGGAGTCCTGCCCTCACTTCCTGTTTCTCTCTCAGACAGGAAGTGCCCCGCGGCCTGGGCCTGGACGCTCTACCAGCGCGGCCTAGTGGGTAGGGAGTTAGACTGGTGATCAGGAGGTCATGAGTTCAAATCCCACCTGGGAACACCACCACCAGTGAGCCCTTGAGTAAGACCTGGGAACACCACCACTAGTGTGTCCTTGAGTAAGACCTGGGAACACCACCACTAGTGTGTCCTTGAGTAAGACCTGGGAACACCACCAGTGAGCCCTTGAGTAAGACCTAGGAACACCACCACTAGTGTGCCTTTGAGTAAGACACTTAGCCTTAAGTTACTCCAGGGAGACTGTCCCTGTAATCTCTAATTGTAAGTCGCTTTGGATAAAAGTGTCTGGTAAATGATTAAAATGTAAATGTAAATGTGATGCTCTGACAGCCTCCTGGAGGGCTGATTCTAGGAGGGCCCTCCTCCATAGCACCTACTGGGAATTACATGGGAGGCTGGTGGAGAACAGGGGAGGTAGAACACCAGGGGAGGCTGGGGGAGGTAGAACACCAGGGGAGGCTGGGGGAGGTAGAATGCTGGGGGAGGTAGAACTCCAGGGGAGGCTGGTGGAGGTAATACACCAGGGGAGGCTGGTGGAGGTAGAACATCAGGGGAGGCTGGTGGAGGTAGAACACCAAGGGAGGCTGGGGGAGGTAGAACACCAGGGGAGGCTGGGGGAGGTAGAACACCAGGGGCGGCTGGTGAAGGTAGAACACCAGGGGAGGCTGGTGGAGTTAGAAAACCAAGGGATGCTGGTGGAGGTAGAACACTAGGAGAGGCTGGTGGAGGTAGAACACCAGGAGAGAATGGGGGAGGTAGAACACCAGGGGAGGCTGGTGGAGCTAGAAAACCAAGGGATGCTGGTGGAGGTAGAACACCAGGGGAGGCTGGTGGAGGTAGAACACCAGGGGAGGCTGGTGGAGGTAGGCTGGTGGAGGTAGAACACCAGGGGAGGCTGGGGGAGGTAGAACACCAAGGGAGGCTGGTGGAAATAGAACACCAGAGGAGGCTGGGGGGAGGTAGAACACCAGGGGAGGCTGGTGGAGGTGGACATCGGAGGACAGGCTCATTGTAACGCATGGAACGGAATGAGGAATGGTATCAAACACATGTGCCTTACAATGAGCCCGTCCTCCTATTTCTACCTTCACTAGCCTCCCCTGGCACATTGGCACCTGTGGTTTTTGTAACCAAGTCAACTATGTCATATAAATATGTTATTGTATATAAATACCACTGTACGCATTTAGAAAGACACATTTGTTGTATCTCTGGAGTGTCTCACACACAACCCACAACCCCAACCAGACCATGTGCCTCCATGTCAAAGAACTGTTTAAACACACCAGGACTTAAACATGTTTAAACACACCAGGACTTTAACATGGTTAAACACACCAGGACTTAAACATGTTTAAACACACCAGGACTTAAACATGTTTAAACACACCAGGACTTAAACATGTTTAAACACACCAGGACTTAAACATGTTTAAACACACCAGGACTTTAACATGTTTCTCTCACATACAATGTCTTTGCACAGCCTCGAGGATGGTGTTGAACAACACCTAGGATGGCGTTGGAGGTGGTATGGTAATAACAGAACACAGGAACACACAGTCTGAACAAAGAACAGACTATGGTGTGACACTCAGATGCTGGAGCTGTGGAAAGAGGTTGAATCTAATTTCTAATTTCACAGGTTCCACCCCAAAGACAACTTTTAGCTAGTAGCTAAGAGATTAGGCCATTCTACACACATCCCCATTGGCTCAGATCACTACTAGACTACTAGATTCACAAGTACTGTATTTTGTTTGAGGATCTTTAAAGTACAAGTACACACACACTTCAACATGTAGGAGAAAATAGAACAGGTAAAGAAAATTCTAGATATTAAACTTACACTCGTTCTTCTTCATGAGCCCTGCAGCACAGAATGCAGAAGTCGGAGAGAGAGTGAGGAAGTGGTTTACACACACACACACACACACACACACACACACACACAAACACACACACACACACACACACATGCTAACACACACACACACACACACACACACACATCAACACACACGCTAACACACGAAACCAACTACAGGAACTGCACCAGACTACCCGCCAACCATCATCACACACCAGAGACACCGTTGCAACATCACGTCATCAGCGAGGCGCTCTCTCTCTGCCTCACCAAACACACACGACTGGATCCTGGCTTCCTCTCAGGAGCTAGTCAACTGACTCTGCTCCAATCTGGGGGGTATCCCATCAACGTTGCTAAAGGAAAATCCAGGCTTATATTTGATTAAGCGAGACCTAATCAAAATAAGCCTAGATTTTACTTAAGCGACGTTGATGGAATACCCCCCTGGCAGTACTTAGCCTAGCATTATAATGACCAGGCGTTCTAAAGAGTGGTACTTAGGCCTGGGTTTTAGGTTGCTTGTTAAACCCCCCCCCCCCCCCCCCCCCCCCCCCGGTGTCACTGAAGATCAATGGAAGTCGTCAACGTCCCAGCTGACTTTATGATGTGTCTGAGGAGGCATAACGGATCTGGTCTCTCTGTCCCTGCACCCAAGCTACACATACACACACACACACACACACACACACACACACGCACACTCGCACACTCACACTCACACACTCACACTCACACACACACACATTATTATAATGTTCACTCACTGACTCCGGAAGCTTTCCGCTCCACCTTCAAGTTGAGTCAAAGGTCAGAGGTCACCTAAACATCTGCGACTGCTCCTGACTCCCCTCCTTCCCTTCCTCTCTCCATCCCCTCCCTCCCTCCCTCCCCTCCCCTCCCCTCCCCTCCCCTCCCTGACTCCCCTACCTCCCCTCCCCTCCCTGACTCCCCTCCCTCCCTCCCCTCCCCCCTCCCTCTCCTCCACCCCCCCTGACTCTCCCGTCCTCCCAAGACGACCTAAGAGAACCGAGACAGCAGACATCTCTGTTTTGAGAAGTTCTTTCCCTTTGACAAACAGCTGACACGCACACACACACACACACACACACGCACACACACACAGAGACACAGTGTGAGTCTCAGAGGAAGGCCGAGGCCTAGTGGAGGTTGGCAGTGTTCCTGAGTCAGCACTGATCTGTTCCGCGTGGCAGCGTAGGAGTGTATATACAGCATTTGGCCCCATTAGTATGCATGCGGTGGCCACACACACACACTCACACTCACTCACACACACACACACACACACACTCACACTCACACTCACACTCACACAAACACACACACAGTGTCACCTACTCAACGGCACGCCTGCCTTAATGCTGCCTCTCCTCCTTCTCCCCTGTGGGAACTCCTCACGTCGCTAAGTTGGTCACCTTGGCCACCAAGGCCTCCACCCTCCCTGGACCCCATGCCCACAGCTCTGGTCAAGGACTGCCTACCCACCCTCTCCCCCTACATGGTGGACATCATCAACGCTTCTCTCGAATCTGGCATAGTTCCCCCTTCAAAATTGCCTCGGTCACCCCCATCCTCAAAAAGCCTGGTCTGTACCCTGATGACCTTCACAACCACCAGACGATCTCCAACCTTCCCTTCTTGAACAAAACTCTGGAAAGAGTAGCTGCCGGCCAACTCCATCAGCAAATGTCCAACCATAAGCTCTATGAGCCCCTCCAACCTGGCTTCAGATTACACCACAGCACAGAGACCGCCCTCATTATGACCATCAACGATCTCTTCATCGCTGCTGACTCTGGCCGCATCAGCATCCTCATCCTCCTGGACCTCTCGGCAGCCTTTGATCTCCCACACCATCCTCCTCAACCGCATATCCGACCACCTAGGCCTCACCAGTACAACTCTCTCCTGGTTCCAGTGAGTCCTGAGTCCACCGCCCGCTAACACCGCGTCCACCCAACATCACATTTTATTGTTACTAATTAGTTGAGATACAGCATCAGCTCTGGATATTCATCAGACCTCATTTGGAAAAATATCAAGCCTTTCTTTCAACCGCTTCCTTCAAGCTGCGGCTCGAACACGATTATTATTTCACAAGATATAGGTCAGACTTACCCTATGAGACCACACTCCTGCCTCCGGACCGTATAAAGTACATCAAATTAGAAATATTTATTAGAGAAAGACAGACCCTGAAGGATAGGGTCCACACAGGGGAACTGAGGAGAGGAGAACACACTGGTGTGTGTGTGTGTGTGTTGAAGTGAAACATCAGGACTGACAGAGAGCTCTTCTGCTGAGCAGGAACAGGCACCCTGACATGTGCGGTTGGCAGTGAGACTATCAGCTGTCCAGACTGACAAAGCCTGCTGGGAAATGTCCTGACATTGTAAAAAGTACATCTAAGTAAGTAATATCTTAAATCAAGGCAATAAATGCTTGTTTTTTTGTCTGATTTCACTAGTTTTAAGATATCTTTTACTTGTCTTAAGAAACTCTTGGCAAGTGAAGATTTCCTGTTCTGTTAGCAGATAATTTAGCTTATTTTAAGTTAAGCATTTTCTTCTTCTTGTTTTTGACAGCTGACTCTTTGCAGTGTGAAGGCCTCAGACAGACCTGCACCTCAGTTAGCAGTCATGGAACACGTTCAGTATGGATTTGGCAACGCGGCTGATTATAGCTAATGCTACGGCTAACGGCTAACGTTGACAACGCTTTCTCAAAGTACTTCAACTTTTAAATCACCAACTAACAAAGACTTCCAGAACACTCACCACCTAGAGCGCCGAGTGTCCCATGTGGAGTTTACCTAGCAACAACACTCTGATTGGCTACAAAAATGAAGCCATCATCATTCATGCATTTTAGGTGAATGAATTCACCCATGGCACTACAGAATGTTGACCGTTTGGGTAACTTTATTTACTATCGGCACTAAACGAGTTAACAGATGGTCAATACTCTGAAGACTGACATTACCTCGCTGTGATAAAGTCTAAATAAACCTTTGCTCATACTGTATATTGTACATTGCACATGTCTCCTGAGATAGTTTCTATTATACTTCTGCACATTAGATACTGTACATAAACTACCTCACTGCACATAGCTCATAACTGTATATAGCCCATAACTGTATATACCTCTAAACTAAACTGATGTTTACAATACTACCTGTATATTGCATATTCACCTATCACTACAATTCTTGTTCTATTTATGTTGTGTCCTTATATCACTGTTCGCACGTTTGGTTGGATACTAAACTAGATTTTGTTGTATAGTACTTCTGCGAAAGGAATCGAATAAGTCGAATGAAGTACAGCAACTGGACGCAAACCATAGCTTGCAGTACATCAGTACCACTGTCGTGGAGGAAGCAAACACAGAGGGGATAACAACAGTGGTAGAACCGACCCAACCCCCTAGACCTGTAGTCGAAAAGAGACTAGCAGGGCATAGACTGCATGTGAAGTGGCCTGGTGCCGGGGATAAGAAGCTGTGGGAAACTATCAATACTGACCTGACCCTGTCTCTTGAGCAACTTAAAGGGACAGTGGAAAAGAAGTTGGAGAGAATGGGGGATATCATCTACCAGTATGGGGCAGAACGCTTTGGAGTGCAAGAAAGGAAAGGCGGGAAAGATGTTCCAACTGCACCCGTTTCCAGGAGGCAACAGGAGATCCAGCGCCTCGTCCTAGAAAGAAGACAACTTAGGAAACGGTGGAAAAAAGCCTCTGGAGTGGAAAGGGAAGGCATAAACGCACTTCAAGTCGACATCAAATCACGGCTGGCATCCCTCCGTAGAGCAGAGAACCTCCGGAAACGTAGAAGGAAGAAAGAACAAGCTAGAACACGGTTCTATAAGGATCCCTTCAAGTTCCTTAAAAGTATCTTCACAAAGGAAAAAAGTGGAGCTCTAAAAACAACAAAGACAGACCTGGAAAATCACCTGAAAGAAACACACTCTGACCCAAGGCGGCATGAACATCTGACCATTCCCTCTGATATCCCACCAATCGACCCCCCTGAACACCACATGCTGATCAGCCCTCCAACCTGGAAAGAGGTGGAAAACACAGTGCGTCGAGCAAGAACGGCATCTGCCCCGGGGCCAAACGGAATCCCATACAAGGTGTATAAGAACGCATCAGATGTCCTGAGGTTTCTCTGGAGGCTCATGAGAACAGCATGGCAGAAGAAGATAATACCTAAAGCGTGGCGCAGGGCAGGTGGAGTCCTCATCCCAAAGGAGAAGGATGCAGTCAACATCAGCCAATTCCGTCCAATCTCCCTGCTAAACGTTGAGGGCAAAATCTTCTTTAGTGTCATTGCACAGAGGATGGCCGAGTATCTGAGAAGAAACAAATACATCGACACATCTGTACAGAAAGCAGGAATATCAGGATTCTCGGGGTGCTCAGAACATTTGATCAGACACAGCATGATCTGGCACCAGATCCAAACGGCAAAGGTGGAGAGACGGGACATTCACGTCGTCTTTCTGGACCTTGCCAATGCCTTTGGCTCTGTGCCCCATGAACTCCTGTGGTCTGCCTTCGACTTCTTCCACATACCGGACACCATCACAGACCTGGTTAAATCCTACTTCCAAGACATGCAGTTCTGCTTTACCACCTCTGACTTTACCACCTCTTGGCAGTGCTTGGAAGTAGGCATCATGGCGGGATGCACTATTTCACCCCTGGCATTTGTGATGGCAATGGAAGTCATCATCCGAGCCTCAAAATGGGTTGTAGGCGGACAGCGAGTTGACTCTGGTCAGCGTCTCCCTCCACTCAGAGCTTACATGGACGACATTACAACGTTGACCACCACCGTCCCATGCACCAGGAGGCTGCTCAGAAAACTGGAAGAGAACATCAGTTGGGCCCGTATGAAGATCAAACCATCCAAGTCAAGAAGCATCTCAATTGTGAAGGGAGTGCTCTCTGACCTGAAATTCTTCATCGGCGATGATCCAATCCCAACAGTGTCTGAGCAACCTGTAAAAAGCCTTGGCAGGTGGTATGATGCAAGCCTGAAGAACAAAGACCAGGTGCTACAACTGCGCAAAGATATCAGCAGTGGCCTGCAGTCCATCGACAAAACACAGCTACCTGGAAAGTTAAAGGCTTGGTGCCTGCAGTTTGGACTCCTACCACGGATGCTGTGGCCCCTCGCAGTGTATGAGGTCCCAATCTCAACCGTAGAGAAG
This sequence comes from Nansenia antarctica, assembly GCF_963989245.1. NCBI lineage: Eukaryota > Metazoa > Chordata > Actinopteri > Argentiniformes > Microstomatidae > Nansenia > Nansenia antarctica. The sequence goes on from NC_137674.1 coordinate 69,784,871, forward strand.
TTGGAAAGAGGAGTCACAGGCTACATCAAGAAATGGCTCGGAATTCCACGATGCCTTACCACCATAGGTCTCTACGGAGATAGCATCCTCAAGCTGCCCCTCACCAGTCTCACAGAGGAGTTCAAGTGTGCAAAAACAAGACTCCAGATGACACTGAATGAATCCAGAGATTTAGTGGTGAGCAACAACGCACCAACCTTGGCAACCGGGCGCAAATGGACACCAGCCAAAGCGGTGGAGGAAGCAACAGCAGCCCTCAAACATGCTGACATTGTGGGGTATGTTCAGCAGGGAAGAGGAGGCTTCGGGCTAACAGCTGCTCGCCCTGCTTGGAGTAAGGCCACAGCACCAGAACGGAGGAAGATGGTGGTGGAGGAAGTACGCCATCAGGAGGAGGCTGGAAGATGGGCCAAGGCAGTCTCTCTTGCCAAGCAGTGACAGTGGACGCGATGGGACAGTGTGGAGAGGAGGAAGATTAGCTGGAAGGACATGTGGGCCATGGAAGCGAGGCAGTTGAGCTTTATTATCAGAGCTACATACGACGTCCTTCCAACACCAGTTAACCTTGGCCAGTGGTATGGTGAAGACCTGGGGTGTGCCCTTTGTTCCATGCCAGCCACCCTCAGGCACATTCTTTCAGGATGCAAAACTAGTCTCGCCCAAGGACGCTACACGTGGCGTCACAACCAAGTCCTGAAGATCTTTGCATCCACCCTGGAGGACAAACGAGCTGCCACCAACTCCCTACCGCCATCAGCATCCAACCACCAACAGGCAATTACCTTTGTCCGTGAGGGGACAAAGGTTACCAGGAGCAGCTCGACACCATCTGAGCGAGGCCAGCTACGGTTGGCCCGCGACTGGAAGATGCTGACTGATATTGGACGACAGCTTGTGTTTCCTAAAGAGATCGCCATAACCACCCTGAGACCTGACTTGGTTCTCTGGTCCCCTTCTCTAAAAAAGGTGTACATCATGGAACTAACCGTACCCTGGGAGGACGCAGTGGATGAAGCTTACGAGCGGAAACATCTACGCTATGCTGAGCTCGCCGCCGAAGCACAACACCGTGGCTGGAACACTGAAGTCCGCCCAGTGGAGGTGGGGTGCAGAGGGTTTGTGGCAAGATCTACCACCAGATTGTTTACAGACCTGGGAATCAGAGGCCAAAGCCTGCATTCAGCCATCAAAGCTGCATCGGAAGCAGCCGAAAGAAGCAGCCAGTGGCTTTTTATGAGAAGGAAAGATCCCTGCTGGGCCCCGAAGTAGCCAACCAGAAGGTATGCGGTCAGCTTAGGCCTGACTCAGGGAAAAGGACGCCCCTGCCTTGCATAGTCTCATGAGATGTCAGCCATTCTCATTACGAATTAGGATTGACGCAAGTTCGGGGCTGATCCCCCTGAGCTGGCCACCTCTGGCGAGGGTGTATAGTGTGATGGCCGAAACACCCCATGACCTGGAGGAACACTACTGATGATGCGTCCGAAATTAAACCTAACCCCAGCCCCCCCCCCCCCCCCCCGCATGAACCACTCACCACCAAGACGACACACACGCACACACACACTCTCACGTACGTGCCTGCACAAAGGAATTTACATCTTATCCTGTGTTTCATAAATCTGTACTCAATGTCGCGATGACAATAAAGTTGAATTTAATCTAATCTAAAGATGACAAGAACACACTAACTCACTGGAGCTGAGATGCATTCCACCTCCCCCCTGCCATCTCAGACAGACAGACAGGCAGGCAGACAAACAGACAGACAGGAAGATAGACAGACAGGCTTAGAGGACAAATGAGAAACAGAAGCCTGGTGGTAACCTTAGAAACCCCAGAGAGGGGAGAGAGATGATGTCATATAGCTCAGAGACAGACTGCCTGATGGATAATCAATAACACTTTATTATTGATGAGCTTCCTGCCTCATCTGCAGGAAGTTAGCGTCCATTAACTCCTCATCTTACCTCCTGTTATCTCTCACACACAGACACACACATTTTCATACACACACACACTCACTTTTATACACACACACTCACTCTCTCTTTCATACAGACACACACACCTCCCTCCATTGAGATCATCATCACAGAAGGCCCCATGGGAGAGGGTGTCTGACATTGAGTGGTGACCAACAGAGACAGGAACAGGAGAGAGGGGGGTCGATAGGCTCCTAACGAGCAGCAGCCTTCTCATCTCCATTCATACCCTGGCAGGGATTGATTGTTATGTAGCCTCCCTCTATGTGTGTGTGTGTGAGAGAGAGAGAGAGTGTGTGTGTGTGTGTGTGTGAGACAGAGCGCGAGCAAGTGAGTGAGTGAGTGTGTGTCTGTATGTGAGAGCGAGTGTGTGTGTGTGCGTGAGGGTCCAAGCCAGGGCTGTCATGAGGTCAGGGGCTCAGGTGGTGGTGTCATAAGCGTTCAGGTCCAAGCCCTCAGGTGTCATAAGCGTTCAGGTCCAAGCCCTCATGTGTCATAAGCGTTCAGGTCCAAGCCCTCATGTGTCATAAGGGTTCAGGTCCAAGCCCTCATGTGTCATAAGGGCTCAGGTCCAAGCCCTCATGTGTCATAAGGGCTCAGGTCCAAGCCCTCATGTGTCATAAGGGTTCAGGTCCAAGCCCTCATGTGTCATAAGGGCTCAGGTCCAAGCCCTCATGTGTCATAAGGGCTCAGGTCCAAGCCCTCATGTGTCATAAGGGCTCAGGTCCAAGCCCTCATGTGTCATAAGCGTTCAGGTCCAAGCCCTCATGTGTCATAAGGGCTCAGGTCCAAGCCCTCATGTGTCATAAGCGTTCAGGTCCAAGCCCTCATGTGTCATAAGGGTTCAGGTCCAAGCCCTCATGTGTCATAAGCGTTCAGGTCCAAGCCCTCATGTGTCATAAGGGTTCAGGTCCAAGCCCTCATGTGTCATAAGCGTTCAGGTCCAAGCCCTCATGTGTCATAAGCGTTCAGGTCCAAGCCCTCATGTGTCATAAGCGTTCAGGTCCAAGCCCTCATGTGTCATAAGCGTTCAGGTCCAAGCCCTCATGTGTCATAAGGGTTCAGGTCCAAGCCCTCAGGTGTCATAAGGGTTCAGGTCCAAGCCCTCATATGTCATAAGGGTTCAGGTCCAAGCTCTCAGGTGTCATAAGGGTTCAGGTCCAAGCTCTCAGGTGGTGGTGTCATAAGGGTTCAGGGCCAAGCCCTCAGCAGTCACCTCTGTACAGCTGCTGACCTTAACTCTCCTCTGAGGACAGTGACGCATCTGCCTGTCTCTGTGAGTGTGTTAACAGAGGCCCATACTGCCATCGTCTCACCCTGACCTCAGAGGAGGTAGAAATCGGAGGACAGGTTCATTATGATGCAAGTATAAAGAAGGTGAGAGGGGTGGCCGTGTCAACCTGGCTCTACCACAACACCTGAGCAGATGGAGCTGATGTTGGGTAACGATAGAGTCCCTATATGATAGTCACTATATATGATAACAGTCACTATATATGATAGAGTAACTATATTTGATAGAATAACTATATTTGACAGAGTAACTATATTTGATAGCGTAACTATATTCGATAGAGTAACTATATATGACAGAGTAACTAACTATATTTGATAGAGCAACTATATTTCATCGCTAATAACATTGTTGTGTGTTGTGTTTTGATACCTCAACGTTTTGCTGGTGTGTTTTCTTTTTTCCTCTCCTCTCAGCCACAACTTCCCTATGGAATGGCCGACCCTCCCTGTCGTCATGACAACAGCTATGCTCCCTTTGGTACGCTGTTAGTCTCTGGCATCAGTTCAGGAAGGCACACATAGACTGCAATAACACACACACACACACACACACTCACAGACTACAATAACACACACACACCAACTACAATAACACACACACACACACACACACACACACACGCTGTGGGCTAATTTATGAGAGGCTACGGTGTCATCACTTGTATTGATGCCTTTGGCAGGACATAAATACTGACTGGAGCTATTGAGTCTTAATGAAGTGGAACATAACTGCAGCTGTGTGGTGGGAACGTGCTCTGAAATACTCCTGGAACAATGCTTCATTTTTATTACCTCAATAAGAGCATTATGTTTCATAAATATTGAGGCACGAGACAATGAGTTTATTTTAAGAGGTTAATTTTACAGATATTCAGGCATGGCATAATTCCTGCTCAACACAGCATGTTGAATCCATATTTCAGAGAATGAATCTCATTGAGAAACAATAATCATGTTGACACGATCAACGTCCACATCATTGATCTGCATGTCAATACAAATCCAGATAACAGAGACACACACAGAGATACACAGAGGGAGGGAGGGAGGAATGGGGAGAGAGAGAGAGGGAGAGAGAGAGACAGAGAGGGAGGGAGGGAAGGAGGGGGAGAGGGGTAGGGGGAGATAGAGGGAGGGGGAGAGAGAGGGAGGGGGAGAGAGAGAGAGAAGGAGGGAGAGAGACAGAGAGGGAGAGAGAGACACAGAAAGAAAGAGAGAGAGAGAGAGAGAGAGAGAGAGGGGAGAGAGTGAGACACACACACACACACACACACACACACACAGTTAAACTCTGGCCCTCTTCGCCGTCTCCTCATCCCAGTCAATGTCTAGGTCCTCGTCGTCGAAGGCGGCAGACAGGCCGGAGAAGAGGCCCTTCGACCCCCCTGAGCCCAGCTCAAAACACCGCCTTTTCCTGGGGGGGCCAGCGCTGGTCTCTCCTGCAGGGTACCCCAGGCTCCTCCTGGTCTCTCCTGCAGGGTACCCCAGGACCTCACTGGTACATGTCTGTGGCTGGGGGTCCCCCCCCCCACCCCCTACTGTCCTCCCCTCTGGGGAAGCTCCACAGAGGGGTCCTACGGAGGTGAGGGCATCCGCCTCTGTGGTCGCTACCTGAGGCCCTGAGGTTACCATCTGACTGGGAATTGTAGTTTCTGTAGGGGTTGTAGTTCTCTGGTCTGAGAGAGTTGGGATTTGAGGGAGCTCTGTGAGTGATGATGAGGTTTGTTGCTTGGCGCCAGTGAAGGAGAAGTGTGAGAGTTTGGCCAGGGTGGAGGAGGCCAGGGTGAAGGTCGGGGGCCGGGGCTGGGGGGGGTCAAGTGGTGGTGAAGGCAGGGGGGGGTCGGAGGCCTCAGGTGGGGCTGCTCTGTCCTCACCTGCAGCCAGACCGCTCAGCCTGTGGAGCAGGTGTTGACGCTTCTGCCCTGTCTCCTCCCCCTTCCCTCCTCCCCCGCCATCTCTGACCACCGTCCATTCCTCCCTTCCTCCACTCTTCCTTGAACTCCTGTCCTGTAGCGCCTCAGCAGAGCTCTCTCTCGCCCGAGTCTGACACTTCAGCTTTAGCTTCTTGCCTGCACTGCCCTCTGGTGGCCTGTCTTGGTAACAACCACCGTTTCCCCTCTCTGCTCTCTCTGTCTCCCTCCCTGGTGGAGCTGTGCTGTGATCCACTCTCGAGCTGTCAGGGAGGAGGGTTCTAGAGCTGTCAGGGAGGAGGGTTCTAGAGCTGTCAGGGTGGAGGGCTTTAGAGCTGTCAGGGTGAAGGCTCATCTTTTCTCTGGGCTTGAATGTGAACCCTGAGAACTTAGCATGCAGCTCTGGGTCTCCCCCTGGCCCTTCCCCTCTCTCTCCCCCTCCACCTACCACTCTCCCAACTCCACCCCTCCCCCTCCCCCCTCCACCAGGGCCCTCCTGCTCTCCAGAGGTGAGGTGACAATTAGAGACGTTGTTCTTCTTAGCTGAGCGTTTCCTCGCCGCCACAACAGGCGTGCTGCTGCGGCCCTGCTGCAGGGTGTCTGAGGAGAACGCCTGTTCTAAATCCAAATCATCTATGAGGTCCTTCCTGCCTCCTCCTCCTCCTCCTCCCACCCCCACCGCCCCCTGCTCCTGTGGAGGAGCATTACTCATCTCCACCTCTACCTCTCTGAGGCGTCTGTCTCTCAGCTTCTTAGACACCCTCTGGACCACAGAGCTGGAAGCTTCTGGAAGCTCTGGAAGCTCTTGAGCTTCTGATGATGAAGACCATGATGGGCCTTTACTGCTCTTCTTCCTCCTCCTCCTCTCTTCTTCCTCCATCTTCTCCTTCGCAGGAGCAGATTTCCTGGGCGCTTCGTTCCACGCCGGCGGTCTGCCCCTCCCACGCTCACTCGCAGCGCCGCTGTTGTCAGGCAACGACCCAGCAGGGTGTTGTGGCAAAGCTTGGCAACTTGGGGACCGCTTAGAAACGTTGTTGTTGTTTTGTTGTTGTTGTTGTTGTTGTTGTTGTGTGGACGTGGTGACGGTTGATTGGCCGGCCAGTGAGTGGAACCAGTCCAGCCCGCTCTCCGTGCTGATGTCAGAGGTGATGAGGTCGTTGGTGATGTCAGAGCGGGTATCAAAGCCCTTCTCTGATTGGCACTTGCTGCTCAGGTCCCGGCTGTGCTGCGGCCTGGTTGGCTGACAGGTCTCTGGGCCTTCAGGGGATCCTGGCACCTCACTCTGCAGCCTAGTGGGAGGAGAGAGAGAACCCTTTACTATGACAGAGGGAGGAGAGAGAAGTCTTTACTATGACAGAGGGAGAAGGAGAGAGAGAAGTCTTTACTATGACAGAGGGAGGAGAGAGAAGTCTTTACTATGACAGAGGGAGGAGGAGAGAGAGAAGTCTTTACTATGACAGAGTGATATGATGCGTTTTTGTGTGACTATATGCCAATTTTGTAAAATATATAATACTCAAATATTGCAATACTTATAGTTTAACCTTAAACATACTTTAAATGTGCCCACTCTCAGTAGTAAACAACATTCTTAGGAGCAGGCATATACCATATCAAGTAACAGTGAGACCAGTTTAACTCTAAGGACATAGGAGCCTTACCCAGTGGTCAGCAGGGTAGAACAGCATGGACACAGGATAGAGCCATGTATGGGAACCAATGTCAGTATTGTAAGTTACGAGGTAAAGCTATTCCCTCTCTGAGAACAAGTATATAAGCTGTAACAAACATCAGTACTTTGCTCGGCACCCGGCGTAGCCAAGCTCGGCATCCCTTATGTCGCAGCCAGGCTCGGCATCTCCTATGTCGTAGCCATGCTTGAAGCTTGGACTTAACAGAGCATGCTGCCTTGTAAACATCTGTACAAGAGAATGCAACCCAGATCTGCCTAATACAATGATTACAATTCAACCTTCTCTCTGAGTCATCAATATATCATTTCCGGCCACCTGACCAAGAAAGATCTCCATATATCACAGAGGGAGGAGGAGAGAGAGAAGTCTTTACTATGAAAGAGGGAGGAGGAGAGAGAGAAGTCTTTACTATGACAGAGGGAGGAGAGAGAAGTCTTTAATATGACAGAGGGAGGAGAGAGAGAAGTCTTTACTATGACAGAGGGAGGAGGAGAGAGAAGTCTTTAATATGACAGAGGGAGGAGGAGAGAGAGAAGTCTTTACTATGACAGAGGGAGGAGAGAGAGAAGTCTTTACTATGACAGAGGGAGGAGGAGAGAGAAGTCTTTACTATGACAGAGGGAGGAGAGAGAGAAGTCTTTACTATGACAGAGGGAGGAGAGAGAGAAGTATTTAATATGACAGAGGGAGGAGAGAGAGAAGTCTTTACTATGACAGAGGGAGGAGAGAGAGAGAAGTCTTTACTATGACAGAGGGAGGAGAGAGAGAAGTCTTTAATATGACAGAGGGAGGAGAGAGAGAAGTCTTTACTATGACAGAGGGAGGAGAGAGAGAAGTCTTTACTATGACAGAGGGAGGAGAGAGAGAAGTCTTTACTATGACAGAGGGAGGAGAGAGAGAAGTCTTTAATATGACAGAGGGAGGAGAGAGAAGTCTTTACTATGACAGAGGGAGGAGGAGAGAGAGAAGTCTTTACTATGACAGAGGGAGGAGAGAGAGAAGTTTTTACTATGACAGAGGGAGGAGGAGAGAGATAAGTCTTTACTATGACAGAGGGAGGAGAGAGAGAAGTCTTTACTATGACAGAGGGAGGAGAGAGAATTATTTACCATGACAGAGGGAGGAGAGAGAGAAGTATTTACTATGACAGAGGGAGGAGAGAGAGAAGTCTTTACTATGACAGAGGGAGGAGGAGAGAGAGAAGTCTTTACTATGACAGAGGGAGGAGAGAGAGAAGTCTTTACTATGACAGAGGGAGGAGGAGAGAGAGAACTCTTTACTATGACAGAGGGATGAGAGAGAGAAGTCTTTACTATGACAGAAGGAGGAGAGAGAGAAGTCTTTACTATGACAGAAGGAAGAGAGAGAGAAGTCTTTACTATGACAGAAGGAAGAGAGAGAGAAGTCTTTACTATGACAGAAGGAGGAGAGAGAGAAGTCTTTACTATGACAGAAGGAGGAGAGAGAGAAGTCTTTACTATGACAGAGGGAGGAGAGAGAGAAGTCTTTACTATGACAGAGGGAGAAGAGGAGAGAGAGAAGTCTTTACTATGACAGAGGGGGGAGAGATAAAAGTCTTTACTATGACAGAGGGAGGAGAGAGAGAAGTCTTTACTATGACAGAGGGAGGAGAGAGAGAAGTCTTTACTATGACAGAGGGAGGAGAAGAGAGAGAAGTCTTTACTATGACAGAGGGAGGAGAAGAGAGAGAACTCTTTACTGTGACAGAGGGAGGAGGAGAGAGAGAAGTCTTTACTATCACAGAGGGAGGAGAGAGAAGTCTTTACTATGACAGAGGGAGGAGAGAGAGAACTCTTTACTATGACAGAGGGAGGAGGAGAGAGAAGTCTTTACTATGACAGAGGGAGGAGGAGAGAGAAGTCTTTACTATGATAGAGGGAGGAGAGAGAGAACTCTTTACTATGACAGAGGGAGGAGAGAGAGAACTCTTTACTATGACAGAGGGAGGAGGAGAGAGGTCTTTACTATGACTGAGGGAGGAGAGAGAGAAGTCTTTACTATGATAGAGGGAGGAGAGAGAGAACTCTTTACTATGACAGAGGGAGGAGGAGAGAGGTCTTTACTATGACAGAGGGAGGAGAGAGAGAACTCTTTACTATGACAGAGGGGGGAGAGAGAGAAGTCTTTACTATGACTGAGGGAGGAGAGAGAGAAGTCTTTACTATGACAGAGGGAGGAGAAGAGAGAGAAGTCTTTACTATGACAGAGGGAGGAGAAGAGAGAGAAGTCTTTACTATGACAGAGGGAGGAGGAGAGAGAGAAGTCTTTACTATCACAGAGGGAGGAGAGAGAAGTCTTTACTATGACAGAGGGAGGAGGAGAGAGAAGTCTTTACTATGACAGAGGGAGGAGAAGAGAGAGAAGTCTTTACTGTGACAGAGGGAGGAGAGAGAGAAGTCTTTACTATGACAGAGGGAGAAAAGGAGAGAGAGAAGTCTTTACTATGACAGAGGGAGGAGAGAGAGGTCTTTACTATGACAGAGGGAGGAGAGAGAGAGAACTCTTTACTATGACAGAGGGAGGAGGAGAGAGGTCTTTACTATGACAGAGGGAGGAGAGAGAGAGGTCTTTACTATGACAGAGGGAGGAGAGAGAGAAGTCTTTACTATGACTGAGGGAGGAGGAGAGAGAAGTCTTTACTATGACAGAGGGAGGAGAAGAGAGAGAAGTCTTTACTATGACAGAGGGAGGAGAAGAGAGAGAAGTCTTTACTATGACAGAGGGAGGAGGAGAGAGAGAAGTCTTTACTATCACAGAGGGAGGAGAGAGAAGTCTTTACTATGACAGAGGGAGGAGGAGAGAGAAGTCTTTACTATGACAGAGGGAGGAGAAGAGAGAGAAGTTTTTACTGTGACAGAGGGAGGAGAGAGAGAAGTCTTTACTATGACAGAGGGAGGAGAGAGAGAGAACTCTTTACTATGACAGAGGGAGGAGAGAGAGGTCTTTACTATGACAGAGGGAGGAGAGAGAGAACTCTTTACTATGATAGAGGGAGGAGAGAGAGAAGTCTTAACTATGACAGAGGGAGGAGGAGAGAGAGAACTCTTTACTATGATAGAGGGAGGAGAGAGAGAAGTCTTTACTATGACAGAGGGAGGAGAGAGAGGTCTTTACTATGACAGAGGGAGGAGAGAGAGAAGTCTTTACTATGACAGAGGGAGGAGAGAGAGAACTCTTTACTATGACAGAGGGAGGAGAGAGAGAGAACTCTTTACTATGATAGAGGGAGGAGAGAGAGAACTCTTTACTATGACAGAGGGAGGAGAGAGAGGTCTTTACTATGACAGAGGGAGGAGAGAGAGAAGTCTTTACTATGACAGAGGGAGGAGAGAGAGAACTCTTTACTATGACAGAGGGAGGAGAGAGAGAAGTCTTTACTATGACAGAGGGAGGAGAGAGAGAACTCTTTACTATGATAGAGGGAGGAGAGAGAGAACTCTTTACTATGACAGAGGGAGGAGAGAGAGGTCTTTACTATGACAGAGGGAGGAGAGAGAGAAGTCTTTACTATGACAGAGGGAGGAGAGAGAGAAGTCTTTACTATGACAGAGGGAGGAGAGAGAGAAGTCTTTACTATGACAGAGGGAGGAGAGAGAGAACTCTTTACTATGATAGAGGGAGGAGAGAGAGAACTCTTTACTATGACAGAGGGAGGAGGAGAGAGGTCATTACTATGACAGAGGGAGGAGAGAGAGAAGTCTTTACTATGACAGAGGGAGGAGGAGAGAGAGAAGTCTTTACTATGACAGAGGGAGGAGGAGAGAGAGAAGTCTTTACTATGACAGAGTGATATGATGCGTTTTTGTGTGACTATATGCCAATTTTGTAAAATATATAATACTCAAATATTGCAATACTCATAGTTTAACCTTAAACATACTTTAAATGTGCCCACTCTCAGTAGTAAACAACATTCTTAGGAGCAGGCATATACCATATCAAGTAACAGTGAGACCAGTTTAACTCGAAGGACATAGGAGCCTTACCCAGTGGTCAGCAGGGTAGAACAGCATGGACACAGGATAGAGCCATGTATGGGAACCAATGTCAGTATTGTAAGTTACGAGGGAAAGCTATTCCCTCTCTGAGAACAAGTATATAAGCTGTAACAAACATCAGTACTTTGCTCGGCACCCGGCGTAGCCAAGCTCGGCATCCCTTATGTCGCAGCCAGGCTTGGCATCTCCTATGTCGTAGCCATGCTTGAAGCTTGGACTTAACAGAGCATGCTGCCTTGTAAACATCTGTACAAGAGAATGCAACCCAGATCTGCCTAATACAATGATTACAATTCAACCTTCTCTCTGAGTCATCAATATATCATTTCCGGCCACCTGACCAAGAAAGATCTCCATATATCACAGAGGGAGGAGGAGAGAGAGAAGTCTTTACTATGACAGAGGGAGGAGGAGAGAGAGAAGTCTTTACTATGACAGAGGGAGGAGGAGAGAGAGAAGTCTTTACTATGACAGAGGGAGGAGGAGAGAGAGAAGTCTTTACTATGACAGAGGGAGGAGAGAGAGAAGTCTTTACTATGACAGAGGGAGGAGAGAGAGAGGTCTTTACTATGACAGAGGGAGGAGAGAGAGAGGTCTTTACTATGACAGAGGGAGGAGAGAGAGAAGTCTTTACTATGACAGAGGGAGGAGAGAGAGAAGTCTTTACTATGACAGAGGGAGGAGAGAGAGAGGTCTTTACTATGACAGAGGGAGGAGAGAGAGAAGTCTTTAATATGACAGAGGGAGGAGAGAGAAGTCTTTACTATGACAGAGGGAGGAGGAGAGAGAGAAGTCTTTACTATGACAGAGGGAGGAGGAGAGAGAGAAGTCTTTACTATGACAGAGGGAGGAGGAGAGAAGTCTTTACTATGACAGAGGGAGGAGAGAGAGAAGTCTTTACTATGACAGAGGGAGGAGAGAGAGAAGTCTTTACTATGACAGAGGGAGGAGAGAGAGAAGTCTTTACTATGACAGAGGGAGGAGAGAGAGAAGTATTTACTATCACAGAGGGAGGAGAGAGAGAAGTATTTACTATGACAGAGGGAGGAGGAGAGAGAAGTCTTAACTATGACAGAGGGAGGAGAGAGAGAAGTCTTTACTATGACAGAGGGAGGAGAGAGAGATGTCTTTACTATGACAGAGGGAGGAGAGAGAGAAGTATTTACTATGATAGAGGGAGGAGAGAGAGAAGTCTACTATGACAGAGGGAGGAGGAGAGAGAACTCTTTACTATGATAGAGGGAGGAGAGAGAGGTCTACTATGACAGAGGGAGGAGGAGAGAGAACTCTTTACTATGACAGAGGGAGGAGAGAGAGAAGTATTTACTATGACAGAGGGAGGAGAGAGAGAAGTCTTTACTATGACAGAGGAAGGAGAGAGAGAACTCTTTACTATGATAGAGGGAGGAGAGAGAGAAGTCTACTATGACAGAGGGAGGAGGAGAGAGAACTCTTTACTATGACAGAGGGAGGAGAGAGAGAAGTCTTTACTATGACAGAAGGAGGAGAGAGAGAACCCTTTACTATGACAGAGGGAGGAGGAGAGAGAAGTCTTTACTATGACAGAGGGAGGAGAAGAGAGAGAAGTCTTGACTGTGACAGAGGGAGGAGGAGAGAGAGAAGTCTTTACTATGACAGAGGGAGAAGAGGAGAGAGAGAAGTCTTTACTAAGACAGAGGGAGGAGAGAGAAAAGTCTTTACTATGACAGAGGGAGGAGGAGAGAGATACGTCTTTATTATGACAGAGGGAGGAGAGAGAGAAGTTTTTACTATGACAGAGGGAGGAGAGAGATAAGTCTTTACTATGACAGAGGGAGGAGAGAGAGAAGTCTTTACTATGACAGAGGGAGGAGGAGAGAGAGAAGTCTTTACTATGACAGAGGGAGGAGGAGAGAGAGAAGTCTTTACTATGACAGAGGGAGGAGGAGAGAGAGAAGTCTTTAATATGACAGAGGGAGGAGAGAGAGAAGTCTTTACTATGACAGAGGGAGGAGAGAGAGAGAAGTCTTTACTATGACAGAGGGAGGAGAGAGAAGTCTTTACTATGACAGAGGGAGGAGGAGAGAGAAGTATTTAGTATGACAGAGGGAGGAGAGAGAGAGAAGTCTTTACTATGACAGAGGGAGGAGAGAGAAGTCTTTACTATGACAGAGGGAGGAGGAGAGAGAAGTCTTTACTATGACAGAGGGAGGAGAGAGAGAAGTCTTTACTATGACAGAGGGAGGAGGAGAGAGAAGTCTTTACTATGACAGAGGGAGGAGGAGGAGAGAGAAGTCTTTACTATGACAGAGGGAGGAGAGAGAGAGAAGACTTTACTATGACAGAGGGAGGAGAGAGAGACGTCTTTACTATGACAGAGGGAGGAGAGAGAGACGTCTTTACTATGACAGAGGGAGGAGAGAGAGACGTCTTTACTATGACAGAGGGAGGAGGAGAGAGAGAAGTATTTACTATGACAGAGGGAGGAGAGAGAGACGTCTTTACTATGACAGAGGGAGGAGGAGAGAGAGAAGTCTTTACTATGACAGAGGGAGGAGAGAGAGAAGTCTTTACTATGACAGAGGGAGGAGAGAGAGAAGTCTTTACTATGACAGAGGGAGGAGAGAGAGAAGTCTTTACTATGACAGAGGGAGAAAAGGAGAGAGAGAAGTCTTTACTATGACAGAGGGAGGAGAGAGAGATGTCTTTACTATGACAGAGGGAGGAGAGAGAGAAGTCTTTACTATGACAGAGGGAGGAGGAGAGAGAGAACTCTTTACTATGACAGAGGGAGGAGAGGATGGAAGGTCAGAACGTGCCACGCATGTGAACTTGGCATGTAAACATGACATTAAACTATATATTTACTAATGATAGAGTAACTATCTTTGAGCGCCAACAACATCCTTCAGATGTGTAGTTCCCTGGTTGGTCAGATTTGTAGTTCCCTGGTTGTCTCACCTGGCGAGCCGGTCCAGTTCCTGGTTGAGGAGGTCTGGGAGTTGTAGTCCTTCTAGAAGGGCCTGACACTGGGACCGATACTGTAGGCTGGGTTGGTCAGGGAAGGAGGTGTGGAGGGCGTTTACATCTCCCAGGAGAGCACCCCCCTGAGGCAGGGAAGACACAACACAGTTACCACTCACATGACTGGAAGACTGGCGACGGATGTGCTCCTGTCTGCCGATTTCTACCTCCATCAGCCTCCCCTGGTTCACCAGCTTCAGCTCTGCCATCAGCTGTGGACTAGAACACAGGACCCGTACTGGATAAGCGTGTGATCACAGCCACCGCAGGTGTCCTTACCTGCAAGGAGCAGGTGTCCTTACCTGCATAGAGCACTCCATGACAGAGACGGCCACCACAGCATCCTCCACGGTCACCGTGTCTCTGAACATCAGCTTGGCGTGGGCTGCAACGTTCAGGAGACATCCCAGAATACTCAGATGTCATAGCAACAAACACCGTTAAACACTCCCATAGCAACAAACACAGTAAAACACTCCTGTTATAATCTCCTCTACTACTACTACACTACTATAATACTACACTACTACTATTATACTCCTACTATACTACTCCTACTACTATACTCCTAGTATACTACTACTAGACTCCTACTATACTACTATACTCCGACACTACTACTGTACTCCTACACTACTACTACACAACTATACACCTACTACACTACCATACTCCCACTATACCAGTCTTTCCTCTATATGCATTTATTGGTGGCGGGCCGCCACGAATGAATTTCCTCCGCCACTAATTGTTTCAGTCCACTAAGTGCACGATTTCTCCCCCCCCCCCAAAAAAAAATCCACCTCTGAACATTTTAGCTGATTAAAATATATCTGATCCTAGATCAGCGCTATAATGGATGTTGACTAAAAGTGCACCTAAATCCACGCCCATCTCTCTCTAACCGCTGATCCAAAATCAGATTAATGACATTAAACATTCAGTTGACGACGTGACACAAGGGCTACTCCTGATTGGTCTAAATGTGAACCATCTAAAAGATACAAAAAGCTGATCCTAGCTAGGTGCACAAATAAGATATCACGTTCAAAATAACTTCGAAAAATTAAACGAAAACAGCGACAGATGGATGGATTTTTCAAGAAAAAAGATGTCCCAGACACTTCAAACATTGCTGAAGCTAGCAGTGGCTATGAGCGATCCGAAACTGCATGGCTGGCAGGAGCAAAGGAGCTAGTTGGTGGATCAGCTAACAACGTTTATGGCGGGGTACCACCACCACCAGCTACAACTACAGCGGGGGAACAAGCAGCTACTGTGCGGGTGGCAGAAGGAGAGCCATCAGCATCGGCTAGCTGTGTTGGTGTATCAGCAGACATTAGCAAGTCAAAAAATGATTCTTATGTGCCGTCACTTTAGCAACGACACAGTATTGTCAAGGGGAAAAGAAAGGGTGTCGATTTTTTTATTGACAACGGAATTACATGCTGGAAAAACATGCAGCTAAAATTCAGGGAACATTTGGACAATAAGAGACACATGGGAGAGGTACGGGAAAACAGGGCTCATGTGGGTGTCATTAAAGGTAAGAGTTGGTTTTCTTTAAATCAGCTGATACTTAGCTGTTTACCGAATGCTCCATCTGACTGTGATTTTACTTGTGTAATGTGGTGGGTTGACATAATTCACGCACGGAACTATGGGTTGGGAGTATTGTTCCGCACGGACAGTTGAGTGCGTGGTAACCGAGTTGTTTATTCAGTTCTATTTACTGCTTGAGTGTGTTGTTGACAATCGTTCATGTCCTTCATTAAACGTTTAGCTTTGTCATTTGATACGCCGCCTACGACTCCCGTCTCTCGGCACTACAGTAAACAGTATGAGTAACGTTAGCCGCTTTTGTGCTCTCATGTAGGCCTACTTCGTATTATATTATAGCTGATGATCTTTGTGTGTGTGTATGTGACTGTCAGTCACAAGTTTATATTCTGTATATTCTTTTTCTTTTTTGCCACCCTCCCTCTAGTTTTGGTTGAAATTAGGTCGTTGTTTTGAGCGGGGGAAAAAATAGCGCGCGGACTGGGCTCTCCGCCACTAATGGAAAAATTCCTGGAGGAAACACTGTATACTACTATACTCCTACTATACTATACTACTATACCACTACACTCCTAATATACTCCTATACTACCATACTACTACACTTCCACTATACTCCTACTATATTACTATAATAATAGGAGTATAGTAGTATAGTAGTTAACCCTGCCTGGTTAAATAAAGGTTACTATACTCCTACTATACTATACCACTATACTACTACTATACTATACTCCTAATATTCTCCTACTATACCACTATACTCCTCCTACAGTGCAGAGTCGTACCCTCGGCCAGTCTGCTGAGGCTCTCCAGCATGCGTATGGTGGTGCGTGCTGCGTTCCTGCTGTCACTCTGCCGCTGCAGCTGGTAGTAGCGGGACAGCACGGTGTTGGCCTGCGCAGACACACGCGGCTGGAGCCTCTTAGCCAGGAGGAAGTAGCCCTTCATCTTCTCCATGCTCCACAGTGATGACTCAGACTGGCTGGGGGCACCTGGGGTGAGGGAGGGGGAGGGGGGGGGGGGTGAGGGAGGGGAGGGGGGGTAGTGATTAAGTGGTAGTTATGAGGGAGAGAGGGGTTCCATCTGTGTGTGTGTGTGTGTGTTTGCAGACCTCGGCCCTGCAGGATGAAGGAGGAGATGACCCGGTCCCAGGCAGGGTTCTGTGTGTCCAGCAGCACCAGCACCAGGTCGAAGCGGCTGAGCAGCGGGCTGGCCAGCGCCACGTTGACGGACATGGACACCTTAGGGTCGTAGCGGCCGGCAGGGTTGGTGGCCGCCAGGATGGACGTCCGTGTGTTCAGCTTACACACGATGCTGGGGAGGACGAGGACGCGTATAAGGGCAAGGCTGGGGCAATTCAAAGTGCTTTACATACAGCATTAAAAAAAATACAGCAAGAGAATAGTAAGAAAATAAAAATTACAAGAATAGATATAGGAAATAAATAGATAAACATTTAACAAGATAATAGACAATGAATAAAAAGATATAGATAAGTGCCCGTAGATGGTTAGCTCTAGCATTAACAGTGGTGTAACAGTGGTCTAACAATGATGCGCGTGTAAGTAGCGATGGCCCTGACCTTAACACCCGCATAATTAATGTAAGCAACATGTTCCTAAAGTAATTATGCGGGTTCCTGCAGGTTTCAACAAGTTACATTTAAGACCTTTATAAGACCACTTTTAATAGATTTTAAGACCTATTGAGTATTGGTATTAGACTCACATTAATTTATTATTTTTATTAGCAATGCTGGGTGATCTGTTCTGTTGCATATAGAACAATGATAATGTAAGTTAGCCTACTCTATCAATTTCTTCATTCATTTCCATTGATTCTCAACACAATACTAGATATAATAGCATAAATAACAGAATAAACTCACACACTTACTTACACTCACTTACACCGCATAGCCTACATACTGAGATATGGCACACACACACCACTCACAGGTACACACACACACCTCTCACAGGAGGGCCACACACACGCTATGTTTACTAAAACACACACACCGTTGCTACCACTGCAAGTTTGAAGAAATTCTAACTTCACATGCCTACAGTCGAATCGCCTCCTACGGCGATTATCGTATCGTGGCCTCTTGTCTTATTATTTCACGTGGCAAAATATCGGGGTTTTGGGCGCAGCTTAACCAATGTCACACGAACAATAAGTGTGCAAGTTTTGTTGTATATGTTGTCTCTCATCCGCACGCGTCGTATTCCCACGCAGTGGGTCTGGCGACAATAATGCATTCCGGTCGGACTTTTAAAATAAAAATAAAATCGATTCTACGCAAGTCTAAAGCACACAGAAGCCATTAAAAACTTTTATTTTGAAAGTCTCGCCCTGTGTCTGATCCTGATGTTATAGAAGCAGCGTAGCAGCATGGTAGAAGCGAGGTAAAGGGGGACGCGAGACAGTCTAGGGCTGCGTTCGTCAATTCGCTCTGAGAGCGCCGGAAGGCACACTGGGCTCAACGTCATAAAGGGACCAAGTAATTTGATTGGACAAGAGGCATTCCATGACTGCTGATCAGATTTCCAGAGCGAATTTACGAACGCAGCCTAGAACTAAACCACTCGCCGACTCGTTTTTTTTCATAACATGAAACTTGAAGTTGTAAAGTACCCACTCGATATAATAAACAACAGTTTAACGATCACTAATTAAATAATTAATCCCGCCATAAATAATTTGTGGATTGGATTCACTATTCTCGTTTACCATAGGCTACTGGTAAGGCTTTTGTAAATACTTTTGTTTTGGGACGTGTTTGTGTTTGGGGCTGTATGATCATCTAATTATGTGTAATGTGTTTCTACCATGTTGATGTTCTATCAGGTAAATTCGCTAGAACTAACCTCCATACCTTGGTTCAGAAGAAGAAATCAGTCCTTTGTCACTTACATCGTTGTCCTCGATGAAACTTTTAGGTGGATTGGTTACCCTAGATGGTCTTCGTGACATTTCACAATCACAAACATATACAGTATGTACAGAAACTCACTAAAGTATAAAACGCCGCTAAAATACCGCTTCTCTTCAAATCACTCTCCAGCTCCTATGACACTTTGAGGTCAATGCATTTGTTTTTTTGGTGAACTACCGTAATAACCCTAAATGGTTAAAGAGTGCAACTTCTCTGCTTTCAGAAACTGTTGGATTTTTTGCCGATTGCACACATAGTTTGCAAACAAGAATTACGATAGTTTGAACAACCCTGTAAAATCCTGTTGAGAAGTTATCGCAACATAGAAATAACTTACCGTATATGTTAATAATGTTATTCTATTTTATTACTTCTTATGTTTCTACTTCCATCTTAAGACCTTTTTAAGACGTTTTATTTCAACTGCAGCAGAGTTTAGCAGACAGGAAGATGTTAGCTCGGGCATCATGTGACTGGGATGAGATGAGATGTAGTCCCCCCCCCCCCCCCCAAAATATTTTTTTTGCAGATCAACATGATTCACGTAGGTCACCTATTTTGAGGTAAAAACTGAGAATTTCGCCGAAAGGTGACGTGTGAGATTGCAGATACTGCATCTGTGTTCAACCTCTATCCTGCCGGATATGGCGTGTGAGATCGCAGTGTAAAATGACACGTTTGCAAACACATTTAACCTATATTTACAGTGAATTTGTGAATACGTGGATGCTGGTGTGTGTGTGTGTGTGTGTGTGTGTGTGTGTCCCACCCTGCCTTGGCCACGCTGATGGTCTGCTGCTCCATGGCCTCGTGGATGCTGGTGCGGTCGTGCTCCTTGATGCTGCTGAACTCGTCGATGCAGCAGAGCCCCCCGTCAGCCAGCACCAGGGCCCCGGCCTCCAGGTGCCACTCCCCCCCGTCCCTCACCGCCGCTACCGTCAGCCCTGGGGGGGGGGGGCACATTTTAAATGCTTTATTTATGTCCACATAAATTGTACAATATCTAAAGGACATAAATACTATCAGTGCATTTTGACATTATGGAAACAATCAGTTACAGTAGTGCTGAGCCAACAACCAGTTATGCCTACACATAGGATATTATTCACACCAAAATGATGATTACTGGATTGACACACACACACACAAACAGACAGACACCCACACTTTCTAAAATCTGGAAATATCTACACATCTTGACTCACATGCACGTATATCACACTGTATTCCTCAACTATGTATTTCTCCTCACACTGATGATGATAAAGCAGAAATCATCATTTATTTAAAGGCAATGTTTATCACAAGGTTTCAGGGTGCAGTGACGTAGGCTGTCCAGCAGGGGACAGCAGAGGGCGGTACCTGCGTTGGTGGAGCCTATCCCCGCGGTGAGCACAGAGCGAGGGGTGATCTTGGCTGCGTACTTCAGGAACTGGGACTTGGCTGTACCTGGGTCTCCCACCAGCAGCAGGTGAGACTCACCTGGACAGGAGACACACACAGGTCTGGAGTCAGGTGTTACCGTCATACACACCAGGGGAGGCTGGTAATGCGTGGAATGGAATAAGGAATGGCATCGTGTTTGATACCGTTCCTCGACCCATTCCTTGTATTACAATGAGTCCGTCCTCCGATTTCTACCTCCACAAGCCTCCCCTGATAGACACTGGTATACAGTCAAATGTTGGTTTCTCATATTAATTCTTTAAAAATTACATTTGCAACATGTACTGTAGTTATCATACTGTGCCTATCACTTTATAACAGTACATCCTATTTCGTCTCTACACCATCATGTCTTTATAATATCACTATTTGCACTTCTGGTTAGATGCTGAACTGCCTTTCGTTGTCTGGCACTTTGGTACTCTGCAATGACAATAAAATTCATTCTAATCTGATGTCAGCCCTGTCTAGGTTGGCTAAAACTAGCTAAAACTAGCTAAAGCCTGGTACACAGATAAAGATAATCTGGCCGATTTCCCACATTCCGACCAAGGACAGCAAATCCCCGATTACCGATGGCTCTAAAGATTACCCGACAAGATTATCGTGTGGTGTGAGGTGTGTTAAGAGTAAATTCCTCCCGACAATCTGCTCGGAAAATGGTCGCGGCCGACGATCGTGTTCAATATTTACGACCAAAAATCCTCTTGTCTGTGGGCGAAACACCAGAGTCCAATTGTGACTCGGAATGGAATGTAGCCAATCAAGAAGCGAGCTGACTGTTATAAATGGTTGAGCACCGAAGCATAAAGAAGAAGAATTACCAACAGCGCGAAGCTCAAAGTCAGATGGACTTAGGAAATGGAGGACCAACTTGTTGAGTGTTAATATCATGTGTCCTCCAAATCTTACCACAATAGATAGGACAACGATAAGAGTTGGCGAGAAATTGCCACCGCAATGGAGTTATCAGGTATACTAATACAAATATTATTATTATTCTTATATTATGAATATCTAGCTAGCTTGATCATTGTAAACATTGTGTGTGTGTGTGTGTGTGTGTGTGTGTATCTGTGTGTGAGAGACAGACAGACAGAATGAAAATAAAGTATCATTATTTGTTGGTGCTCATAATTGCAGTGGAAGAAGTACGTGCAAGAGCCACATTATTAAGAACACAGTATTCCAAGATACTGAAAACCAAACCCAGTGGGAGTGGAGAGAATTAAGGATTTAACTAGCAAGCAAAAGTGAATGCTGTTCTTTCTGAAACCACATGTCATCCAACGTGCCACAGAGACCAGTGTAAGTGCTATATTAGTAGTTCTTTGTTGTTGACCGTCATTGCCTTTTAATAGTTTTATTTTAGTAATCACACAGATATAGACAGAAGACAAATGAAAATACTGAAAAATCTAATCCTTTTATTACAGCTTCACATATCAGTGAGGGAAAGCCTGGCTGCAGAGGACCCTACCAGTGATGCAGAAGATGATGGTGTCAGAGCTGAGTGAAGATGTCACTTCGGAGCTGTCAGCAAGTGCCTCTCAGTCTCGACCATCTAATTCACTACATGCCTACACTCCTGAACCTCCCAATATGGCCAAAAAGGTAAAGAAAATCCAATCTGCTGATTCCATTGAATTGGAGAAAGTAAGAATCTTGCAGCAGATGTCTGCTGCTTTTCAGGCAAATAGAAGCAGGCCAGTGGTTCGGTGACACTACTTTTGGGGTGCAAGTTGCAGCAGAGTTGAAGCTTATTAACAATCCAGTCATAAAGAGTAGAGCTAAGCTGCAGGTAATGACTGTTTTATATGAGGCTCAGGAATCTGAACACAACTCTTCTTCCTACCTGCGGTCACCTGCATATCATCCACCCTTAACTGTACAGATGCTCCCTCCACAACCCTCCACTCTAAACACACACACACACGCACTACCTCTACCTTCTCAAACCTATACACACACACACAAGCACTACCTCATCAATACCAGCCTCCCAGTCAGACTAGTAGCTTCCGGAGAATGCTAGAGTGATGATGACACACCACAGTTGGAGAAGTTGTAGCAGTTTTGACATGAGTATATAATAGATAAGATTAAAAGCCAGTCTAAGTTCTGGGCTCTATTCCAATAAGCGCGATTAGAGGCAATCAAGACTATTTTTGCTAATTCGCGATCATTTCAGCTCAAGTTCCGTTCCATGAATGTGGCTCAAATAATTCGCTGCTTGGTTGCTATGCAATCAACCCTTCAGAACAAACCTGGTAGCGATCAGGTTTACGGTCTGGTTTAAGTAAGATGTGTGTCAAAAATGTCTCACAGGCAGAAACTAAATCCCGAATGAGTTTCGTCAAATGTCTTTTGGAAACATTAGTTCCCACCTTTTACGAGATACTGTAGATAGATAGTTTGATAGTGTGCTATAGATAGATAGATTGTTTGATAATGTGCTAGATAGATATAGATAAATAAAATGGTGTAAATATATAGGTATGTGTATCAGCTTGCATCTGACATAGCAGCGCAGACTGTTTAGCACAGTGGTTAAGGCAGCCCGCTTACATTCAGAAGGTTTCTGGGTCGAGAGGGGTTGATTTAAGTTTAATGTTGATTTTCTTGACATTTAACAGACACCTTCATGCAAATTAATTCTGTCTAATCATCTATCCATCAGTAATCATAAGAAATAATAATCTATGCCAAATCCAGGGTCCAGTTACAATGCTAGAAGAACATAATTTACTCGTCAGAAAGGCTTCAAACACCATTGTAGTTGTGTCAGTTCTCTAATAAATTAGCGTACACCATCATTTTAAACATATATTTTTTGATTAGATTCAATTTATTGCAGAGTACAAGCATCAGACAACGAAATGCAGTAAAAAGTCAGAAGCAGGATTCGAACCCCGTCTTAAAAATAAGATTATGCGCTGATGGCAGCGGCTGATACCTCTCCGCCATCCTAGTGATCTGATTATACACAGTCTGCTGCTGATATCACCACAGTAGTGAATGTTCATTTATTAAAAAATGAACATAAGTAGGGGCTAGTATGACCTACGCATTTAATCTGTCAGCAATTTCTTGCAAAACCATTTCCCTCGCCTTGTGCAGCAGTATTGCACTTTTTTACATCTTATTTTCCGTCTTCATAAATATCAATAAGTAAGAGCGCTGTGCTATCACTTTCCAGTCTAGTATCTTCTTTTCGACAATCGGCTCTTCTGGGCTCGTTCTACCTGCGGACACGCGGCCAAATCGCGCCCAAAACAAGCCTGATTCTCATTCGAGGAATCACTTTAGGCTTGAATCCCAATCGAGAGTTGCCTGAACGAGGCTTTACTTTTAATCGCGAATATACTAATCAACGTACGTGGAATACCCCCCCTGATGTCTTGAGGAATTTAGTTTACATTTGTCACTAGCAGTGTGCTAGTGACTAGCATTTGTGGTAGTTCTAATGCCACATTGTTTATATTTTTGTCACTAGCAGTGTGTTATTTGTGGCAGTTCTAATGCCACATTGTTTATATTTTTGTCACTAGCAGTGTGCTATTTGTGGTACCGTATTTTCCGGACTATAAGGGCCCGTCCCAATTCACCCCTAGCCCTTCGTTTTCACCCCTATGGCTCGATTTGCGCGTTCACGTTTAGGGGGAGGGCTGTCCCAATTCATATTTCATCGAGGGCTAGGGGTAAGGGGGAGGGCTAACTATTACTTCGTTTCGAGCGATTCCAGGACCACACTAGCTTCGAAGGGCTAGGGGTACGCTACCCCTTGATACCAGGATGCATTGCGAATCATCTACAGAAATCTTATGTCGCTCTATTCAATGCGGAAATGTCATTTTACTTTCTCTGTAATTACTTATTAATAAAGATTTGAAAAATTATGATAACCATCTTATTGTCTTAGTTTAATGTCATTACAATGCATTATAGACCTTTTATTTATAACAAGCTTAACCCAAAAATCGCTTTTATGTCGGTGCTGTGTCTAACGTTACAGTAACGCAACGCTGCATGACAGTCGAGCATTTCAGAGATGTACAATCATAAATCAATTATTACCTGTGGCGTTTGACAGCGGATGATGGTACACATATGTAAAGTTATCTGTCAAACGTTCGTCTGACTTGTACATGATGCGCATTTTGACCTATTTCCACCCGCAATCTAATCCGAGCAGTTGTTATTAGGTAATATTATTAATGGGTTGTATCATTCATTTAAATGCATTATAGACCTTTTCTTTATAACAAGCACAACAACAACAAAACGTTATCATGCCGATGTGCTGTGTGTCTAACGTTACAAGCTGATTTGTGCATGACAGCCGCGCATTATTTCCATGTCTAATGGCATATGACACGCGAAATGTAACTACAGTTAAGGATACGCGTAAAGGATGATGATCTATCACCGTTCGACTCTACTGAGAAATGTTTCCGCTTATTTGTCATCTCTCCTTCACGGGCAAATGTGTCCGCGTCCCCAAGAGATCCTCTTTCTACGTTTTTGACCACCACTATGATGGATTGATTTTTGGATTCTTGACGATGAATTGTTCTGAGAAAGGCGCTTGGTAACGTGATTTTTGGACACAGTGTGTTGTACAGTGTTCTACAGTGTGTTGATAACAAACGAAACGAAAAAACGAAACGAAAAAAGATCCTTATAGCACACGCAACAGAAATAAACACAGCTGAAGAAGGCATTGTGAGATCGCGTCACCCGTACCGCGTCTATTTAAACCACTGTTGTTGACGTCATGAAGGGCTGTCCCAATTCATAGCGGTAGGTATGGCTTGTGACGTGTTCGAAGGCCTTTGGATTCGAATCGAGTGACACTCGAAAACGAGCCATAGGGGTAGAAAAGGGAATTGGGATTGGCCCTAAGTCGCACCTTTTTTCATAGTTTTGCATTACCGTCTACAGCCGCGAGGGGGCGCTCTTGGCTTGTGACAACTATATGCTGCTCCTGTACCACTGAAGAATTAACTGAAACATTAACGGGAGCTTGGTGAACTTGTTTACTGGTAACTTGCTTGTTGGACTCGCTGGCTTGTTATGTTAATTTTGCCTATTCAACCTCCCAGGTATGTTCTTTATGAGATTGTGTTGCTGAATAACTGTGAATGTGTTATGTTAACATACCTGACACCTATTCAGCCTGTTGTTCTGTGTGCTATTGTGTAGTTGAATAAACTTGCCTTTCCAGATTAAATGTCTGTTCTTGGTCTTGGATTTTGTGAAATATATTTCTAAATTTTCTGCGACTTATAGTCCAGTGCGACTTATATATGTTTTTTTCCTCTTCATGACCCATTTTTTGACTGCTGCGACTTATACTCTGGTGCGACTTATAGTCCGGAAAATACGGTACCTGTGTGTGTGTGTAGCAGGTAAACCGACCTGTGTTTGTGTGTAGCAGGTAAACCTACCTGTGTGTGTGTGTGTAGCAGGTAAACCTACCCGTGTGTGTGTGTGTGTGTGACAGGTAAACCTACCTCTGTGTGTGTGTAGCAGGTAAACCTACCCGTGTGTGTGTGTGTGTGTGTGTGTAGCAGGTGCAGCGTACCTCTGACTTTGGTCCCGGAGGGGTCTGTCCTCTGCACGCCCCCGGCCAGGATCAGGGCCACGGCCAGCTTCACCACGTACATCCCAAACACCTGCGGACACAGGCTGGCCAGGATGTGGTTCCTGCCTACAGGGAGAGAGAGCCAGGACAGATCTAGTCACACTAGCAGGGAGAGAGAGGACAGAGATCTAGTCACACTAGCAGGGAGAGAGAGAAGGACAGAGATCTAGTCACACTAGCAGGGAGAGAGAGAAGGACAGAGATCTAGTCACACTAGCAGGGAGAGAGAGAAGGACAGAGATCTACAGTCACACTAGCAGGGAGAGAGAAGGACAGAGATCTAGTCACACTAGCAGGGAGAGAGAGAAGGACAGAGATCTAGTCACACTAGCAGGGAGAGAGAGAAGGACAGAGATCTACAGTCACACTAGCAGGGAGAGAGAAGGACAGAGATCTACAGTCACACTAGCAGGGAGAGAGAAGGACAGAGATCTAGTCACACTAGCAGGGAGAGAGAAGGACAGAGATCTAGTCACACTAGCAGGGAGAGAGAGAAGGACAGAGATCTAGTCACACTAGCAGGGAGAGAGAGAAGGACAGAGATCTACAGTCACACTAGCAGGGAGAGAGAGAAGGACAGAGATCTAGTCACACTAGCAGGGAGAGAGAAGGACAGAGATTCTAGTCACACTAGCAGGGAGAGAGAGAAGGACAGAGATCTACAGTCACACTAGCAGGGAGAGAGAGAAGGACAGAGATCTAGTCACACTAGCAGGGAGAGAGAAGGACAGAGATCTAGTCACACTAGCAGGGAGAGAGAGAAGGACAGAGATATACAGTCACACTAGCAGGGAGAGAGAGAAGGACAGAGATCTAGGCCCGATCCTAATTCACCCCTACGGCTCCGTTTTGTGCGTTCACGTTTAGGGTAGGGGTGTCCCAATACATTTTTCATCGAGGGCTTGGGGGAAAGGGGAGGGCTATCCACGGCTCCATTTGGAGATTTTCGGGGACCACGTTCAATTCGGAGCCATGGCCCTACCCCCCAGGATGCATTGCGAATCATCTACAGAAATTATGATTTTGCTCTAGGCAGTGCGGAAGACACTCACAAATGTAATACATTTTTCTTTGTTAATAAAGATTAAAACATTTTAGATAACCATCTTATTATCTTAGTTTAATGTAATTTCAATGCATTATAGAACTTTTCTTTATAAGAAGCATAACAAAAAAAACACTATCAAGCCGATATGCTGTGTCTATCAGTGTTTCCTCTATATGCATTTATTCGTGGCAGGCCGCCACGAATGAATTTCCTCCGCCACTAATTGATTCAGACAGTCCACTTTGATTCAGGCTGCGCAGAAAGGCAGCAAGTTATTATGACCGGAGAACAGAAAAAAAGCAGATTGAAGCAAGATTTAGGCCGCTTCCAGACCTACATTTCGTTACGATTTAGGGCGTAGTTAGTTACAATATGTTACAATGTTGCAATTAACCTCGTCGTTTGTGTTCGCACTGCAATCCAGACTGAATCGCTCTCAACAGGCGCGCGGCGCGAGGCAACGAGCTTTCAAAACAGTTTTGTGATTGGTCCGAATTTAGCGGGACATTTGGATTTCAGGAAATCACTCCTCTCTCTCTCTCTTCGCCCGTCGCCGGTCCCTTTAATCCCGTAAACGTATCCTAATCGAAAATATCATCAGCGACGACTGTGGGTTATTGCATTTACTGCTGTTCTCTGGTTAATGTACTTATACCAGTGCTCAGTATAGAGTATTTTAAATGAACATTCGTAATGTATGTCTCTGATGTTCATGGTCAATTAAATCAGCCTATTTTGTGAAACAAATAATGTTCCCGCTAATGGGTTAACCGAGCAGCCTCGCACCTAACGTGCAAGCACCTAGCTTTGAACTATTCATAGCAATATGCGCGGGGCAAAAATAATCTATTGCCTCTAAAATCACCACGAACAGAACGGCGGAGGTACGGGTAAGCAGGGCTCATGTTCTGTCATCAAAGGTAAGAGTTGGTTTTCTTTAACTCAACTGATAGCATTACCTTGCTGTTGTTGTTTACCGAATGCTCCATCTGACTGTCACACTGTGATTTTACTTGTGTAAACAGTTAGTGAGTAACGTTAGCCGGTTTTGTGCTTGTACTCTCATGTAGGCCTACTTCGTATTGATGAGCTGATGATCTTTCATTGTGTGTGTGTGTGTGTGTGTGTATGTATGTATGTATGTTAGGGATGCACGATATTATCGGCACCGATATTTATCGGCCCGATAATGGGAAATTAATGTTTATCGGTTTTTATAAAATGTTAGCCGATATAGAGCCGATAATATGAAGCCGGAAATATTTCTGCTTCCGGTTTCCGCGCTCATGCTGCTGCGCCTGCGTACAGACGAGAGCGAAACATGAGAGCTTCCCCGGTGTGTCTGACATTCTGCAGAGTTTCTGAGGCAGATAGTGCGTTTGCAATTTGCAACACATGTTCGACAAAAGTTCGGAGAGGAGGGCAAAGGTCTACGAGTTACAACACAACGACACATCTTGTAGCGGGTAGATAGTAATATCCCTCCCCTGGCCCCTCTGTTTTCCCTTGATAGCTGACAAGCTAACGGGTGAAGTAGCGAGGCCTGCTAGCAGCTAGCCTACAACCCCTAGCCAGCAATGGCTAACGTTGAGGCTAGCGGACCTAGCACAGCCGAGACTAGCCGGAAGACATGCCCGTGGAGCAAGTCAATGGCTAGCTGGGACACTCACTCTAAGTGCTCAGCGTGTCTGGGATTAACACGCGCCCGGGCTGCTGTTATCTCTACCGATGAGTGTATCCACTGTGCAGTGTTCCCCAATAAACTTCTCCGCTGACGGCTAAGTCGCATGGCTAGCCTGTCGGGAGAAGATCCGCTTCTGTGTAAGGCAGCCGAAACGCTGCCATCACAGTCTAACGCGGACATGTCTCCAGGTTTACCGACACCATGCTGGGCGGACTTAGTGCCACATAGCCCTGACATCGGTTTCCCGGTACTGGATGACAAGGGGATGGACAGCTTTACCGCTGCTCGCTATGAGAGAGACTCGGACAATGATGAGGGAGGGTCGCACAACGCATCTAATTACTCTTAGGTGAGCCTTTTTTGTTTTCATAAAAGGAGGCCAGATCTTGGCTAAAAAAAGCATTGTGCACTGTCTATAACAGATTCTGTTTGTTAGAGGAAATAATAAATGAACATTTGAAGAGTCAGAAGTGTTCTCTTTGTTGTGTTAATGTGATGTAAGTTAGATTTGGTGAGATCACTATGGAATATTAAATCATCAATCTTTGCTCACTACATAGCCTTTCTTACCTTCAGGTGTGCATGAACTACAGGTTATCAACTGTGAAATTATATCTGTTCTCATATCTGTTCTCATATCGGTTATCGGCCACGAGAAGCGGGTAAACATCGGTATCGGTTGGAAAAAATGCATATCGTGCATCCCTAATGTATGTGACTGTCAGTCACAAGTTTATATTCTACGGATGTTGTTCAGTGTAGGGCTGTCCCTAACGACTATTTTTCTAACGATTAATCTAGCGATTATTTTTTGGGTTAGTCGATTACTCTAACGACTAATTTTACGATTAGTCTAACGATTATTTTTTTTACTGTTCGATTAATGTATCACTTAATTTCCCCCAAAATAATGGCTGTATTGTCTCTCTCTGTTTAACAGTGTCTTTATAAAGCACTTTGGGTAATAGCTGCTGCTCTTATAAAACAAAGCAGCGTGTGACATGCACATTACTCAGACGGCCGCCCCTTTAAATGATCAGCTGATGTATGGGGGGCTGTCTGTGGGCCCGCAATTAAACACAGACACCTTTAATTCGGCGACCTGCTACTACTACTACTGTAACTGCCTCTGTCAAACAGTCCCAGACACAGGGCAGACTCACTCAACTTGAATGCCAACATGGCCATCAGGGTTTTTCCTGGCTCAAAATGAGGCGGAGGTGGTACCAGTGGTGTTTGACATCGGGGGGGACCCATGAAGCAGGGCTGTCTGGGGGTCCTTAAACATCAAACACTTAATTTCTTGCATTCTGGTGAATTGATATGCACCAATTTGTGCCCTTTCTGCATCAATTTATGGTGGAAATTTCATTATTTATGTAAAGGAAAACACAATATTCAGGCACCAGATGACCATTCAAAATATAATGTAATATAATGCAATATAAGGCTCTCAGGCATTCTGTACTTTCAAATATGTATTCTCCTTGAGCAGTCAACATACTATCAGCTATTTCGCTAGCAAAAACGAAAGCTAACTTATTTGCGAAACAGCGCCCCCGCCACCACGTCGGCGCAGTGCCGCAATTGCAGTTAGAAATTACAGAAATCCACCGAGTGCAACGCTTGTAGAAAATACGACCGTCAGTTTGTCGAGAGCTGGAGGCGGCTAGAAATATGACGGAGGCGGCCGCCTCATAATTCTCTATGCAGGAAAAACCCTGGCCATTTAGAAGTCTGTCCATCACCACAACACATAGCTAGCTAGTAGCTACATGGCTAGCTAACGTTACTCTCGCTGCTATGTTATGATTAGCTAAATTGATGCTAACGTAGCATGCGAGCTACGAGCTAGATAACGTAGGTGCGAGCACCACAATGACAATAGGCTACCGTAGCTAGCCAGCTACATAGCTAACGTTACTAACACCAGAAGACAAGACATACAAACTGTGGTGAGCTACATTGCTTGTGTAACATTAGCTAGTAGCCTCCTCCATGTTTCCACTGATCGCAGCCATGTTGTTTATTTGCGACGCACCCACGCACATTACGCAAGTCAACGTATTGACGTAGTCGATTACGTCGACTATGTCGACGCGTCGTCCCAGCCCTAGTTCAGTGCTGTATGCGCGTTCCCGGTTCCATGTGTACTCTACTCTTGTGTACTTCATATTCGATGAGCTGATTATCATTCGTGTACTTCATATTCGATGAGCTGATGATCTTTCTGTGTGTGTCATGCGCGTTCCGCATGTTCTGCTGCAGCTGTAGGATATATTGGTATTTGATCTATATATACATATACATATACCGTACATATTCATCTATATAAAATCACCTGCTTGGCTTTAATGACTTAACCGCTATGACTTCCACGTAGTCCAGCGTGCTTCAGCCAAGTTTAATATCCGAGGGTTTTGGTGCTCAGCAGTAGAGGACAATAGCAAAACTATTACCTGGGCACTTCCATTAGACTACCCAAAGCAAGACACCGGAGCACTCATATCTGCGCGTTTGTCACCCTGTTCCACTGCAACAAACACAGAGATTGTATGAGCGTCCCAGTCCAATAGAAGTGTCAGGCACAGCCTTTCCATACATAGAAATACACCATGTCATCGAAGAGCGATTCACATTTCCGCTCCAGAACAAGATGTACAATCCCGTTTATTTATAAATACATTCTTACATGTGGCGTTTGACAGCGGATGATGGTAGACATATTTAATGTAAAGTTATCTATCTATCGTTAGGCTGATTTGTGCATGATAGGCGCGCATTTTGACCTAGTTCCATCGCATTTCCCATTTCCCCCCCTTGATGGTGATGGTGGTATAGTTGTATAGCGGCACTTATTAAACCAAAATAACCCGCAATCTAATCTGAGCAGTTGTTATGTAATATTATTGATGAATGTGCCATTTTTGATGGAGAACAGTGAGCGGGAGACTGGATGTGAGCATATAGCTGACTAATGCAGCGGCTGTTTCTTCAGTGTTCCTGTCACATTGGATTTCTGAACGCCATAAAAATACATCTGCGCTCCCTGTAAGTCATGCATTTTTCCATGTCATATTTCCCCCCTTTGATGGCATCTGACAGCGGAAATTTAACTAAAGTTCAGCCGCGAAGTTGTTGCACTGTTGTCCTATATCAGTGCAGACTGGCAGGGTAGGAGCACAGGTTAATAGCCTACAGAGCACCGTTATTCTGTCATGGTCTGATAATGAAGCATTGTTCTTTTTTATTTGATGACTTGTTTGATCGATTGATAGCGTAAAACTTAAGTTGTGAATGAATCGCGAGCGTCAATACTTTTATGATACTACTGATGACGTATCAGGGTCTTGAAGGGGTGTCCCATTTCATAGGGAAAGATTTCAACCACTATGGCTTGTGGCACTGTTCAGAGGCCTTGGCTCCAAAGCGAGTGGCACTCCAAAACAAGCCGTAGGGGTAGAAAAGGGAATCGGGATTGGGCCCTAGTCACACTAGCAGGGGGAGAGAGAAGGACAGAGATCTACAGTCACACTAGTACACATGTGTTTAGGTTGTGTTTCTGTGTTTTGATTCAGTACCAGCAAGACGCCATGTTCGTAGTTCTCCAGGTGTTTGTGTACCAGCTAGTGGCCATGTTTGTAGTTCTACAGCTGTTTGTGTACCAGCTGGGTGCCATGTTTGTAGTTGTAGGTAATTGATGAAATTAGATTCAACTTACAATTCAACCTACAATTCAATGTTTGTAGTTCTACAGGTGTTTGTGTACCAGCTAGTGGCCATGTTTGTAGTTCTACATGTGTGTGAGTACCAGAGATGGGGTCTTGTCTGTAGTTCTACAGGTGGTGTTGTACCAGAGATGGGGTCTTGTCTGTAGTTCTACAGGTGTGTGAGTACCAGAGATGGGGTCTTGTCTGTAGCGGTCCCAGAACCCCTCCAGCTCCCTCTGCAGGTCCTCCAGCTGCAGCGTCTTGGTGTTCTGGTCGTTGTTGATCTCCAGGTGGTTGGCCTGCAGGACCAGCTCCACGTCACAGCGGGCCTCCTCCACCAGGGGCCGCCAGCGCTGTCGCACCACGCCATACACAGTCACGTCATCACCTGGGACATGTAGCCCTACTCTGTCAGGTTGTAGTCCATTATGTTACATCATCAACCTGTTACATCATCAACCTGGGACTTGTAGTCCTACTCTGTCAGGTTGTAGTCCATGAAATGTGTGACATCACGCACGGCGTGGACAATAACATTTTGACATTCTATTAGTCTTACCAGACTTGCAGGTGTCGACCAGGTCATCCTCCAGGACGACCACCATGGAGCGAGGGATGCTGCCCATGGACAGCCTCTGGGCCTAGGGGAGGGAGGCCAGGGAGACAGGGGTAGTTAGACCAGACAGGGGTAGTTAGACCAGACTGGGGTAGTTAGACCAGACAGGGGTACTTAGACCAGACAGAGGTACTTAGACCAGACTAGGGGTGGGACGATTAGAAAATGTCATGTCACGATTATCGTGGGCAAAATAATCGCGATCCACGATATTATCGCGAGAATTAAAAAAAAAAAAAAAAAAAAAAACTTTTTTTTAGAATGCCAATAAAACACACTGTAATCACTTTAACTTAGATTTTGTTGTATTTTTATTGAATCATGTTAATAACATTAACATCATTTTAAAAACATCTTGACAAAAATCAAAATCTTTAATAAAATCTTAAATAAGGTAATGATAAATTATAAGGTATCACTGCATAAATAAAGGAAAAAAATACTGTCAAACAAAACTTGAACACTGACACTTTTCTGTCATCAAACTGAGTGCTAGCCTTGTGGCTTAGAGACTTGAAAGCTTCAAGATAGGTTAAAGTGCAAAAATGTCAACATGTTCACTTTTTCGGAGAGGTGTGCTCGGAGAGGTGTGAGTATGTGCCCACTGGCACTAAAATGTGCCCACTGGCACTAAACACTCTCTCTGAAGGAACACTAGTTGCAGGTATGCATAGAAGCCTGCGGGCAACCCTGGAAAGGTGAGGCAATGGACACGGGGCCGATGCAGCCATGGTGAGAAGGCTAGCATACGTTAGTGACTGACTGACAAGGCTGACTTGACAGTCACGTTACCCATGCAGGCTGAACAATCACGCGAGACACATTTCTGTGAGGATATTCGCGCGCGGCTCATGTGAGAAATCTCAATTATATTACTATTTATTTATAACATACGATTATGACATCCTCCCTCTCGCCAGTTTGGGGCAACATAGACTTCTCCCCTGGTGCCACGGATAGGGGTTTCAAGCGGTGGGACAGCAAAGGGATGGTTACTATCGGACATTTATATGATACGGAAATACTACTTTCATTTGACCAATTATGTAAGAAATATGACCTACCACGAAATGAGTTTTTCAGATACCTTCAGATACGAAGTTTTTTAAATAGCCAAAAAGACACTGGCCTCTGTCACCAACCCTCTCCGCTGGAGGAGATAGTCTCTGCTGGAAAGACGAGAGGCATTCTGGGGCTTGGGTATAGAGCACTTTCAAAATATGATAAAGGCAAACCTGCATTTACGCCCAAAGACTGGAATAATGACCTGAACATTAATACTGATGAAGCAACTTGGTCACTAATATGGCAATCGGCAAACGACATCTCAATCTGTAATAGGACGAAGGAAACGCAATTTAGACTACTACAACGTTTGCAGATTACTCCCCAACTTAGACATAAAATGGATCATAACAAATCGGAAATGTGTACAAAGTGTATTACCGAGGTTGGGAGCTTTGTTCATTGTGTTTGGACTTGTAGATATATAGATGATTACTGGAAAGGTATAGTGGATAAAATTCATCTAATTCTAGATGTTACATTGGATAAGGACCCCATGTGTCTATTGTTTGGGTTGCCAGACAAACAACTTAAAAGTACGCATTCCAAAAGACTTCTGTGTATCTTCACTTTTTGTGCAAGGAAAAATATATTGCTGAAATGGATAGACTGCAAACCGCCTACAATAGCTGGATGGTACAAGGTAATTTTTGATATGATTCCTATGGAATATCTGACATATAGGTCTAAGTGTAAGATAAAGACATTCTATAAGATTTGGTCTCCGTTCTTAGATTATATTGGTACCAGACTGGCTGCCATTGTAATGAAAGGTTTGGTGGATTACACTCAAGAAAGTACACAAGACTAATGTGTAACAGATCTACAATGTATGGGTCACAATATTATTTACTGTGCTGGTGTTGTGCTGCCGCTGTGTTTAGGACTGTAAGACATGGATGCTGTCTCCGATGGGGGTGATCCCCCCCATATCATATATTATGGCATTTGTTGTGTCATTTTCTTTTCTGTTTATTTCTGATATGTGACATTGCCTCCTCCCCCACTGTTTTTTTGTTTTTGTTTCGTTTTAAACATTTTCTGTTTATGGACAATGTACTGCATAACAAAGTGCAAAACTAGTTTTCTACTATTAATGGGACAATAACCTCCCCCACGGATACTAGTTGTTGTTGTTATGTCCTGTTGTGTACATGTCTCTGTGAAACTCAATAAAAATATTAACCCAAAAAAAAAAAAACACATAGGTCACATACATTAATACATACAATAAAAACAGACAGACAAAGCAGTGTTTATAAAATGTAGTGCCTATTTAAAAAGTCCAGTCATTTAAAAATAATAATAATAAAAAAAAAAAATAATAAAATAAACGATTATGACGATTATTCAACTAATTAAAATTCTCCACGATAAAGTTATCGCGGGTGTTTTTATCGCGATTAACGATAAACACGATAATCGTCCCATCCCTAGACCAGACAGGGGTACTTAGACCAGACAGGGGTAGTTAGACCAGACAGGGGTACTTAGACCAGACAGGGGTAGTTAGACCAGGGAGACAGGGGTAGTTAGACCAGACAGGGGTAGTTAGACCAGGGAGACAGGGGTAGTTAGACCAGACAGGGGTAGTTAGACCAGACAGGGGTAGTTAGACCAGGGAGACAGGGGTAGTTAGAACAGAGGGGTAGTTAGACCAGACAGGGGTAGTTAGACCAGGGAGACAGGGGTAGTTAGACCAGACAGGGGTAGTTAGACCAGACAGGGGTAGTTAGACTAGGGAGACAGGGGTAGTTAGACCAGACAGGGGTAGTTAGACCAGACAGGGGTAGTTAGGCCAGGGAGACAGGGGTAGTTAGACCAGACAGGGGTAGTTAGACCAGGGAGACAGGGGTAGTTAGACCAGACAGGGGTAGTTAGACCAGACAGGGGTAGTTAGACTAGGGAGACAGGGGTAGTTAGACCAGACAGGGGTAGTTAGACCAGACAGGGGTAGTTAGGCCAGGGAGACAGGGGTAGTTAGACCAGACAGGGGTAGTTAGACCAGGGAGACAGGGGTAGTTAGACCAGACAGGGGTAGTTAGACCAGACAGGGGTAGTTAGACCAGGGAGACAGGGGTAGTTAGACCAGACAGGGGTAGTTAGACCAGACAGGGGTAGTTAGACCAGGGAGACAGGGGTAGTTAGACCAGACAGGGGTAGTTAGGCCAGGGAGACAGGGGTAGTTAGGCCAGGGAGACAGGGGTAGTTAGGCCAGGGAGACAGGGGTAGTTCGACCAGACAGGGGTAGTTAGGCCAGGGAGACAGGGGTAGTTCGACCAGACAGGGGTAGTTAGGCCAGGGAGACAGGGGTAGTTAGACCAGGGAGACAGGGGTAGTTCGACCAGACAGGGGTAGTTAGGCCAGGGAGACAGGGGTAGTTAGAGGAGAGTCTGAGTTTACCCATTAAACTTGGTTTCATATGCCTATTGTATGTGCCTGGTCCTATATGATGCCCCCCCGCCACCCCCCCTCACCTCACCTGCTCCTGTATCTTGATCTCCTGGTAGTCCCTGCAGGAGGAGGGGGTGGAGCTTTCTGACAGACAGGTGAACTTGACAGAGCTACAGTCGTCCTGCTTGGGGCAGAAGGTGGGCGGGACGAAGCTGTAGAACTGCTCAAAGTTGGCCTATAGGAGGAAAGACATGTCAAAATCGACCTATAGGAGGAGAGACATGTCAAGTGTATATATGTTACGGTACATGTGGGAAAATGGTTTATGTCGGCATTTCCCGGGACATGCCAGCATAAACCGTCGAGTTGGTACATGCTAGCATGTCCCGGGAAATGCCGGCATAAACCGTCAGGATGGTTCATGTGGGAAATACATTCTTACTTTTAGGACCATGGACAGCGCCAGCGGCACGGACGGGATTTGCTTCACACTGTATTTAACTAAATAGCCTACGACTAAAGCAGTCTATATTACATCAATCAAAACATACAGTATGTCTAGCCTACATGCAGTGAACTCTAAAAGTAGGACCAACACATTTGTGACACAGCCCAATGAAAAGGGCTACCTGTAGGCGAAATCATTTTTCTGTTTTTTACATGTGCTTAAACTACAGATTGTAAGCTTTCAAATGATGCATCATACATTGAAATCGGAAACAAATTGAAGACGACAAGAGTATTTGAAAGTTGCTACACCGGAAATCACTAAGCACAGAAAATCCCCATCAAAGATAATGAATCCCCATCAAACAACAAGAAACGAAGTCATTGTGTTATAGATTACACTTATTTAATGAACGTAAAACTGTTCGGAAAAATAACGAGTGGGTACTTCACATCTTCGAGTTGAATGTTAGCTAAAAAAACGAAAATCTGAAAAAAAAAAAAAAAAACTTTAAAGACGAATTTGACGTCTTTCTCATTTCCGAGAGGTGTCCATTTACATCAGATTGCGTCACATTTGTGGGGAATGCGGAGTCTGCTATGTAAAGGATTAAGTATGGCCAGCCAGTAAAATCCCTTCAGTGCTTTACGAAACCTCTCGGCTTCGCCTCGGGGTTCCGAACGCACTGTCGGGCTCTTATTTTTCGATAATGACCGACATTATCCCGCTTATTACACGGCTACTTACCAACGACATGAATAATTAATCTTGTGAGAGGCCACACGGTGGCTGCTCTCCGTGTCAGATGAATCTTCTCGACGTCTGACCATCATTATCAAAGCTAATAACTCCTCATAGTCATGCAAGTCATGCATTTTTCCATGTTTCCCTTTGATGGCATATGACGCCATAAATGTAACTAAAATTCAGCCGCGAAGTTGTTGCACTGTTGTCCTATATCAGTACAGGCTGGCAGGATAGGAGCGCAGGTTTCATACAGGTTAGAGCGCCGTTATTCTGTCATGGTCTGATAATGAAGCATTGTTCTTTTTTATTTGATGACTTGTTTGATCGATTGATAGCGTAAAACTTAAGTTGCGAATGAATCGCGAGCGTCAATGCTTTTCTACGATACTACTGATGACGTATCAGGGTCTTGAAGGGTTGTCCCATTTCATAGGGGAAGATTTCAACCACTACGGCTTGTGGCTCTGAACAGAGGCCTTGGCTCCAAAGCGAGTGGCACTCCAAAACGAGCCGAAGGGGTAGAAAAGGGAATCGGGATTCGGCCATAGAGTATATAAGTGTGTAGTGTGTGTGTGTATATAGAGTATATAAGTGTGTATATTAAGGCTGCCACGATTAGTCGACTAGTCACGACGACGTCGACTACCAAAATCGTCGCCGACATATTTGGTAATCGCCGTAGTCGCATGTTTTTTTGGAGCTGAAATAAGCGTTTAAAAAAAAAAAAATTTTTTTGCCTAGCACCAGGGGAGCCCCCCCTCCCAAATGTCATTGTTTGGTACCTGTACTATATCAATGACAATAAAGACCATTCATTTCATTCGATAAGCATTCGTTTTTCTTCCCTGAAGCTGCCACTGGCTAGCGTCTCCCAGTGTCTTTGATGTACATGCGCAGTGTCGGTCATCCGGGGCACACGTGACTTCCCCGGAAAAACAAACAGAGAAATGTCTTCCTGTCCTCGTACCTCTAAAGTGTGGGAGCATTTCAACCACAACGTTGAAAAAAAGAATGTAAAATGTAACATTTGCAAAGCTGAACTCGCTTATCATGGCAGCACGTCTATGATGCGCGAGCATCTAAAAAGGAAGCACGTTGTGGCAGATGACGAGGAAGACGATGGCTCGTCTCGGTAAGCTAGTTAGCTTGTTATTGGCTAACGATATCGTTACGTTAAAAGCCTTCTTACATTATTTTACGTTGTCATCAAAGCGATACTTATCAAATAGCTAAAAATGTTGTCTTAACGTTACAGTGCTAAGAAGGCGCGTTCTACTATGAGATGAGTGAAGCAAAGCAAAACTGTTGTACTCTGTACAAGTATTTATTTTTGTTTTTGTATTCTTTTGGTTGCCTAGTGCCTAGCCTACCTCATTTTACTCAGCAGTTTGCACCCTCTACTACTCTTTACATTACATTACATGCAAGTGATGCCAGAAATAAATCTGCAAAGTTCATTAAAATATCTATTTTTGAGTGAACAATCATTTTAATTGTCTTTATTTTTAGTTAGCACATGCCTACAACAACAACTAACAACTTCAAGCTAAATTTAGAAGCTGATTTAGAAGATGATAGCTAAATAAGAGCGATTGAGTAATTGTGCGATAAGCTGTAATTTATGATCCGATTAGTCGACTAATCGTTAAAATAATCGGTGACTAGTCGACTATGAAAATAATCGTTTGTGGCAGCCCTAGTGTATATATAGAGTATATAAGTGTGTAGTGTACCTGGACAGAGAAGACGTGTCGACACTTGCCGCAGATGTAGTCCTTCTGGTACTCCAGCACCTTGGTCACGCTGGTCCTGATCACCGTGCCCGTCACAGACAGGAAGTGACCTACGTCCCGGGTCTTGGGGATGTTCTCCCTGGTGAGCTCCGGACACACGGGCAGGCCTGGGACAGGGGACACAGCAGGGGTAAGACAGGCGACAGGACACACAGCAGGGGTGAGAGGGACCACAGAGGACAGGACTTTCACCTCCTGAGCGGACACATTTGGGCCCAAATCCTGCTTTAATTTGATTATTGATTAGATTATTGATTACTATTGATTAATATGTCCTTGTTGTGTGTAGCGTTTTATTCTGGACTATAGGGCTGGGACGACGCGTCGACGTGGTCGACGTAATCGACTAAGTCAATACGTCGACTTACGTAATGTGCGTTGGTGCGTCGCAAATAAATAACATGGCTGCGACCAGTGGAAACATGGAGGAGGCAGAGTGAAAAATGGATAGCTACTAGCTAATGTTACACAAGCAATGTAGCTCACCACAGTTTGTATGTCTTGTCTTCTGGTGTTAGTAACGTTAGCTATGTACCTGGCTAGCTACGGTAGCCTATTGTCATTGTGGTGCTCGCACCTACGTTATCTAGCTCGTAGCTCGCATGCTACGTTAGCATCAATTTAGCTAATCATAACATAGCAGCGAGAGTAACGTTAGCTAGCCATGTAGCTACTAGCTAGCTATGTGTTGTGGTGATGGACAGACTTCTAAATGGCCATGTTGGCATTCAAGTTGGCTAAACATAGCAGTGAGGTGGAAATTAAGGGGCCTACACATGATAAGAAATGTGTGCTTTTTTTATTTTCAGGAGGCAAAGCCGTGTGGAGGACTTTTTTAGCTACGGTAGCCTATTGTCATTGTGGTGCTCGCACCTACGAGGAGTGAGGGGGAGAGAGGAGCGCAGGAGAGACAAGAGGAGGCAGGCGGGGGGAGAGAGGAGGGGGGGAGAGAGAGGAGCGTGGGAGGGGGAGAGCAGAGAGAGGGGGAGAATGTTATATTGTTACTGAGAGGTATAGTTACGGTATTCCGGTTAGAATTTCACTCGAATTGCACTAATTAGAGGATTTTATGTTGGTATTTATTTATATTATTATTATATTTATTCCTCCTATAAATGACTTGAACTTGCCTACTGCATTACTTGCACTTTTCCTTTTATTTGAAGTTAACTTTTATATTTTATAATATTATATTTTATGTTGGACTGTAAGAAAGAGAGGATATTTTTTGTTGTGGAATATTGCCCTGCAGTGCAGAAGCCTAATTTATATATTTGTACAAGAATAATTGAATAAAATACTGAAATGTTAATAAGAGAAGTTTATTTGGGGAAAATTAAGTGATACATTAATCGAACAGTAAAAAAAAATATCGTTAGACTAACCGTTAAATTAGTCGTTAGAGTAATCGACTAACCGAAAAATAATCGCTAGATTAATCGTTAGAAAAATAGTCGTTAGGGACAGCCCTACTGGACTATGATCTGAGCACATCCACACAACGCCTCAAGGTGTTAAACATATCAAATGCCGTCCTGCTTTTGCGTCAATCGTCATATTTCTGATGTCATAAGCAGTTCGGTCAGAGTCTGGAGAGTTAGTCAAACACTTCAGCAGAAGAGGTACGTTCATCAAACCAACTAAGGACATAGGGATATATAATATTGCAACTCTACACAGCACCATTGCTAGGTTCAGAATCTGTCATGTTCAACTTCTGCCACTGCGTGGTGGTCTTCCTCCACGTTTAAACCGTAGGGGACACCAGTCACCCTCTACTGCTGGCTGTTGCCATGCCTTGCCTGGGTCAGCCTGGACACCACAGTCACTATGGACTGAGGTGGTGAACCAGGACATCTGGCACCCCTGGCTATACTAACGGGAAATACAGAGGCTGTGGTCAGGGGAGGCTGGTGGAGGTAGAAATGGGAGGCCGGGCTCGTAATGCACTGAATCCCTCATTCCGTTCCAGGCGTTGCGTGCTGGGTGTGTGTCACACAGGCACGTCATCATCACCACATTTAGAAGGTGCTGCCCCCTGCTGTCTGAGGGCTAGGAAGACACACAGGCTGCATCTCAATTCTGTGTGTGTGTATGTGTGTGTGTGTGTGTGTGTGTAAGTTGGGGTATTCCCGTGCAGTGTGTGTAGGTTGGCACGTGAGTGTGTATTCTCCTGTGTTGTGTGTGTATTCCCCTGTGCTGTGTGTGTGTGTGTGTGTGTATCCCCCTGTGCTGAGTGTGTGTCCTGTGCTGTGTGCGTGTGTATGTGTGTGTGTGTGTGTGTGTGTGTGTGTGTGCGCGCGAGTGTGTGCTGGTAGCCTCAGTCAGGGCTAATGGAAGGTGACATTGCTCTCTTTCATCCAATGCTGGTGGAATATGAAAGAGCATCTCTGTCTACACACAGCCAACGCCATGTTCCTGCCTTCACACAGCCATGTTCCTGTCTACATGTCATCACTGCAGACTAATAAAGGAGATATTCCTACATGTCATCACTGCAGACTAATAAAGGAGATATTCCTACATGTCATCACTGCAGACTAGTAAAGGAGATATTCCTACATGTCATCACTGCAGACTAGTAAAGGAGATATTCCTACATGTCATCACTGCAGACTAGGGATGGGAATCTCCATCCCCAGGCCAATGCGATATGCATCTCGATACATAGCCAATGATCCGATACATTACTGATACACATGTTACAACTACCGATTCGGTACGATACGATTCATCTTCCAACTGCAATGCATCACGATTCAACACAATCTTATAAC
Source organism: Nansenia antarctica (assembly GCF_963989245.1). Lineage (NCBI taxonomy): Eukaryota > Metazoa > Chordata > Actinopteri > Argentiniformes > Microstomatidae > Nansenia > Nansenia antarctica. The sequence continues at coordinate 69,826,657 of NC_137674.1, forward strand.
AATGCAAATCGGTACAAATTCAACTTAATTTTATTGTTCCATTTAGAACATAAGCAGTACAAGACTTCTCGTCATTAACAATTAGGCTAAATAACAGATGAACACTTAGGAGCACTTTCAGTAGGCTACCCAGTGAGGAGGCAGTGGTGTGTTCGTTTAACATAAAACAGCCTTTCCTGTCACAAACACAAACAGGTCTTTCATAACTAAAAATAAGAATTATATGAACAACACCAGTCTCACGACCATCATAACTGTATGAAATTGCGCAGTGACTCCGCTATTTCTCCGTTGTTACTTTCTCAGTGAAAAGCTTCCTACTTGGAATATGGTACCTCAGCTCCAAGATGCGCAGTAGGTTTGATTGATTGATTGATTGAAAACTTTATTAGAAGATTTGCAGAAGTAGGTACATGAAAGTACATATTACATACAAGGTCACCTAACAGGATAAAAACCCAAGAAAGCCACTGGCTTATTTCAATTGGGGTCCTTGATGTTACAACTGTGTCCAAGTGTTGGAAGTGTCATGCCAAATCGTGGCACTGCCAAATCTTGACCGGGCCATCAACGGCCTAATCGTTCGAACGCTGTTGCTAATCGTTCGAACGTTCGACGTGCATTCCAGACTAGGGCCAAAATCTGTCCGCCTGTGACGTCATTCTACTGCTCTGTGCTTACTACCACAGCAGATTAATGTGTGTATCTTAAACGGCGAAGACAAATGTAATCTTCTTGCACTTGAATAGGATTAAGGTCAGCTATAGCTGATATAATATATGACATTTTATATGAAAACCTGCTAGCATGCTAATTTCACACGTCTCACTCGCACCGCTAACGTAGTACGGAGTTGGCTAGTTAAATCACATCACAGTGATAAATATAATTCCATAACTGCATACTACGGAGCACACACTCACACACAGAGGAAATCGCGCAATCAGCAGGGAGAGAGCCCGGAGCGCACCCGCGTCTCGGGCGGAGAGCTTGGTAAAATCATATCCCCCTGTCCAACACAATGTTGGCAATATTCTCTATTGGTTAAGCGCTCCCGGTTTCAATGGTATCAGAATCTACAACCTGTCTAAACCAGCCTCGACGGTGATATTGTAATCAAAATTCTGTGGATCCACTGTATTCTGTTATTTAACCCTGTAAAATCCTGTTGAGAAGTTATCGCAACATAGAAATAACGTTTTCCCCACAATAAAATAACTTAAAAGATCGGCTTTTGCGATCGGCCATTTTTGCCGATCACCGATCGAGTCATTAGTGAAATCGGCCGATTTAAATCGGTGGCCGATAAATCGGAGCATCCCTAATATTTTGATAACCCGATATGCTATTGTATTCATGCAGCATTAACGCATCTATTCTGAGGTCACATAGGCCTACTACGCTGCAGACCAGCGTTTCAGTTATTACCGGTAGGCTAATTACCGCTTTTTGTCCCAAAAAATATGTTGAAGTCCGACATATTTCAATCTCGCCGGTACCGGTGAAATTAAGTCCCTCTAGGCACAATTTGCATTGGGCGATGCCAGCCGGAGAGGCAGTTCGGGGTGCGACATGCCTTTGACAGAAAATTGCAGTATAATAGCTAGAGAGAGAGTAAATAATGACCCCATTGGAGATAGTACTGAAGAACCTCCCTTGACAAAGGGGAACCGATCACTGGGTCCACCTTTTTTGTACCGGTAGACTTCCTTTGACCAACCCAACAGCTAACTTCCCCCAGCCTCAGATCCCACCAATTAACCCCGCTGTTTTAGACTATTTAAAAACCTACAAACATCTAACAATCCCCCCCCCCCCCAAACACAGACACGGACAATAACAACACACAACATATATGTTCCTCCCCCGGGGTCTGCGCGTTGTGGCACCGTGTCGACTCGGCTCGTAGTAACGGAGCCGCCGGGGGACCCGTCGACACAGTGCTTAACGTGGTGGAACACTCCTCAGTTGATAGGGGCGCCCCAAACTGGAGTCGGAGAGTGGTTGTATGGCACCTAGGCTAGTAGGTTTACCACAGTACCTTTGATCAGCGTGCGTAAAGTTCCACTTTTCCGAATACATTCACCAAGGCACGCTGCAAGCGCTATGGTTATTCGATGTGAATGGAGCTGGAAATAGCCCCGTTGTCCAGCTGAAGCCCTGCTAGCATGCTAATTTCACATGTAATTCGCTCCGCTAACGTAGTACGGAGTTGGCTAGTTAAATCACATCACAGTGATAAATATAATTCCATAACTGCATACTACTATGGAACACACACACACACACAACGCGCAATCAGCAGGAAGAGAGCGCGGAGAGCACCTAGGGTTGGGAGAGCCCAATAAGACCCCCAATATCAAATAAAAGCAGAACGGAATAAACGTTATTAAATACAACGTTATAAAATCCAGGTGTGCAGCACTACAATCCCATATATTGTACACATGCTAGCAGGTGTTTTCATATAAAATGTTATATATTATATCAGCTATAGCTGATTAGTGAGCCTGCATCAAGCTTAATCCTATTCAAGTGCAAGAAGATTACATTTGTCTTCGCCGTTTAAGATACACACATTAATCTGCTGTGGTAAGGGCTCTGCACACAGCGTGCGATTTCTGTTGCGCGTCAACGTTCCATTTTGAAGTTTGAATGGAAGTCTATGAGAACATACAACAGAAATTGCATCGCACGCTGTGTGCATTGGGATGCGATGTTTTATGATTTTCTCATAGACTTCCATTCAAACTTCAAAATGGAACGTTGACGCGCAACAGAAATCGCACGCTGTGTGCAGAGCCCTGTAGTAAGCAGAGCAGTAGAATGACGTCACAGGCGGACAGATTTTGGACCTAGTCTGGAACGCACGTCGAACGTTCGAACGATTAGCAACAGCGTTCGAACGATTAGGCCGTTGATGGCCCGGTCAAGATTTAGCAGTGCCACGATTTGGCATGACAGAAGCCCTCGTTCTCTGAAACACTGTAAGGCTGGATATCTTTATATTATAATGAAGGTGATGGCTTCAGTTTATTGTCTTTGCGCGGGCAGAGTTTGCAGACAGCGGAGTTTGGAAAAAAGTAGCGATACTTGGCTCTTGACCGGTGCTGGAGCTAGCATGAGGTGAATCCGAGGGTTAGGGTTTAAGAAAAGACTGAGATAATTATGGGAGTGAATTGAATGATGAAATGCAAAGCTTTTACAAGGCGATGCATCGTGATTTCTGCCCAATTTCTATCCGATGCACTCCACTCCAACCGGTGCACTGCATCTAGGGTTGCCACCTTTCAGTCAGAGAAATAAGGGACACCCCTCGCAGTAGGGGCCCCGCTCCTCGGGACTAGGGCTGCAACTAACGATTATTTTGGTAGTCGACTAATCTGTCGATTATTTTTTCGATTAGTCGCGATTAGTCGTGTGGCTTTTCGCTGCGCGTAAATGGCGACGCAGAAGCATAAATCCGGCTTAACTAGCTATCTAACCTAACGTTACGCCAAGCTACAGCTGCTCACAGAGCTAGTTGACTGGCTAGCTAGCATTGCTGGCTAGACTACAGACAGCTCACGTTAGTAGGCTACGCTTGGCGCTGTTTATCTTACAGACAGCTCGCTGGTGGACTCAACATAATTGAAATAGCATTTACTTATCAAGCATCATTCATGATCATCCACCATGACTACCTGGTATTTTAATAGCGACCACCCCTCACTTCATTTCATCTCGCGTTCTCCTGGCTTCAACATGGAAAACCCCTGCTACGTAACGTTACATACAAGCGCCTCTGTCTGTCACATGCGTGCCACAGGGCAAATAAATTAATAGCACAAACGCTCATAGCATGTACAGCCCTGTCCATGAGACGTTGTTTTCCAACATGTAACAGTAAAGCTAACATAAACATTACGACCCTAACAATATAACGTTAGCCAGTTGGCTAACAACGTTAGCTAAAACGTACCCAGCTGATTCTTGCATGGCTCCCGTTTAAAAAAAAAAAAAAAAAAGCCCCGTTTTTTTAACACAAATTTTTTATGCGATTAGTCGACAACAACATCTCACGTCGACGAATTTTCATAATCGATTAGTCGTGACTAATCGACTAATCGTTGCAGCCCTACTCGGGACCACGACCACCACGGGCCCAAGGGCGGGGTGGGGGCGCCAGACAGTGCTAGTAAATCATAAGTTAAACATCGTTTCAATAAAGCCTTAAGGGCTGCCAAGTTTCACCGAAAGTTTGGAGTGAGATTTTTTGGCGGTGGAGCGACCCAAAACTGTGCAAAACCCTCTCTCCCACACAATTATTTGTGCTAGTTTCCTGCAATTTTACCAGCACAAGAAATAAAAATAATTGGAACATTTGATAAAACAAGACAAATTCAGACAATATATCATATTTATGTAAGTCTTAATAAACAAATACAGTAGCCTTCAGAGTCTAAAAGAAAATTGGGCCCCATCAACAGGACTCAGCCCCTTGGTCAACAGCAGAAAGACCCTTGGTCATCATCTTATATACAGTGCATTGCTCATAGATGGCTATCATGTTATACAGGACATACCAGGGTTTTTCCTGGGTCCGAATGAGGCCTTTGGGAAGGATGTTGTGCGCGCGCAGTGCGCCGATTTTTTTTTGAGGGACCCCCAATTGTTGTATTTATATTGTACATTGTAATTAATAATAATAATAATAATAATAATAATAATAACAATGTTATATTATGTTACAGTAGAGAAACAAAAAACACTTACCAAAACTGTAAAGTTGCAAAGTACCGTATTTTCCGCACTATAAGGCGCACCGGATTATAAGGCGCACCTTCAATGAATGGCCTATTTTAGAACTGTTTTCATATACAGGGCGCACCGGATTATAAGGCGCATAGAATAGAAGATACTGCAGTCAAACGTTTGACTGGGGTTGCGTTACGCCCAAGCTCCACCTACTGCGTTGCGTCACCTCTCCATCGGTGTTGTGTCAACTTCCCGTTGTCCATGCTCCACCTGAGCGTTGTCACCGTCAACGTTCTACCTGCTCCACTGTCAAAAATATATATTTTTCCACCTCAAGTATCAGCCGTTCGTCATCCATTTTTGCAACAAGCGTCAAGGACCTGCGGTGATTCACAGCTGACTCGCGTGAATAGCAATTCGCAATAGCTGCGACCACGAGCTATAGAGTAGTTAGCTACAAGCATTTTCAATCTGCTATTATCTCTATTAGTGGATTAACCGCTGTGGTGATTTAACAGCTGATAAAAATACATCAAGTAGACTACAAACAGAGCAAAACAATAAAACAACACCAGAAAACAACCAATAGGCTATACAATTATAACCAACAACCAATATGTGACAGCTCCTGGTGAAATGTGCAACGTAATTTTTCAGTTTTTACACATGCTTAAACTACAGATTGTAAGCTTTCAAATGATGTGTCATACATTCAAATCAGAGAAAGATTGAACACTGAATGGGAGAAAAGTGACTCTGAACGCAGCCACAGCGACGAACGCTGCTAACAAAACACATCGCTACGAAGGTCTCAACTGTATTTTAATAACATGACAACATACTGGGAGAACATCGACATGCTAAAAACACATATCTACACATAACTAGATGAACACACAGTTCTTGCTTTTGAACACGAGCTAAAACGAAAGTATGTTTACAAGTCAACCCTCCCTTACCGGTAGCCTCCGGCAAACGAGAATAATGAATCCAATACACAAATTATAAGTGTTTAGTGATCGTTAAACTGTTGTTTATTATATCGAGTGGGTACTTTAAAACTTCAAGTTGAAAGCACCAAGAAGGACCGCTTTCCGTCACAAGTGGTGTGGGACTGTGAGTAAGCACATCAGTACCGGTGTTTACTGATTACCGTAATGCTGCAAGCGGTGCGGCGTTGTAGTTTACCAGTCGTACTGAAACATTTTGACAGAGCGCCTTGAGCGCCGTGTACAACCAGTATGGATCAACCAATTAACCAATTGATCCATATATAAGGCGCTCCGTTGTTTTTTTTTTTTAAATTAAAGGCTTTTAAGTGCGCCTTATAGTGCGGAAAATACGGTAGGCCTATCATCTCACCCAAATTAAGTGAATATTAAGTGAATAGGCCTATTTAAGAAACGGTATGCCATAGTGTCTTTGAGATAAAGGATACAATCCGTTTTCACACTCGTGTTGAATAACAGAAGATTAATGGAGGGGGAAAAACATGAGTGTGAGGAGGGAGGACGATGAGCAAAGTCCCATCATGGATATTTCACTGCCAATCTCTCCTCCATCACCCCGAAAAAGAGAACAGAGGATGAAACAACTTGCGATTTGAAAGTACCAGGCTACCAGATACGTATGCACATATTTTGCTACCAGGGTTGCCAGACGGAATTGACAATTTCCAGCCCAACCAGTCTAAAAGCTGCCGAATCCACCCGTCCAGTGTGACCAAAAGTAGCCCAATCTGGCAAAACTGCTTGCTACGTTCTAAGACTCATGCAGCTCGAGTGAACACAGGTTCTTGCAGCAGCGCGCGCCTCCCGCTTCGATTGCAGACTCAAGTTAACGCGCGTGCAGAAAGATGCCACGAAACTCGTGTCCGGTAGCTTTATTTAAAGGAATTTCTCAAATAAAAGACTTGGCAGCTCTGTATGATATATTGGAGGAATCACGCAATGCGGGTGGATTGAAAATACGGAACAAACAGCGTTCCGTATTGGTTCAAAACGGGACGCATCTTTTAACTGTCAGATACGGAACGATTCCGTATTTTAAGGCAGCGTTTCTCAACCGGGGTGCCGCGGCACACTGGGGCGCCGCCTGGCTTCTTCAGGGGTGCCGTCAAATAATTCTATATTCTGACGTTCATATGAATGAATGAATAAATCTATAAATAAATAAATGCAATACATCATCAAAATCTGTCTCGCGCGCCCCTTTCCCATGTCACAATGTCAATACCGGGTTCAGCGTAAGGTCAGTGTGTCTGCAATTAGCCTGCATTGTTTTTTCATTTACCGCGCAAAGACATTTTCGAGAGCAATGAACAAGCAAACAAGCAGAATCATGGAACATGACAAACTGACAACAGATCATCCATCACAAGCTAGCAAGGATGCTGAATATTTTGTTCGGATGAAAAGTCACCATAGCCGTCCAGAACAGGTAATGATGAAGTGCGCCAACGTTTCTGATAAAGCGTTGGAGGCTACCTCGTAGCCGAAATTATTGCTAAGGCGAAGAAGCCACACACTATAGCCGAGTCCGTAATATTGCCAGCATGCACAGCAATAGTTAATAACATGCTAGGCCCACAAGCTGCAAAAGAGATAGCAAAGGTCCTGCTGTCTGACTGTACAATTGGAAGGCAAATCAATGACATGTAAAAGGGTCCTATCCTATGTTCCCCGCTCCCGAAAAAGGGTACGATCGGGCAGGGCAGTCTCGCTCGCCGGCAGCGTACGGAGGTGGTTGTTCTATATGGATGATCGGTGACATTATTCTCTCGTCCGACTTCGGAAGCTAAGCAGGGTTGGAAAGTTCGGGAAATAACGCACGGTTTCGTTTTCATGCAATGAATTTAATACTTCCAGACAAGGATGCGCGCAGCGGGAGAGAGAGAGACGCATTTTCTGGCTTAATAACTCTGCATCCCCGGTGTTTACGTTGAATGGACTGGATAGGTGTTTCCAATCAAATGTGGGAATATGAAAATGAATGTGTTCCATAAATTCCCGCGTTTGTTCGGTCACTGTGTCATGTTTATACAGCACGGTTACGTGCCTGATGCCTTTGATGCACACTTGCCATTTTCACTCCCTCCTCTCTCTCTCAATAATAATAATAATAATACAACTTTTATTTGTATCAATAGCCGCTGAGAGTGTGTGTGTGTGTGTGTGTGTGTGTGTGTGTGTGTGTGTGTGTGTGTATGGGTCTGTCTGGGTGATGCAGTGTCGTTTTTGAATAGCTATATTTTAGACTGGGGTGCCTTGAGATTTTATCGACTTTTGAAGGGTGCCGTGACTGAAAAAAGGTTGAGAAACGCTGTTTTAAGGGACGGGTGGCAACCCTAACTGCATCGCAGACCCTTGCATCGATACACCGATGCAAATCGGTGAATCGTCCCAACTCTACTGCGGACTAATAAAGGAGATATTCCTACATGCTACCACTAGACTAATAAATGAGACATTCCTACATGCTACCACTACACTAATAAAGGAGATATTCCTACATGCTATCACTAGACTAATAAAGGAGATATTCCTACATGCTATCACTAGACTAATAAAGGAGATATTCCTACATGCTATCACTAGACTAATAAAGGAGATATTCCTACATGCTATCACTAGACTAATAAAGGAGATATTCCTACATGCTACCTGTAGGAGCCATGTAGCCCTACATGTTGTTTATGTTAATTTTCTAATATCAATTTTGAATGATTGACTTATGATATTGATTGCTTTAATTTAATTATGATAATATTTGCTTCTACATCTATATTCCCTATTGTATGTTATTTAGATTGTGCCTTGTGGTCAAATCCCCCCTGGTGGTTGGGATGAATGAATATTGGGGATATAGGAAAGGGAATGTTAGGGAAGTTTCAACAACAGTTCAACAGTAATCGACAGTTGTGGACAGTGATAGACTTTTCTGACAGGATTGTTAGTAATGGATAATGCTGATATATTCACTTTTGAGGAAATAAAAGCATGTGTTCATTTTTATACATGCGTCACTTTGCCTTTTTGGAACTCTTTGTTGGAACGTACGACTCACCCATGTAGAGACTATTTGGATTGTTAAGAAGCCTCTACACTACAACTAGACTAATAAAGGAGATATTCCTACATGCTACCACTAGACTAATAAAGGAGATATTCCTACATGTTACCACTACAGACTAATAAAGGAGATATTCCTACATGTTACCACTAGACTAATAAAGGAGATATTCCTACATGTTACCACTAGACTAATAAAGGAGCCATCCTCTCATGCGCTGACGTCTCCCCATCTCCCTCAGCGACTCCAGAGTGGAGCTTCTTTATGTGAATTTTCTCATTGAGAGAAAGAGAATTCATGTTTGAAATGCAGCCTCCGTACAGTTGGGCGGGGGGAGGGGGGGAGAGAGAGAGAGAGAGAGGGCTAGACAGGGAGAGAAAGAGAGAGAGATAGAGAGAGGGAAAGAGACAGGGAGAGAGAGAGAGAGAGATAGAGAGCTAGACAGGGAGAGAGCTAGACAGGGAGAGAGAGAGAGAGAAAAAGAGATAGAGAGCGAAAGATAACTAGACAGGGGGAGATATAGACTGCGTATTCTAGAGCAGAATGTTGAAACATGAAAACGAACACAGACACTAAGTTACCCTGACAACACATCAGATACTAGGTTACCCTGACAACACATCAGATACTAGGTTACCCTGACAACACATCAGATACTAAGTTACCATGACAACACATCATATACTAAGTTACCATGACAACAGATCAGATACTAAGTAACCATGATAACATATCAGACACTAGGTTACCATGACAACACATCAGACACTAGGTTACCATGACAACACATCAGACACTAGGGCTGGGTTGCACCAACGTGGTTTAACTTTTAAACTGGTTTAAATCAAGGCTTCTAAATCTACTAATCCTGTTGCACCAAACTTTAAACCTAGCTTAAACCTAGTTTAATTTAATCCTGGTTTAAATCTAAACCTCTAAGGCTGGGTTGCACCAACCTGGTTTAAAGTAATCCTGGTTTAGGCTTAATCCAGGTTTAGTAAATCCAGGTTTAAACTAGGTTTAAAGTTAATCACGCGTTGCACATCATCATTTTAATCCTGGATTAGTTCAACCTAGTTTAAACCAGGATTAATTTATTTACAGTGTCCGCCATCTTGGATTCAGACGAAATGTAAAAAGAATGATGATGTAGGCTAGATAAATATGGCCCCAGATAAATTATAGATAGCATCTCGCACTTAAATAGCATTAAGGTTGATGCCGGCTCGCTAGTCAGCTATAGCTTTTATCTTGACATAGCTCCAGTTCATCAGTTATATTTCCTCTTGGTCTTCTTGGTTCTGGGGGCTATGCAGGCCTCTTCACTAGATCCCTTTTCTAAGAATATTCTGATGTCCTTGAGGGGCTGCCGAACAAGTGTGTACTCGTATTCGACATCAGTACCAACGATAGGCACCCCCAGCTTAATGGAGTCCCCAAGGCTCAGGAGTTTTATTTTCATTTATTTTAATTTGAGTGTATATTAAACTAATATATATTGTGCCTCAGCAATAAAAAAGTGAAAAGCTGTTTAATGTTGTCGACCGTGTTATTATATTATTATATATATATATATATATATATATATGTCATTTAAAAAAATCAAAAGTACCGAATTAAGTACCGTTTCGGTACCGGTACCGTTTTTAAAGTATCGGTTACCGGATAAAACCCAAACGATACCCAACCCTAGAGGTGACTAGTTGACGAGCCAAACAAAGCCACGTCACATCAGCCAAAGTGGTGATAAATTCCATAACTGGATACTAATTTGTTTCCAATCATAGCTGGCTAGCTAGCTAGCTAACTTACATACTTACTTATCAAATGTATCAAAAGACCTCTGCAGCTCATCCAGGATGCTAACGGCCGTCTGGTGTTCAACATCACCAAAGTCTCCCCTCTCCTCCGCGCCCTTCACCGGCTCCCCATAGCAGCTCGCATTTAGTACAGGCATTATACAATATGACCTCAGACAAATTGCAACAGAAACTCTTTCAACTGTCCTAGTCTCATGGATATGTCCTTCATAACATATCAAAAGTCTTAAGAAATCCAAGTGGTGGAAAGTATTGAAAAATACTGAAACTGGTGATGCCACAATTTCCCATTGACGCCCATGTTAAATCATGTTTTTATGCATGTCTTCTTGTCTGATGTCGACACAAAGTGTTCAATACTGTCCACAATCACCCAGAAACTGTTCAATTGTTGTTAATCAATGCCTATATTAATGTTGATTACTGCCAATTACTGCCAATTTATGAGTTGCAGAGGTCTTTTGATACATTTGATAAGTAGTAAGTAAGCTAGCTAGCTAGCTATGATTGGAAACAAATTAGTATCCAGTTATGGAATTTATCACCACTTTAGATGATGTGATGATGTGACGTGGCTTTGTTTGGCTAGTTAACTAGTCACCTCGGTAACATTTGCATTAGTGAATTAAACATGCTAGCAGCTTTTTTAATATAAAATGGTCATGGCAAGATAAAACCTATAGCTGACTAGAGAGCCTGCATATACCTCAATGCTATTTAAGTGCGAGATGCTATCTATAATTTATCTGGGGCCATATTTATCTAGCCTACATCATGATTTTTTTTTTACATTTCGTCTGAATCCAAGATGCCGGACACTGAAAATAAATTAATCCTACTTTAATCCTGGTTTCAACTAGGTTTAACTAATCCAGGATTAAAATGATGATGTACAACCCGTCTCTGATTAAGTTTAAACCTAGTTTAAGGCTGGATTTAATAAACCTCGATTAAGCCTAAACCAGGATTAATTTAAACGATGTTGGTGCAACCCAGCCTAGGTTACCATGAGGGAGGGTGTGTAATGACAGCCTGATCCACACGGTCTGCAATTGATTCCTATAGAAAACAGAGACCCTATAAAACAGATATTAATTCCAAAATTAAATTAACTATTGATCGTAGTGTACCTGTGGTCATAGTGTACCTGTGGTCCTAGTGTACCTGTAGTGTACCTGTAGATTGTAGTGTACCTGTAGGCCGTAGTGTACCTGTGGTCCTAGTGTACCTGTAGGTCGTAGTGCACCTGTGGTCCTAGTGTACCTGCAGTGTTTCCTCTACATGCATTTATTGGTGGCGGGCCGCCACGAATGAATTTCCTCCGCCACGAATTGATTCAGTCCACAAAAAAAAAAAAAAAAGTTCTCAAAAAAATTATAAAATAAATCTGAACATTTTAGCTGATTAAAATATATCTGATCCTAGATCAGCGCTATAATGGATGTTGACTAAAAGTGCACCTAAATCCACGCCCATCTCTCTCTAACCGCTGATCCAAAATCTGATTAATGACATTCAGTTGTCGACGTGACACAAGGGCTCCTGATTGGTCTAAATGTGAACTGTGGTATTATTGTTATTGTGTACAGGCCACCGTAGTGACATCAGGGGGGTATTCCATCAACATCGCTAAAGGGAAAATCCAGGTTTAGTCTGATAAATCTCGCGAGAGTTCTTAAAAATATCCAGGCATATTCTGATAGGTCTCGCGAGAGTGATCAAAAATAAGCCAGGATTTTCCTTTAGCGACGTTGATGGAATACCCCCCAGGTCAGGTGGGCAGGTTACGACGAGACAACAAGAGACCGGTATTGTAGAGCTTACAGAGCGAGTTCAAATAAAGACACTTACATTGAAATACAGAAGGACTCACGTGTATGTTTAATAGAATAACACGACATGGTGTCAGAAGTCCTGTAAGTGAGTGTTAAGAGTTAGATCGGCCGACAAGTGTCATTTGAGCTCGTGACGATGAGAAGGGAGAAGAAAAGATGGATGCTAATGCTAACGCGGGAGCAGCTGCAGTCCAGAGAACGGCGCCAGTTTCAAGTGCTACGTTAGCAGACATTAGCAAGTCAAAAAACGATTCTTATGTGCCGTCACTTTAGCAATGACACAGTATTGTCAAGGGGAAAAGAAGGGGAGACGATTTTTTTATTGACAACGGAATTACATGCTGGAAAAACATGCAGCTAAAATTCAGGGAACATTTGGACAATAAGAGACACACGGGAGAAGTACGGGAAAACAGGGCTCATGTGGGTCTCATCAAAGGTAAGAGTTTGTTTTCTTTAACTCAGCTGATACTCAGCTGTTTACCGAATGCTCCATCTGACTGTGATTTTACTTCTGTAATGTGGTGGGTTGACATAATTCACGCACGGAACTATAGGTTGAGAGTATTGTTCCGTCCGCAGTTGATTGCGTAGTACCCAAGTTGTTTAGACTGTTCTATTTACTGCTTGAGTGTGTTGTTGACAATCGTTCATGTCCTTCATTAAACGTTTAGCTTTGTCATTTGATACGCCGCCTACGACTACCATCTCTCTGCACTACAGTAAACAGTTAATCAGTAACGTTAGCCGCTTTTGTGCTCATGTAGGCCTACTTCGTATTATATTATAGCTGATGATCTTTGTGTGTGTGTATGTGACTGTCAGTCACAAGTTTATATTCTGTATATTCATTAAAAAAAATTTGGCCATCCTCTAGTTTTGGCTGTGTTTTGAGCGCGCGTTGTTTTGAAAAAAAAATAAAATAAAAAATATCGTTGTTTTGAGCGCGCGTGCACGCGAAAAAAATTCGCGCGCAAGGGCTATCCGCCACCAATGGAAAAATTCCTGGAGGAAACACTGACCTGTAGTGTACCTGTGGTCCTAGTGTACCTGTTGTGTACCTGTAGGTCGTAGAGTACCTGTGGTCGTAGTGTACATGTGGCGTACCTGTGATCCTGGCGTGCAGGTTGTGTTTGACCCCGTCACCTCCGGTCTGCGAGGGGGAAGAGACGGCCTGGGCCGCGCGCTGCAGCGCCCGGTCGAACAGGGTCAGCACCTGGCCAGGACAGGCGTTGAAGGCCTCACCAACCTCCATGTTGGCCTCGAACAGCGTCATGGCGTCCACCACCACGGGGTAGTGGGCGCCGGGGTCCGCCTGCTGGAGCATGCGGAGGAGGTCATCTCTGTGGTGCTCTGCCACGTACGCCTCGAGCACCTGCCCCACCAGGGCCTCCTGGTCTGGGCTGAGCTGCATCACTGCTCAGGAGGGCCTGGAGGGGCAACATGGTGTTCAGACTGGGTCTGTGTGTGTGTGTCTCTGGGTCTGTGTATCTGTGTGTGTGTGTGCCTGTGTTTGTCTCAGTGTGTGTGTGTACACAGTATGATGCATTACATTTAAACATTCATTACAGTCAGCCCTGGCTATGTGAAGCCTCCTGACATGAGACATCTGACATGTAATGTCAACACAGTAGCTGTACGTCAAACCCACGTGGGCCCTGTGTTATGACAGCAACGACATGATGTTGGTCGCTGGTCGACAGTGTTTCAGATTGAAGTCGTACAAACGACGACTTTGTGTTAGGAAACTGAAACAATGTTGGCTTTAGAAGCCAGACAGAACTAGAACTTTTTTTTAAATGGCTAACTTTAGAAACGTTGTTGTGTCCTGCTTGTTGTGTTGTGCTAGCTTTGTAGCGAACAACGGGTCGTTCTCCAGTAGTCATGCAGCTCATAGTCCGATATAAGGTTTATATAAGGTTCTCCAGTACCGTCTCTGCAGCTCCTAGTCGGATATAACTACGGTCTAAGTTCAGTTTTAGCAAACATTCAGTATAGTTGTACTGTAACATACCCTGTTTAATGTCGGTTAACTGTCCCAAACATACGCGGACACAAACTTGGACAGGCTGCTCAAACTTGGACCAAACGTTGAAGGAACCGGGACGCTTTGATCTTCCCGCTGGATTCACCACCTCTGTCTCTCCCGGGGGGGGTGAGAGCGTAATAACAGGAGGAAAACATCGTGGCTGGGCCGTAAAATACTCACTACAGGTTTAATTGAAGGAGCAAAAACTCTCTAAAATTCCGCTGAAAACGTTACATGTGGTATTCTCCGAGACCGGTCGGGGGAGTGAGAAGGGGTTGACACCCCCCCCGGTCTGCTCTCAGTTGGAACATCCCGAACCCCTGTCCCGCCCACCGGGCGACATGCCGTGTGTTGAGTAGCGCCGCCTGCATCTAAACACGTTACTTCGCACAACTCGCCTTTGACCGAGATAAACATTAGGCATAACATAACTGCAATCTAATCTAGAAAATCAAGGACCCCAATTGAAATAAGCCAGTGGCTTTCTTGGGTTTTTATCCTTTTAGTTGACCTTGTATGTAATATGTACTCTCATGTACCTACTTCTGCAAATCTTCTAATAAAGTTTTCAATCAATCAATCAATCAATCAAACGTTTTAAAACTTCTATCACTTGTGGTTTTGATTAAAGATCAGGGTGGATTGTTTTTGGAGTCATCACTGTTCCCATGAAACAACATTCTAATCATAAAACATTAATTCACCAGATATGCCACACAATCATAATTGACAAACACACGCAGGAGTAAATGTCACAATAATTATTTATTAGTTAAGCATACACAGTATAATATAAATATAAAATATGCAATTTATTTTTAAAATTGGTGAGACATCATTATTTCTGTGTTGAGAGATAACCATACAAACAGTTTAATTCTACCAAAATTGCTTATGTAACAAAATGTCATTACAGTGCCATTCTAAAACAGAGTACAGAGAGAGAGAGAGAGGTAGACAGAGGGAGGGAGAGAGAGAGAGAGGGAGGGAGAGAGAGGTAGATAGAGAGAGAGAGAGGAGAGAGCGGGGGAGAGGGATAGAGAGGGAGAGGACACTTTTACTGTATACCGACTCCAACAAATGATCATTAGCAGCAATAATGCACCACTCTTTAGAGAAACTGCGAAAAATAAAACGCCAAACATACTCATATCGTCACTGTACAAACAATAAGGAACCCATTCACAGTGAAGTAATAATAATTAAATAATCAACAGAATGGCAATGGAGTGTTGAAAATAAATAATAATAATAATAATAATATAATATCTATTTATTTTTTGTCTGTTTTTTTTCTCAGTATAGTTTGTTTGGTTGACATGCTGTTGGGAGGGCGGAGTCAGAAGGAGGGCGGAGTCAGAAGGTGAAGTACTGGGCGAACCACTCCTGGCGCTGGGGGTCAGGTGACCCGGCAGGTGACTCTTCTGTCTCAGGAGGGCTGCAGCGGGGGGGGCACATCACCACAACAACAACAACAACAACAACCACAACCACAACTGTTAGACAACAACGTTATGGTCTGAACACATCCTTATTCAGAATGCTGGATATAAGCACACATTTTTTTTGCTGGATATAAGCACACATTTTTTTTTTCTCTCACTCTCTCTGTGTGTGTGTCTGTGTCTTAGGGTGATAAACCAAAAAACTAACTTTTTCCTACTTTTAAGATCAACAGGAGCCCTCAGCTTATTGCACCTCCGGGTTTTTTTTTTTTTTGGGTTTTATGCTAATGTGATGATGTGTGTGTGTGAGAGTGTGTGTGTGTGTGTGTGTGAGTGTGTGTGTGTGTGTGTGTGTGTGTGTGTGTGTGTGTGAGTGTGTGTGTGTGTGTGTGTGTGTGTGTGTGAGTGTGTGTGTGTGTGTGTGTGTGTGTGTGTGTGTGTGTGTGTGAGTGTGTGTGTGTGAGTGTGTGTGTGTGAGTGTGTGTGTGTGTGTGTGTGTGTGTTATTGCATCTGTTCTCCAGGAGCCAGACTCTGAGGAAGCGGCATGATGAGAGTTTGATGAGGTATAATACAGTTGTGATGATCTGTTGTTGTTGCTCTTAAATGCAAATGCTTCCCTGGGAGCAATACCAACACTCAGGACGCCGCTGTTGGCATAATCCCTCTCTAACCCCGTCCTCTCTGTTTCCCTGTCAGAGTTAGCGCCTTAGTTAGCACCTTAGTTAGCTCCTTAGTTAGCGCCAGAGCTGCACACAACGCCCTTCATTCCTCTCAGACGCGAGACCTTGGGGGTAGGTCACATCTTTGCTTTAACAAATATGTGGGCTGTGAATCTATTAAAATCCTGCTTTAAAATAGTGTTTGTTCTCTGCAGACTCTGTTGTCTCTGAAAGAGCGGTGCAGTGTTCCCCAGGGACTATGACGGGGACCCAGAGGGACCAGAATCTGAGCCATTGTCTAGTTTGTCGTCTGTACTACTGGGCTTGCTCTTCAACCAAGGTCATCAAGGATTTTCTGAACGTTTAGCGTTAAATGATTTAACATCCTGAACCTTCACAGCTCTGGCTGGGAACATCCTGAACCTTCACAGCTCTGGCTGGGAACATCGATGTCTTCAATACAATTCAATCTACAATAAAACACCAACACACATCTGTGCTCTATCATGAGGCTTTTATTCAGTACAACATAGATCTGTCTGTCTGTCTGTCTGTCTGCCTGTGTGTGTCTGTCTGTCTGTCTGGGTGATTGATTGACAGATGCCTGGCCTCTAAGCCCTTAGTGTCAGTTCTGCAAGGGGCAGAGCATGTTTCTCCTTTCAAGGAATGTCTGTCTGTCTGTCTGTCTGTCTGTCTGTGTGTCTGTCTGTCTGTCTGTCTGTCTGGGTGATTGATTGACAGATGCCTGGCCTATAAGCCCGCAGTGTCAGTTCTGCAAGGGGCGAAGCATGTTTCTCCTTTCAAGGAAGGGCTTCAAGTCCGAGAGTCTGGAGGAGGAGAGGAGACGTGGATGAGAGGAGGATGAGAGGAGGAGGAGAGGAGAGGAGAGGAGGATGAGAGGAGGAGTGGGAGGACAGGTGGGGGAGAGGAGAAGATGAATGGGGGTTGAGGTGGACAGGAGAAGAGGGGATGAGAGATGGAGAGGAAAAGAGGACGAAAAATAGGAGCAGAGCCCAAGACGAGGAGAGGAGGAGAGTCAGAGAGAGGGTGAAAGGGAGAGAGGAGAGGGAGAGAGGAGAGAGAGAGGGGGAGAGAGGAGAGAGGGGGAGCGAGGAGGGAGAGAGGAGAGAGAGGAGGGAGAGAGGAGAGAGGAGAGGGAGAGGGGGGAGAGAGAGAGAGTGAGAGGGAGAGGGGGGAGAGAGAAAGGGTGAGAGGGAGAAGGACTCTTAATCAGACATTAGATCAGATTCCCAGCCTGCATGAAGCCTGTGCCTCTCTGACAGGTCTCATATCTACTGAATTATGTCATAATTTCATATTCTAGATCGCATTCAACAACCTAATGGGGTGGAATCTCTAGGCTTGGAAAAACACTGTTACTCTGGGAACACTTTGAAGTTGTCATTTCCTACCGCTGCTATTTCTACAGTTGTCAAGTCAAATTACAACATCTACACTGCTATGCTGCAAAGTCTGTCACTGAAAACGTAAACAATGTCACTAGTGGATGTATAAGAGACTATACTAGTGGATGTATAAGAGACTATAGGATGATGGCCATAAGACCAAATTACACGCCAACGATCTGAGAGCCAAGTCCTGACCTTACAGTCACCCCCCTGTCCTCCTGTGCAGAAGTTATCACCCTAACTCAGAGAGCTATCTTAACTTTGAGAGCTATCCTAACTTTGAGAGCAATCCTAACTTTGAGAGCTATCCTAACTTTGAGAGCTATCCTAACTTTGAGAGCTATCCTAACTTTGAGAGCTATCCTTACTTTGAGAACTATCCTAACTTTGAGAGCTATCCTAACTTTGAGAGCCATCCTAACTTCCTCTATCCTAGCTATCCTCTCTGATCCTGCCTGCCAGCCAGTCCCAGTGGACTCCACTCCAAAATGAGCCAATTTAACGCTCAGCTGAGCATGCATAATGCTCCAATCATCACCATAACTCTCTCTACAGTCTCCCTGGCCCACTCCAACAGCAGAGAAATCAATACTCTCAGAAGCACCGCAGAAGAAGAAATACATGTTCAGGCTTGTGTTTTCCATAGGGGGAAACAGATGTTGGTATGTACATGTGTCAGGGGAGGCTGGTGGAGGTAGAAATCAGAGGACAGGCTCATTGTAATGCATGGAACGGAATGAGAAGTGTTCGATACCGTTCCTCATTCTGTTCCATGCATCACAATGAGCCTGTACTCCGATTCCTACCTCCACTAGCCTCCCCTGGGATGTAGATAATATGTATGTATGTTTACAGTTAATGTGTTGCACAACAGAACACTTCCTACTTCCAAATTCACTTCCCGGTCCTGGATTCGTCCTGTCAATACAACCCAATTAGCAGTGGCTGCTAGCCAGCTACCTTCTGCTTTTCCTCTTGCATGCCTGTTCGCTAACTAACTTTATGGGGGGGGGGGGGTTGACACTAAGCTGCTGTGCTAAAATAATGAACTTTGAATGATCTAGTTTTCTCCTCCGACTCCTGAAACATTTGTGTTCTAGCACACAGGCCTCCTGAGCCGAACGAGTCCACAGCCCAGAACAACACACACAATAACACACATGGCCACACACACAACCACAACACACACAACAACGCACACAATAAAACACATAGTAACACACAGAGTAACACACAGAGTAACACACACAACAACACACAATAACACACACAATAACACATACGACCACACACACAATAACACACACGAACACACACACACAAACACACACAACGCTCAGAGTGAAACTGAACTGAACAGTACAGAGCAGAGCTATACAGCAGCAAAACTCCACTGTAGCATCATGACAACATGCACATGACAGATGTGTGTGTGTGTTCCACAGGACACGTTACATGTCTGTGTGTGTGTGTGTGTGTGTGTGTGTGTGTGTGTGTGTGTGTGTGTGTAGGCTGCATTGCCACAGCTGACCACACCACCAAGCAGGAAGCAGCAGCAAGGCAGCAAAGGCATTTATTGACCAGGAAGACACAGTAAAGGTATCATAACTGGAAACATCCCCCCCCCCCACACACACACACACACACACACACACACACACACACACACACACACACACACTGAACAGTACATAGTCATACACATGTCTTCTATTCACAGATGGAGTAAAAATAGTAAAAAAACAGACATGTTCACACATCAACCAGACATGTTCACACATCAATACAAGAACGGGTGCAACATGCCGGACAGCCAATGAGGATGAAGGGTTTAACACAACCACAACAACAACAACAACAACAACAACAACCAGTTGTATAACTTCCGGAACAACCAAACACACAGAAACGAGGAGACACAGAGAGAGAGACACGCAGCGCCTTAGCATGCTCACTCCTGTTAGCATGTAGCATGTTAAGACTGACAGGGAGGGGGGGAAGGGCAGAGGGACAGGGGGGTGGGGGGGGACAGGGGGGAGGCGGGGGGACAGGGGGGAGGGCGGGGGGTCAGGGAGGGAAGGAGGGACAGGGAGGGGGGACAGGGTGGAGAGCAGGTGGACGGTGGGAGGGGGGGAGGGTTTACATGCTCCTGTTGCATTCCAATGCCATTTTCAAAGCTTATATCATGTATGTCATATCCTGTATGTCATATCCTGTAGGTCATATCCTGTATCTCATATCCTGTAGGTCATATCATGTGTGTCATATCCTGTGTGTAATGTCCAGTAGGGGGCAGATCTGAGCGTCACCATTGGCGTGAGCCGATTCCTGTTCCCTTTGTTCTGTGTTTGAAAGCAACCCCTCATGTGAAGCTACTGATGCCCTTGGCGGGGGGGGGGGGGTGAGAGAGGACCTGGGGGGGAGAATCAAAGCCTAGTGAGACTGCAGGACAGAAACCCAGGTACCTTCAGAGGGAATACGAATCAAGAGGATCCTGAGGTGAACTCTCGGGGGGGGGGGTTCACATTGAGGGGTTTCTTCCAAAGACTGAAGCCCACAGAGGGATGGATATATAGATATATAGATATATAGATAAATAGATGGTGTATCTATCCCTAAGGAGATGCCTGTAATTTACAGTACAGGTGGGGTGAAAACGTTTGGGCACCCCTGGTTTAAATCTCTGTTACAATTAATCTCCAAGTGATTGAAAGCTAACCTG
Organism: Nansenia antarctica; assembly: GCF_963989245.1. Taxonomy (NCBI): domain Eukaryota; kingdom Metazoa; phylum Chordata; class Actinopteri; order Argentiniformes; family Microstomatidae; genus Nansenia; species Nansenia antarctica. The sequence goes on from NC_137674.1 coordinate 69,847,385, forward strand.
AACACTAAATGCTACAAAGGTAAACATGACACCTTTCTGCAAATTGTAAAGCAAGGTTTCTTTTTATTTTCATTTTTCAGAGTTTTTAAATGATAAAAAAGGAAAAGGGCCCTGTGCAAAAAGTTTGGGAACCCTTTTGGATTATTCTTTGTTACCTTTTGAGAAGATGATTACTAAGGCCCAGACCAAGGTGATTTACTCGTTAGGGCTTCAATGAGTCAGGTGAATATAATTCCAGGGTTGAACTATATATTCTGAAGTAACTCCATCCCTTCTAAAGTATTTGACTGCGGTGGCTCCATGGGTTCCTCTAAACAGTTGTCCAAGGATGTCAGAATGAAGATAGTTCACTTCCACCATCAAGGAGAAGGCTACAAAAAAACTCTTGCAACATTTCAAACTACCCATTTCCACTGAAACATCATCAGAAAATGGAAAAAAAAAATGAACAATTGTCAAGGCAAGATCTGGAAGACCAAGAAAGATTTCTGATAGAATGGCCCGAGATCTGGTGAGAAATGCTCAGAAGAACTCACACATCACTGCAAAAGAGCTGTAAAAAAGAGTAGCAGACACCGGTCTAATTGTTCACAGGACAACAATACAGCGTACCTTAAACAACAAAGACCTACATGGCAGAGTACTACATGGCAGAGTTGCCAGAAAGTTGTGTAGCAGCTGGGGGCACAGGCAATATTGTGAGGGTGGAAGGAAGAATGGATTCAACCAAATATCAACACATTCTAGAGGCTAATGTTCGAAGGTCAGTCCAGAAATTGAAGTTGAAGAGAGGTTGGGTATTTCAGCAAGACAGCGACCCGAAGCATACCTCAAAATCAACCATGAAGTACCTCCAGGAAAAAACGGATGAAGGTTTTGGAATGGCCATCACAGTCCCCAGACTTGAATATTATTGAAAATATGTGGAGAGATCTCAAACATGCTGTGCATGCAACAAGGCCAAAGAATATTTCTGAGCTAGAGGTGTTCTGCCAGGAAGAATGGGAAAATATTCCCAAAAGAAGAATTGAAAGACTCTTAGCTGGCTACAGGAAGCGATTGCAAGCTGTTATAGTTGCCCGAGGAGGAGTTACAAAGTACTAGCTGACAGGGTTCCCAAACCTTTGCACAAGGCCTTTTTCCTTTTTTTTAAATCTTGCTTTAAAATGTGATGAAACGTGTGATGTCATGTTTAACTTTAGACCATTCAGAGGTTAGATTTTCCTCTTTTCAGTTAGATATTAATTGTAAAAGGCATTTTGACTAGGGGTGCCCACATTTTTGCACCCCACTGTAAATGCTCTGGGGGGGGGGGTGAAGAGGCCCCAAGGCTTTGATCTGGGACCAGCCTTCCCTCCCCAGATCCAGACCCCCCCCTCCACCTACCCCCCGCTGACCCCAGACCAGCCAGCAGGGGGGTGACATCACCCAACCAGAGCAGCCTTAAGAAAGCTTTAAAGGCCGGGCCTTATGATTGGACGGAAGGGCGTCCAATGGCGGGCGAGCGGCAGGCAGATGACAGAGAGAGTGTGTGGAGGGGGGCGGCGGCTCACCTCATGAATTTCTTGGGCTCAGCCGGGGGGGTCGGCGGGGGCAGAGGCTTGCTCGTGTTGAGCTCGAGGTTGTGAATGGGGGAGTTGGGGATGGGCTCGAGGCGGTTGGGCTGGGGGGGCGGGGGCTGCTGCTGCTGCTGGCCGTGCCCGCTCACCCCCCCCCCCAGGCCCACCCCGCCCCCCACCACGCCCAGGCCGGGGCCCAGGCCCGCAGACTCCAGGGCCCGCAGGTTGGGGGAGCTGCTGAACCTGTTTGCCGATTTCTCATTCTTTCTCTTTTGCTACAAAAAAAGAGGGGGGGACAAAAAAAAAATAGAAGAAGAAGAAAAAAATTGAGGGGTAAAAAATGTGTGGGAGCTCGTCCAATGGGAAAAAAAGAGAAGAGAAGAAAGAAGACTTTCTATAGTTTTTCTAAGATATCTGAGAGGATTTATGTGAATGGCAGATTTGTGAGGGTCAGGCTGGCAGCTAGTCGCCACGGTAACCAGGATGAGGAGAGAGAGATGCAGCAGGAAGAAGAGGCTAGAGAATCTCTCACTACAAAGAATGGCTTGGAAAGCAAAGGAGAGCTGGATGTCTTAACAGGAATATAACACACTAACACACAAGACCACGCACATACACACACACACACACACACACACACACACATATGAACTGTAACACACACACAGTGGCACAGACACACACGCACATTACACACACACACACACACACACACACGCCATACAGTACATGTAGACACACAAATGTATACACACATAATATGTAACACTGAAACAAAATATCGGAAGTTATAGAACTTGAGATGGAGTCAACAGGTACATATTGATCATGCGAGGGGAGGGGGGGGGGGTCATGATCCATTTAACGACACTCTTTGAAAACAGGGTTCCGAAAGGGTTATTGGGCTGTCTCTGTGGGAGAGAGGACCCTCTGAAGAACATTTGTGGGTTCCACGGAGAACCTTCTGGGTTCCACATAGAACCTTTTGAGTTCCACGTAGAACCTTCTGGGTTCCACAAAGAACCTTGTGGGATCGACGGAGAACCTTTTGAGTTCCATGTAGTAGAACCTTTTGAGTTCCATGTAGTAGAACCTTGTGGGATCCACGGAGAACCTTCTGGGTTCCACAGAGAACCTTTTGGGTTCCATGTAGAACCTTGTGGGTTCCATCGAGAACCTTGAGCAGAAAGGGTTCTTCAATGGGTTCTCCTTCAGGGACAGCTGAAGAATCCTGTTTTGACATAGAACCATTGTTTTCCAGGAGTGTTGGACTGGAATCGAGAGGAGGGGGGGGGTTCTGCGTGTGACACTGGAATGGGACACACTTAGGCTGTGTTCGGAATGGCATACTAGCATACTACTCATACAAGATATGACGTAGATTTGAGTATGCGAGAGCGTTCACACTGTACAGTATGCGAGATTTGAGAATGCGAGAAATTTGGTATGTATACTATATTTTCTGAATTATTGTACGATATGACTGGAAACTACTGAATCCCCCAAATGCCTTGCGCGTCTCTTCAGCCTCGTCAAACTGCGTCATACAAACTCGTCATACAGCTGTTGTTTACATTGTCTGGTAGCCTGGAGACCGAAAGCTCGCAATAAACATAGTTTTTTGCACAGAGAGTGTGCAGATGCTGTTTTTTTGCACTCTATTTGATACTCTTCAGCTGCAGCACCCCAGTTAAGTCTGATCACGGATGAGCGGTGGTATTTTCACTATATTGGGAATCTACATGGTGAAATGCATTCTTAGACATGTCTACGTCGTCATGATTACAAAGATGCCACTTAAAATACATGAAATCCAAGTTTATTTGTGTCCTACACACACGTTCGCCTAGTATTTGACTGCCTGTAGCCCAATCACGAATGATCCCAGTATTGTAGCTTCAGACGGACAAGTTGGTTGTTATTGTGCTTGCTGCAGCAAGCCCAGGATATGTTATTGCTCATATACATTATTTTATATATATTTATTTTAATCCTGTTCTTTTACCAACTATTAAGACAACATAGTAAGCTAGTTACTTGAGCTAGCTAAAGATATTGGCCCCCCAAATCATTTTACAACTTGTTGTAATTATGTTACAATGTTTCTGTCGAACTCCGCAGTGAAGATATGTAAGCAATGCAGGGTGCGTTCGTAAATTCGCTCTGAGAGCGCCGGAGTGCACACTGGGTTCAACGTCATAAAGGGACCAGGTAATTTGATTGGACAAGAGGCATTCCATGAGTGCTGATCAGATTTCCAGGGCGAATTTACGAACGCAGCCATAATGTAGCTAGCGAACAGAAGACGGAAAAAAACGTCAGATCAGATATATAAACGGGTTATTTTGATAAACTGGACACATTTTGGAAATATGTGGTTACTTTCTCGCCTGAAAACATATTAAAACTTCATAAAATTACATGTTAACACTTGTAAAGCCAAAATTACAGCTTTTAGCTAATGGAGGTTTAGAATGGAGGATTTAAATTCCCTGCTCCCGGCCGGTGCGAAATGCATTCTGGGAGGCAGTATGCATACTGCAGTGTAAACGGTCGGCTGGTTTTCGCATACTTATGAATTTAGTAGGCAGTATGCAGTATATACTCATTGAGTATGCTAGTATACAGTATGCTAGTATACCATTTCGAACACAGCCTTAGTCTCCTTGAGCTAGTGGGATGGTACCAATGGGGAACCAATCGTATTAGACGTGGAGTGACAGCTTAAACCAATCGTATTATCGTATTAGACCTGGAGTGACAGCTTAAACCAATCGTATTAGACATGGAGTGACAGCTTAAACCAATCGTATTAGACGTGGAGTGACAGCTTAAACCAATCGTATTAGACGTGGAGTGACAGCTTAAACCTGTCTCTAAGAACTTTCGGGGCTAAATGGCCGTAAATCTCGAGGTACGTGTGTATGTAGCTAACGGAAGCTAACCGGGTTAGCGTTAACTCCAGGTGTGTCAGCCTCAGTGGTGTGTGTCGGGGGGGGGGGGGGGGATTGGGCTCACCTTGATGAGAGGGTTGATGACCCCCACGTTGGGGCTGGTGTTGAACACCTTGTTGAAGTTGGTCTCTCTGTTCACCAGCTCCAGCTGGTAGAACTTCTTATCGTCCTGGCGACAGAGACATCAACCAATCAGAGCGCCCCTGACGCTGTACTGTGACATCATCACATTGCAAAGCCCTAGCTAAGCATGCACGGTCTGATGTTACTACATCCTGTCTGTCTGACCCTACAACATCCTGTCTGTCTGACCTACAACATCCTGTCTGTCTGACCCTACAACCTTACTACATCCTGTCTGTCTGACCCTACAACATCCTGTCTGTCTGACCTACACTATCCTGTCTGTCTGACCCTACAACCATACTACATCCTGTCTGTCTGGCCCTACAACATCCTGTCTGTCTGACCTACAACATCCTGTCTGTCTGACCCTACAACCATACTACATCCTGTCTGTCTGACCTACAACCATACTACATCCTGTCTGTCTGACCTACAACCATACTACATCCTGTCTGTCTGACCCTACAACCATACTACATCCTGTCCGTGGTCAAGTGTGTATTGACCACTCACACCCACCACCAGTTTCTTGACCAGGGACTCTCTCTCCGTCACCATGTCCTTCAGCTCGGCGATCACCTGCAGGTCCTCCAGCCGACTCTCCCTGTTACGGAACTTCTCCTCCGTGCCCTCCAGCCTGGGGAGAGGGGGCGGCCATTAGCACTAGAACAGCCGTGGGTGACCCTGTGAGTAAAATATTTTTTAGATCTTTGCATTCGATCAAATTTCAGGACCTTCCTTTTTCCTTTTCCTGGATATGTGCGTTCTACCACCCAGTATCCTTACATTTTCAAAATACTTCAGGATAAGCTAGTATAAAGCTATTTTGCTGTTTTTTTGTGTAGGAGGCAGTCTAATTTACAAGGCAGCCAACTAGTGGTCATTGTGTGTAAATAGCAGCTTCCCATTATAAAAACTGTGAGTCATTTGACCCCCAAGGCGGCTCTTATAGTAGGTAAAATAGGCACAGCTGTTCTAGTGTTAGGGCTCAGGTAGCTTCCACACAGCACAGGGAGGATCAGGCAATCACGGCAGCCATTAGGGCTCTGACTTCACACGGCTGCTGCCTCACAGCACAGTGATAACCAGGCAATCACGGCAGCCATTAGGGCTCTGACTTCACACGGCTGCTGCCTCACAGCACAGTGATAACCAGGCAATCACGGCAGCCATTAGGGCTCTGACTTCACACGGCTGCTGCCTCACAGCACAGTGATAACCAGGCAATCACGGCAGCCATTAGGGCTCTGACTTCACACGGCTGCTGCCTCACAGCACAGTGATAACCAGGCAATCACGGCAGCCATTAGGGCTCTGACTTCACACGGCTGCTGCCTCACAGCACAGTGATAACCAGGCAATCACGGCAGCCATTAGGGCTCTGACTTCACACGGCTGCTGCCTCACAGCACAGTGATAACCAGGCAATCACGGCAGCCATTAGGGCTCTGACTTCACACGGCTGCTGCCTCACAGCACAGTGATAACCAGGTGACCGCGGCAGCCATTAGGGCTCTGACTTCACACGGCTGCTGCCTCACAGCACAGTGATAACCAGGCGACCGCGGCAGCCATTAGGGCTCAGGCAGCTTCCACACAGCACAGTGTGGGTGGAAACTAACTTCACCTCAGACTCACTTGTCTTGTTATCCTTCTCTTTGATATTTGCAGGTTTGGGTCGGGTTTTAACTGCGTGATACTGTGCTGAGGGAGGGGGAGGGGAGGGAGGGGGAGCAGGGCTGGACCATCAGTAAACATCGCTAATGCACAGGGAGACCATCCTCAGAGACAGTAACGGACGCATGTTCTCACAGCTTCCCCTCCATCACCTCCACATCCATGTTCATGCTCAAGTCTGCAGCACTCAAGCTGTCTAACAGCCTCCTAATGGTGGTGAACCTCCCTGTGATGGCCAGAGGTGGCAGACTTCCAACAAATGTACGCCCTGCTCCTTCAAACCATTACAGTTCCACTCCCCTGTCTTTAATCTCATAACCAGAAGGACTGATCGGCATGTGTGTGAACAAATCCTGAAGGTTGTTAATGATTTATAATTTATTGAGGGCGGCAGGTAGCCTAGAGGTTAGAGAGGCCGGCTAGCAATCAGAAGGTTGCTGGTTCGATCCCCACCGCAGGAGAGCTGCATGTGCCCTTGAGTAAGGCACTTAACCCCTAATTGCTACAGGGGCACCGAATATGGCTGACTCTGTGCCTAGACCCTGTGCCTAGAGCAAAAAGACCAAATTCCAACAATTGACTGACAGGTTGATTGATTGATGGTTGGCAAATAAATCAGTAAAAGAAAAGGTTAGACACAAGGTTAGACACTGTTCTGAAGGCGAGCCGACAGTATTATTCATAACCTGTATGTCAGAAACTAATCAGCACTTATTTGCGTGGCGTTTCTTTTTGACAAAGAATTTGTATATTATTAGTATTCAGAAGCGTCTGTGTCTTCAGTCTCTCTTCAGCTCCCCGTCGATGCCACAAACACTGTGATTGATGAGTCTGAGTCCCCCGCAACACACACACACACACACACACACACACACATACAGACACATCCATCATGTAGATTATAGCTGGTTCTGTTTTCCGCACAGCTACAGATGTTATAATGACAAGTCCCTCCATCAAACTCACCCACACACCCACACATACACACACATACACACACACACACACCCACACATACACACACAGTGAGGAGGAGCAAGGAGAGAGGAATCTGCAGTGGTTAGAGAGCGTAGAGGACACCTGTCCTCATGTGACAATCACTCTTGCTACGCTTCACTGACTCACTTCATTATTTAGGCTACTTCAAGCTCAAATCTGTGTGTGTGTGTGTGTGTGTGTGTGTGTGTGTGCGTGTGTGTGCGTGTGTGTGTCTGGGCACTAGACTCTGAAGTGTGACACTCTACATTCCATCTGCATCCCAACATCTGCGTTCCACAACCAGGCAGTGTTGGTGCTGATGTTCCCATGGGAGCCAGCCTGGTGCTAAGAGTTTGGTGCTAGCCTGGTGCTAGCTTGGTGCTAGCCTAGTGCTAGGAGATTGGTGCTAGCCTGATGCTAGCTTGGTGCTGGGAGCTGATGTTTCCATGGGAGCTAGCCTGGTGCTAGGAGCTGATGCTAGCCTGGTACTAGGAGATTGGTGCTAGCCTGATGCTGGGAGTTGATGTTGCCATGGCAGCTTGGTGCTAGCCTGTCTTGCGACCTAGCTAGCTACTTTGGTATAAACACAGAGGTGCAGACACAACACAACACACTCCACTCCCCTCCCCTACCTAACTACCCCGCCCCCCTCCCCTCCCCTCCCCTGGCGTCTCCTGGGACCTCACACCATAGAGGGGAAGAACTACTAGGAGTACAACTAATCACACGACAAGCTGGCGCTGGGTCCCAGTGGATCGACCCATAGGAGAAGTAGGCCTTAGTTGGTTCAAATATTCATAAAGATTCTATCACCTTAAACGGTAAGGAAAACTTTCTGCCATGGTGATTAATGGTGGAGGGGACAAGGTGTGTGCGTGCGTGTGTCTGTGTGTGTGCGTTGTACAGGTGTGTGTGTATTTGCACGTGTGTGTGTGTATATTTGTGTGCGTGCGTGCCTGTGTGTGTATGTGGGGTGCGTGTATGTGTGTCTGTCACTTAAATAGAGCTGCGCTGCTGAACTAGAAGGCAGTGGACGACACACACACACACACACACACACATGCGGTAGAGAGGAGGTCTGGAGGAGTCCGTGCCAGCTGAGCTTGCCTGAACAGTGGCTCTGCAGTAGCAGGCTGTGTGTCTAGATGGCGCTCTCGCTCTCTGCTGTCTCTCACTCTTCTCCCTTTCCGCTCTCTGTTCTCTCTCTCTCTCTCTTCTCTCTCCCTCCCTCCCTCTGTCTCTCTCTCTCCCTCCCTCTCTCTTTCTGTTCTCTCTCCTCTCTCTCTCTCTCTGTTCTCTCCCTCTCTCCCTCCCTCCCTCTATCTCTCTCTCTCTCTCCCTCTATCTCTATTCTCTCTCTCTCTTTCTCTCTCTCTGTTCTCCCTCCTCTCTCCCTCCCTCCCTCTCTCTCTGTTCTCTTTCACTCCTCTCATTTTCCGCTCCCTCTCTCTCTCTCTCTTCCTCTATCTCTTCTCTTCCCCCCTCCCTCTCTCTATCTCTGTTCTCTCTCTCTCTTCTCTCCCTCCCTCCCTCTCTCTGTTCTCGCTCTCTCTGTTCTCTCTCTCTCTCTGTTCTCTCCCTCCCTCTCTCTATCTCTCTCTCCCTCCCTCCCTCTCTCCTCTCTCTCTCTATTCTCCCTCTCTCTGTTCTCTCTCTCTCCTCTTCCTCCCTCCCTCTCTCTATCTCTGTTCTCTCTCTCTATTCTCTCTCTCTCTTCTCTCCCTCTCTCTGTCTCTCTCCCTCCCTCTCTCTCTCTGTTCTCTCCCTCTCTCTCTCTCTCTCTCTCTCTCTCTCTCTGTTCTCTCTCTATATCTCTGTTCTCTCTCTCTCTTCTTCTCTCCCTCCCTCTCTGTCTCTCTGTCTCTCTCTGGTCTCTCTCTCTTTCTGTTCTCTCTCTCTCTGTTCTCTCTCACTCCTCTCACTTTCCGCTCCCTCTCTCTCTCCCTTCCTCTCTCTCTGTTCTCTCTCTCTCTATTCTCTCTCTCTCTCTCTCTCTTCTCTTCCTCCCTCCCTCCCTCTCTCTCTATTCTCTCTCTCTTCTCTCCCTCCCTCCCTCTCTCTGTCTCTCTCTCTCTCTCTGTTCTCTCCCTCTCTGTCTCCCTCCCTCTCTCTCTCTGTTCTCTCTCTCTCTCTGTTCTCTCTCTCTATATCTATGTTCTCTCTCTCTCTTCTTCTCTCCCTCCCTCCCTCTCTCCCTCTCTGTTCTCTCTCTCTCTCTCTCTCTCTCTGTCAAGTGAATCTAAATTAGGTCACAACTGACAGCACACGCTGACATGCTGAGGCCCTGACATCTGCTGCCTCATTCTCTCTCTCTCTCTCTCTCTCTCTCTCTCTCTCTCTCTCTCTCTCTCTCTCTCTCTCTCTCTCTCTCTCTCTCTCTCTCTCTCTCTCTCACGCACGCACGCACGCACGCACACACACACACACACACACACACAAACACGCACGCACACACACATTCCTTTGTGCCCTCCAGGGGAAGCTGGTGGAGGTAGAAATCGGAGGATGGGCTCATTGGAATGCATGAAATATCCTCCGATTTCTACCTCCACCAGCCTCTCCTGGACGCAGCTGATCTCTAGTATTCACAGGGTGTGTTGTGTTGTTGAAAGGTGTGTGTACCGCAGTGTGTGTGTGTGTGTGTGTGTGTGTGTGTCTCCCTCCCTCCTTCTCTACCACCTGCCCTGTTGGCAGCCCGAGGATCTTCCACCTTTCCTCTCTCTTTCACTCCCTCATCCCTCTCTCCCTCCCAACACGAACTTCGTGAGCCATTTCTATTCCAGTAATGGAGCAGCTGGTTAGTAAGAGAACGTGTGTAGAAACTGGCTACCGGTAAGGGAGACTTTTGTAAATACTTTCGTTGGGGGACGTGTTCGTGTTTGGGGCTGGGTGATCATCTTATGTGTAGTTATGTGTTTCTAGCATGTTGATGTTCTATCAGCATGTGATGTTATAAACATTAAGAAGATGAATGGCCAGGGTTTTTCCTGCATAGAGAATTATGAGGCGGCCGCCTCCCTCATATTTCTAGCCGCCTCCAGCTCTCAACAAAACTCTGACGGTCGTATTTTCTATAAGCGTTGCACTCGGTGGATTTCTGTCATTTCTAACTGCAATTGCGGCATTGCGCCGACGTGGTGGCGGGGGCGCTGTTTCGCATATAAGTTAGCTTTCGTTTTTGCTAGCGAAATAGCTGATAGTATGTTGACGGCGCCGCTAGGGGGTGGTAAGTTAGGACGATTCTAAGGGCCCAGCACTGACAGGGGCCCATGAGAATCTTAAAAAAAAAAAAAAAAAAAAAAATGTATATTTATTATTATCATCATAAGGACGTTAATGTAGCCGACTTCAAATTATAATTCTATGTATTAAAAAAAGTCACAAAATAAACAAACTGGAGTTTTGTTTCTCTATGTTTAACAAAATTAAGCCTTATTATTTACCCCCCTCTATTTATTCACTGCATGGTTCAGTCCACCGCGCGCGAGCTGCTAGACTAGAGGAACGTTACCGCAAATATTCTGACAAGGTTTCCATGACCAACATGTCCTGTATGTGTGTGGGACAGATGGAGGACAGACAGATTGGAAATGCATCAAATGTACGTGTGCGTGTACGTGTGCGTGCGTGGACGATGTTGTGAAAGGCAAAGCCAAAGTCAGGGTCTCAAAAGAGAAAAGTAAAAAAGAATCACTAAAAACAGTGGTTTAGTGATCTAATCACTGTGTGGATGATCTAGTTAGCTCGCTATAGCTAATTAACATTAACTTCAAGTATAGTTAACTTACAGTGCACTGTCAGTATAATTTCAGTTAAATGTATGAGATGAGGGCAATTTTGGTCCAAATATAGGTTATTAGAGCTCAGTGAATTTGTATCCAGCAGCTATGCACTCTTGCTATAGCTAGCTAGCTAGATAGTATAATGTTACATGCTAATCACGTCATGCACAGATGCACCTCCCAGTTAAAGGAGAAGGAGGTGAGCAGTAGGAGTTTGGGGTTAACAAACAGATTTTGAATATTTTAATGTATGCTGCATTACCATGCAAGCATTGAATACAACTTTAGCTAATATTCATATTTAGTTAATAGTTCTTCCAGTAATTGCAATAACATTGACCACTGGCATCTTAGTAATATTGTTAGCTAGCTAGATAACATTTAAGTTAGCTAATCTGGTGTAATGTATGTATTACTATGTTAATACTATTATAGGACATCTTATGAATTATGTACCTATGGATACTCCATGCCAGGGCCCTCTTCAAGCAAGGCAGCCAGAGAGGAGAGCAGAGGTGGTGGGGTAGTGGTGGTCTAGTAGTGGATAGTGAGTTGGACTTGTGATCGGAAGGTTGTGAGTTCAAATCCCGCCTGAAACCTCACCACTACTAGTGTGCCCTTGAGTAAGGCACTTAGCCCTCAGTTACTCCAGGGGGAATGTCCCTGTAATTCGTAATTGTTTGGATTAAAAGCGTCTGCTAAATGGCAAAATTAATTACAATTAAAAAAATTAAGAGGTAAAGAGGCAGAAGAAGAAGAGCAAGAAGTAACAAAGGACAATGACAGCAGCACAGCAAGTTGGCTTCATCACTAGATTTTAAGGATCTTATTAAAGATTTTGCTACTAAGAAGGCCCAGCGTTTAGCTTTGATTTGATTTGATCTCTTTACTCCTATCTTGAATCGTTGTGCATTAGGCTAGATATAGTTTTTAGCTCTCCAGGTATACTATTCCACAGTACTGCCGCAGTGTAAAAATAAAAATCTTCCCATTTCACATTCAATTTCGCTGGCACCATGTCTGTGTTGCTCCCTCTTGTATAAGACACGTTTGTCTTTGTGTGAAACAAGCAATGCTGAGTCAGTAAATATCTCTCTGCTGTAAATCTTCATTGATCTAATCCTGACAGTATTATGGCCAACTGATCTTTACAAGATCTACATTTATTTAGACACAATACCACCCCATTAAAATTATATTTTTTACTTTTTGTGTGATTTATACTTTCATAATTGGGTTCCAATCTTCATTTAATTATACTTTTGTCCTTGTGTTGTTCAAGTCTTAATTTAATAAGTTAAAGAATGTTGAGATTTCTTTGCTGAATTGTTGATTCCTGTATTAACTGTAATTTTAAATTACATTTACAAAAGATCCATCATTGGATTTCTTGCAGTGCATCAATAGTTCATCAACTTCAACTGGGTTTAGGTTGATGGGTGGTTTAGGTGGGGGGGCCCAAAATGATATTCTGTCATGGGGCCCAGAATCTCTAGCGGCGCCCAGAATACATATTTGAAAGTACAGAATGCCTGAGAGGATTATATACATTATATTACTATATTACATTATATTTTGAATGGTCATCTGGTGCCTGAATATTGTGTTTTCCTTTACATAAATAATAACATTTCCACCATAAATTGATGCAGAAAGGGCCCAAATTGGTGCATATCAATTCACCAAAATGCAAGAAATTAAGCTCTGGTCCCTACCAATGTTGAGACCAAACCTACTCCCTTGATTTATTTTAAAAAGAAAAATTGTTTCTGATTGTTAACCTCAGTTAAGGGTGGTGGTGAGGTTCAGACAGTTGTTAAAACTTAGTTTAGTTATAAAATAAATTAAAATAAAAAAGATAGAGAGAGATGAAAAGTACAGTATGAGGATGTGGAAATATATTTCATAATTATATGTCACTATGAAATCAATTTGAAGCTATGAAGACACAAACATTGCATTGCCATGAATTATTAGATGCGAAAAGACGTTACGACTTCCGGCACAAACCACGCCCATTTCCGGTATAAACCACACCCACTTCCGGTCTATCCGAATACAGATATTATTGGGGTTAAACAGATACAGATACAGATACAGATAATGACGTCTCGTTACACCCCTAGTGTACATACAGGATCTGCAGGGCGGAGATCTTGTCCTTCAGCAGCTCCTGGGCCTTGTTGAAGTCAGACAGCATGTTCTGGGTGTCCCGGCCATGCAGCCCGCTCAGCTCACACAGCTCACGCTCGTGCTTCTTACTCAGGTCCTGCTCATGAGCCCTGGGGACGCACACACACACGCACACGCACACACACACGCACATGCACACGCACACGCACACACACGCACATTAACGTCACACCAACCAGATGGATTGTCATGGTGACAATACAGTATAGTAGAGCTCAGAGGACACACGCATGCATGCACGCACGAACACACACACACACGCACGCACGCACGCACGCACGCACGCACGCACGCACGCACGCACGCACGCACGCACGCACGCACGCACGCACGCACACACACACACACACACACACACACACACACACACACACACACACACAGGGGGAGTGCCTCTCACTGGCTAACTCTCCCTGAGGGACACCACTATTTATTTATATTGTTTTTTTATTTAGTTATGATGTTATTTATGTATTTATGTTGTTATTTATTTATTTATGATGTTATTTATTTATTTATGATGTTATTTTTATCCCTGGAACGAGGCTTCGCCAGGAAGTTACATAACAGGAAGGGAAGTGATCCCACCAGCAGTGCTGCACACACACACACACACACACACACACACACACACGCTTTGCTTAGCAATATCTGGCCCAAGAAAAGCGTGTTTCATTCCTGTCCCTGAGGCCAAGCTGAGGCCTCGTTATTAACACACATTTGCTGCGTCCAGACCAGCCTCAACACCACCGTGAGGTAGATTGTTATGTTACTATTATTATTATTATTACTATTCTTCTTCTTATTATTATTCTATATGATATTATATTCAGGTCCTTAACCCCTGCTGTCGTTGTTTCCATAGTAACTAACCTGTCTGTTATTAAGACATAAAACTGCACCAATCATCAAAGAGAATACAATTAGTAATCATCATAAATATAGAAAACTCTCTCTCTCAACCCTCTCTCCCTTATTCTCCCTCTCTCTTATTCTCTCTCACCCTTCTTATTCTCTCTCACCCCTCTCTCCCTCTTATTCTCCCTCTCTCTGTCTTAGGGCCAATCCCAATTCACCCCTACGGCTTCGTTTTCACCCCTATGGCTTCGTTTTGCGCGTTCACGTTTAGGGGTAGGGGTGTCCCAATTCATATTTCATCGAGCCATGGCTTCATTTTGAGGGCTAACTATGGCTTCATTTCGAGCGATTCCAGGACCAGACTAGCTTTGAAGCCATAGGGGTACGCTACCCCTTGATTCCAGGATGCATTGCGAATCATCTACAGAAATTTTATGTCGCTCTATTCAATGCGGAAATGTCATTTTACTTTCTCTGTAATTACTTATTAATAAAGATTTGAAAAATTATGATAACCATCTTATTATCTTAGTTTAATGTCATTACAATGCATTATAGACCTTTTCTTTATAACAAGCATAACAAAAAAATCGCTGTTATGCCGAGGTGCCTACGCTTGTGTCTATGCTTAACATCGAAAGTTCCACAGTCCAGCGCGCTCGGGTTTAGCAGTAGAGGACTGGTAGCCTACCTGATCACTCCCATTAGACTACCAAAGCAGGACACCGGAGCACTCATATCTGCGCGTTTGTCACAGGGTGACAGACAGTCACCCTGTTCCTCTGCCCCGGCGTCAGTCCAATGGAATCGTCAAGCACAGCCTTCCCCATAGAAATACATCGGTGCGCGATTAACATTTCAGAGATGTACAATCATGTTTATTTAGAAATAAATTGTGGTGTTTGACAGCGGATGATGGTAGACATATTTAATGTAGTTAAAGTTATCTATCTAAAGTTATCTATCCACAGGCTGATATGTGCATGATAGGCGCGAATCCCCCCCCCCCCCCCCCTTGGTGGTATATGACCCTATAGTTGTATTGCGAAAACAAAACAACTCGCAATCTAATCCGAGCAGTTGTTATTATGTAATATTATCGATGGATGTGCCATTTTTGATGGAGGGCAGTGAGCGGGAGACTCATCAAGGACATGTAGTTAATTAATGCAGTGGACAGCGGCTGTTTCTCCAGCGTTCCTGTCACTTCGGAATTCGGAACGTCATAAATTAAATCTGTAAGTCATGCATTTTTCCATGTTTCCCATTGATGGTATATGACGCCGTAAATGTGACTAAAGTTCAGCCGCGAAGTTGTTGCACTGTTGTCCTAGATCAGACAGGGTAGGAACACAGGTTTTATACAGGTTAGAGCACCGTTATTCTGTCATGGTCTGATAATGAAGCATTGTTCTTTTTAATTTGATGACTTGTTTGATCGATTGATAGCGTAAAAGTGAAGTTGTGAATAAGTTGCGAGCGTCAATGCTTTTCTACGATACTACTGATGACGTAATCAGTCTTGAAGGGTTGTCCCATTTCATTGGGGTAGATTTCAACCCCGACGGCTTGTGGCTCTGATCGAAGGCCTTGGCTCGAAATCGAGTCACACTCGAAAACGAGCCATAGGGTAGAAAAGGGAATCGGGATTGGGCCTTAATCTCCCCCTCTCACTCTCACTCTCTCTTATTCTCTCTTTCTCTGTCTTTCTCTCTCTCTCTCTCTCTCTCACTCTCTCTCTCGGGCCCTGCCACTGTGTGTGTGTGTGTGTGTGTGTCCCTGACCTGATCTGCTGGCTGGCCTCTGAGCGTATCTTCAGCACCTCCTTGCCCTTCAGCCCAGCTCCCTGGTCAGGCTGCCGATGGCCTCGTTCAGCGTGTGGATCTGCAGGTCCAGGTCGGCCATGTTGGTCTTCCTCCGCACAGCCTCCTCCTGCAGGGCAGAGACACGACCCAGAGCTCCCGCTCCTACACACACGCACGGACCACGGACACACGGACACACGGACACACACACACACACACACACACACACACACACACACACAGGCACGCAGGTATACACACACACACAGGCACGCAGGTATACACACACACACACACACACACACACGCACACGCACAAACACACAGACACACACACACACACACACACACACACACACACAGGAAGTTTAGAGTTACCATGTTACCAGGCTGTTTGGATGTCATGGCAGTATTTCCCAAAGTAATTATGCTTTCTGACCCCTAATCTGCAGTGCTGTGTGTGTGTGTGTGTGTGTGAGTGCCTGTCTGTGTGAGTACACACCCTCCCCTGTGGCTGAGGGAGATTAATATTGATGAAGGTTTGACACACACACACGCGCGCGCGCACGCACACACACACACACACACACACGCACACACGCACACACACACACACACACACACACACACACGCAGACACACGCAGACACACACACACACACACACACACACACACACACACACACACATACACACACACACACACACACACACACACACACACACACATACACACAGACACAGACACAGTGTGACACTGCAGTATCAGAGGACTGTTGCATCATGTGGTCGACTCTGGAGCGGCACAGCAGGGGTTAAACGCCCCGGTAACATTCTGTCTGTATTATTTATGCTTCATGTGTTCTCTGTCCTGAATGCCTGAAGGCCCCGAACAACCAGTCAGAACAACCAGTCAGAACAACCAATCAGAACAACCAGTCAGAACAGCAAATAAGAACAGCCAATCAGAACAACCAGT
>NC_137674.1:69864495-69931995 GCF_963989245.1 Nansenia antarctica
ATGCGCAAGGTAAATAACATGTATTATTATTATTATTATTAATCATAGAGATCAATAAGCCTCTGGACCATAAACATATGATCTTTCATTACCAAATGTGCTTGTCACTATTTGTCTTCACTTTCTGGTAGTTTTCATCTGTTTATCTTATGATTAGATTGTTCATGTCAATAAAGCCAATTGAAGGGAGAAAAAGAGAGAAAAAGAGAGAGAGAGAGAGAGATGCTGCTGCTGCCATTGGTCTAAACCTCGCCCACAGCAACCCAGAGAGAGAGAACAACTGATTGATTATCATGATTGATTACTGATTAGAAAACGTCGAAACAGATTACGTCTGGAGTCATGGATCAGCAGAAAGCCCCCCCTGCAGACATCACCTCTCCATCTGCTCATTCATCTGGCCAGATTACAGCAAATCACTGCTGCGTCCTGCCGCTGTGAGATATAGTCCTCCTCTGCGGATGCAAGACCATTAGCATCAAGCTCAGTGATTCATTGAGCATGTGTGTGTGTGTGTGTGTGTATGTGTGTGTTTAATTAAAGCTCTCTCTTATGGACAGACACACACACACACACACACACACACAAAGGAGACGTGAAGGTGAATCCAGGAGCCAATCAGAAAGCTGGCTTCCACAGGTCCGCAGCGTCCAAGCTGATCACAAATCTCCTCACCACGAACACACACACAACCACACATACCCACACACACACACACACATACCCACCCACACACACATACCCACCCACCCACCCACCGATGGCGATGGGGTTCAAAGGAAGAAACAACACACACACACACACACACACACACACACACACACACACACACACACACACACTCTGGCTCTTTGATTAAGGCGTTAATGTTTCCATGTTTACAGATCAGAGCGTGGTTGTGGTTGTTGTTGTTGATGAGGGGCGGAGGAACACACAGGTAGCCTCCGGTCTGGGATTAGCATCACACGCTCATTAAGGATGAATGTGTGGACGCTCTTAAAGGATTAGCGCTGACGAGACTCTTGCTTATCACAGGGGATAGCACGTAGCATAGCACATAACATAGCATGTAGCGTAGCACATAGCATAGCATGTAGCATAGCGCATAGCATGTAGCATAGCACATAGCATAGCATGTAGTATAGCACATAGTATAGCAGGTAGCATAGCACCTAGTATAGCACCTAGTATAGCATGTAGCATAGCAGGTAGCATAGCACGTAGTATAGGCCATAGCGTAGTACAGTTGTGAGGCTGACAGATGTTGTGAGGGAGCTGTTCTGGCCTACCACAACATTCCACCCTGACCCCCCTATGACCCCTCCAAGCTGGTCACCAAACTCAGTGACCTTGGCATCAGTCTCCCTCTGCCACTGGGCCCTGGACGTCCTGACCAACCCTGGACGTCCTGATCAACAGACACCTCAGTTTGTTAAGCTTGACAACCACACCACCCTGATCCTGACCCCTGACCCTGAACACCGGCGTGCCACAGCGCTGCGTGCTGAGCCCTCTACCTCTACTCTCCCTTCACTCACGACTGCGTGCCGATGCATGGCTCTAACACCACCAAGTTGGCAGACGACACCACGGTGGTAGGGAGGAGGTTCAACAACCTGGCCCTCTCTTGGACCCTCAGCTCCTCCGCCCTGGTCAAAGAGGCACAGCACCATGGCCTGGGGTGGTCCAGTGGTCTAGCACCCTGGCCTGGGGTGGTCCAGTGGTCTAGCACCATGGCCTTGGGTGGTCCAGTGGTCTAGCACCATGGCCTGGGGTGGTCCAGTGGTCTAGCACCATGGCCTGGGGTGGTCCAGTGGTCTAGCACCATGGCCTAGGGTGGTCCAGTGGTCTAGCACCGCGGTCTACAGTGTGCACACATATGCCCATGTCGGCATGGGTTCGAATCCGGCCCATGCCCTGCTGACATGCCCTCTCTCCCTTCTTTCCTTACTTTCCTGTCTGTTTGCACTGTATCTGTCCAATAAAATGAAAAATATGAGTGGGACTGCCCCACTCTGCCCCACGTCTATACTTCCTGAGGAGACTGAAGAAAGCCAAGCTGTCTCCCAGGATTCTGGCCAACTTCTACCGGTGCACCACCGAGAGCATCCTGACCAACAGACCATAACAGTGTGGTATGGCAGCTGCTCTGTCTCTGACCGGAAAGCCCTGCAACGGGAGGTGAAAACCGCCCAGTACATCACCCGTGCCCAGCTCCCTGCCATCTAGGACCCCCAGGAGAGGCGGAAAAGCCACAACACTGTACTTCATTATTTCATAATAACAATCATAACATATCATATTGATATTGTACACATCATACTCACATATATTCACTTCATATTCATTGTTTGATACTAACTGTAATACCTATACTGTAATGTTTGCACAATACCACTATTTGTTTGCACTTTCTGGTTAGATGCTAAACTACATTTCGTTTTCTTACTTGTACCCTGTACAATGACAATGAAGTTGAATCTAATTTAAAAGAAAAGGCTGTGTGTGTGTGTGTGTGTGTGTGTGTGTGTGTGGAAGAGAGGGAGAGAACAGGCTTAGGGCAAGGTTGAAACGCCAGGAAGTGTGGTAGTCCTGTGAATGTAATGTCTGAGGTAGTGTGTGTGTGTTTCCTGAATAAGCATGAGAACACAAGGTCAGACATGGCCCACGGAAACAGACAGGCGCACGCACACACACACACACACACACACACACACACACACACACACACACACACACACACACACACACACACACACACACACATGCACACGCAGCCATTAGCTACAAGCTGTCTGTGTGTGTGTGTGTGTGTGTATGTGTCCATGTCTGTGTGTGTGTGTGTGTGTGCGTGCGCGCGCATGTCTGAGTGTGTGTGTGTGTGTGTGTGCATGTCTGTGTGTGTGTGAGTGTGTGGGTGTGTGGGTTTGTGTGTGTGTGTGTGTGTGTGTGCTGGTTAAAGGTGAGCGTCAGGTGACTCCACAGCTCTGACATGAGTACACATGAGACACACAAGTGTTGTGTGTGTGTGTGTGTGTGCCTGTAGAGGGCACCTGCTGCGTTATCCAACCTGCTGTAACCTTGGCAACGCAGGGGGGGTGTCCCTCCTCCCTAAGGCCCAGGTAAGGACCCGCCCCCTCCTCCTCCCTAAGGCCCAGGTAAGGACCCTCTCCTCCCTAATGCCCAGGTAAGGACCCCCCCCACCCCTCCTCCCTAAGGCCCAGGTAAGGACCCTCTCCTCCCTAATGCCCAGGTAAGGACCCCCCCCACCCCTCCTCCCTAAGGCCCAGGTAAGGACCCCCCCCACCCCTCCTCCCTAAGGCCCAGGTAAGGACCCGCCCCCTCCTCCTTCCTAAGGCCCAGGTAAGGACCCCCCCCCTCCTCCCTAAGGCCCAGGTAAGGACCCCCCCCTCCTCCCTAAGGCCCAGGTAAGGACCCACCTGGATGCGGCGGTGCTCCAGGGCGTCCTCCAGCTCCTGCTGGGCCGTGGACGTCTCCTGGTGGTGGGTCTGACGGAGGTGCTCGATGGCCGACGCATGGAGATGGTTCAGCTCTGACCTCAGAGAGGCTGGGGGGGTGGGAGAAGGGGGAGGGGAGAGGGGAGAGAGAGAGAGAGAGAGAGTGTCTTTAGTGATGATAGGTCATGCAGGCTAATTTAATCCCATTCATCATATAGCAGAACTACACCTGTCTCTAACAGGCCTTGATGGAACGTTCCAGAATCAGAGAGAGACAGACAGAGATAGAGAGAGAGATAGAGAGATAGAGATGAAAATAATAATAATAACTTTTATTTGTATAGCACTTTTCCTGCAAACGTTGCAGCTCAAAGTGCTCCAATAATTATATAATCATAATTAAATGATTTAGTCATTTAAAGTAAATATTAAAAAGATGGGTTTTTAGTCTTGACTTGAACATATTTGCTGAGGTTGCATCCCTAATGTAAACTGGCAGTGCATTCCACAATTTGGGTGCATAAAATGAGAATGCAGCCAATGTACACTAACAACAAGTGTGCTGTTAAGATTGGCAGTGTGCATGCGTGTGTGTGTGTGTGTGTGTGTGTGTGTGTGTGTGTGTGTGTGTGTGTGTGTGCGTGCGTGCGTGTGTGTGCATGTGCGTGTGTGTGTGTGTGTGTGTGTGTGTGTGTGCGTTACCCAGCATGGCCTTGCCCTCATCCTCCAGTTCAAAGCGCAGCGTCTGCAGCTCCTGTTCTGACTGCTGTCTGAGCGTGTCGATGCTGTGTCTGTGCTGCTCCCGCAGTGACTGCAGCTCCACATGATGCTGCGCCCGCAGACGCTCTTCCAGGCCCTGCAAACACACACACACACACACACACACACACACACACACACACACACACACACACACACACACACACACACACACACACACACACACACACACACACACACACACACACACACACACACACACACACACACACACACACACACACACACACACACACACACACACACACACACACACACACACACAAACACACCCAGAGAACATAGTAAAGACAGACTGGCACGATTACTACTGAATATGTTCCTGAGGACAGCATAGTCCCAGTAATGTCCAGTAATGTCCCAGTAAAGTCCAGTAATGTCCCAGCAATGTCCAGTAATGTCCCAGTAAAGTCCAGTAATGTCCCAGTAATGTCCAGTAATGTCCCAGTAAAGTCCAGTAATGTCCCAGTAATGTCCAGTAATGTCCCAGTAAAGTCCAGTAATGTCCCAGTAAAGTCCAGTAATGTCCCAGTAAAGTCCAGTAATGTCCAGTAATGTCCCAGTAAAGTCCAGTAATGTCCCAGTGAAGTCCAGTAAAGTCCAGTAATGTCCAGTAATGTCCAGTAATGTCCCAGTAAAGTCCAGTAATGTCCAGTAATGTCCAGTAATGTCCAGTAATGTCCCAGTAAAGTTCAGTAATGTCCAGTAATGTCCGGTAATGTCCAGTAATGTCCAGTAATGTCCAGTAATGTCCCAGTAATGTTCCAGTAAAGGCGTGCATGCGGCACAGATTTTTAATAACTTTATTAGTCTCAGGGTGACGCCTGCTGTCACGGCAACAGATGACATCAGACAATGTGAGCCTCAGCCGCGGGCGAGGTGAGTCAGAGAAGAGACAGTTTGTCGCTGACGCCTCGCTTAAGCTAACACAATCTGGTTAGCGCTCGAAGTACCTTAAATCTGTCTGAAACCAACGATAGATCCTAATATGTGTCAGACAACCCACGTTTGTCTGTCTGTCTGCCTGTCTGTCTGTCTGTCTGTGTCTGCCTGTCTGATGGTCTGTCTGCCTGTCTGCCTTCATGTCTGTCTGTCTGTCTGTCTGTCTTCCTGTCTGTCTGTCTGTCTGTCTGCCTGCCTGTCTGCCTACCCGTCTGTCTGCCTTCGTGTCTGCCTGCTTGCCTACCTGTCTGACTGTCTGTCTGTCTGCCTTCCTGTCTGTCTGTCTGTCTGCCTACCTGGCTGTCTGCCTTCCTGTCTGCCTGTCTGTCTGCCTAGCTGTCTGTCTGTCTGACTGTCTGTCTGCATTCCTGTCTGTCTGTCTGCCTACCTGGCAGTCTGTCTGCCTGTCTGTCTGTTTGTCTGCCTGTCTGTCTCTCTCTCTGTCTGTCTTTCTGTCTGTCTGCCTTCCTGTCTGTCTGCCTGTCTGTATGTCTACCTGTCTGTCTTTCTGTCTGCCTGCCCGTCTGTATGCCTTCCTGTCTGTCTGCCTGTCTGTCTTCCTGTCTGTCTGCCTTCCTGTGTCTGTCTGCCTACCTGTCTGTCTGTTTGTCTGTCTGTCAGTCTGCCTACCCCTCTGTCTGTCTGCCTACCTGTCTGTCTGCATGCCTGCCTGCCTGCCTGTATATCTGCCTACCTGTCTGTTCTGTCTGTATGCCTACCTGTCTGTCTGTCTGCCTGTCTGCCTGCCTACCTGTCTACCTGCCCGTCTATCTGTCTGTATGCCTACCTGTCTGTCTGTCTGCCTACTTGTCTGTCTGCCTACCTGTTTGTCTGTCTGGGAGGCAAGGTGAATGTTGTCATGTTTATCTTCATGACTGTGTCATACCGCAAACCTGACAAACTCACATTGGAAACAGCTGTCCTGTTTTTTTTTATTATTATTGATATACCATGAACATTTTTAAGCCGCTTTTAAGCATAGAGAGAGAGAGACAGAGAGAGAGAGAGAGAGAGAGAGAGAGAGAGAGAGAGAGAGAGAGAGAGAGAGAGAGAGGGAGAGGAAGAGGGGGGGAGAGGGAGAGAGAGAGAGAAGAGTTATTTTCTACTCTCTCCCTCCCTCCGTCCCTCAACTGCACATCTTTCCTGGTTAGTCTCTGAAAGCTAGAAGCTGCTTTTGTGATGCGGTGAGTTGTATTATATTGTGGAGGAGAGCAGAGCTTCTGGAGGTCGGCCACTCCAGAGGTCTCTGACTTATTAAACAGCAGTGAATAAATCAGCAGAACAGTAGCAGCAGTCAGCCAAGCATGAACCCCACCGCCCCGCCATGTCGCCTGGGAAGACATATATCACCTGGCTGGCAAGGTGATCTCTCTCTCTCTCTCTCTCACTCTCTCTCTCTCTCACTCTCTGCTTCATTACTCTCTCTCTGTCTCTCACAGTCTAGAGAGAGTGTGTGTGCGTGTGGGCATGTGTGTGTATGTGTGTGTGTGTGTGTGTGTGTGTGTGCGCGTGTGTGTGTGCATGTGTGTGCGTGTGTGCGTGTGTGTGTGCGTGCGTGTGTGTGTGTGTGTGTGTGTCTCTGTGTGTGCATGTGCGTGTGTCTCTGTGCGTGTGTGTGTGCGTGCGTGCACGTGTGCGTCTCTGTGTGTGTGTGTGTGTGTGTGTGTGTGTGTGTGCGTGCTTGTGTGAGTGTGTGCATGCGTGCATCTGTGTGAGTGTGTGTGTCTCTGTGTGTGTGTGTCTCTGTGTGTGAGTGTGCGTGTCTCACCCACCTTCAGGTGGTGCTGCCGTTGGTCCTCCAGGTCCTGCATGGCGCAGCCGTGGGCGTCCTGCAGCCTCTGCTCCCTGCGCTGCTGCTCCTGCTGCACCTCCTGCAGCTGCAGACTCAGGTGCTCCCTCTCCTGGCCAAACTGCTGCTGCAGCTGCTGCAGCGATGCCTGCGACTGGGACAGCTGCATCTCCAGGCTCTGCTTCAGCAGGGAGATCTGGAGGGAGAGAGGGGAGGGAGAGGGGGGAGGGAGAGAGAGAGGGAGGGAGAGAGGGAGGGAGAGAGGGGGGAGGGAGGGAGAGAAGAGAAGGGGGGGGGGTTGTGAGGGTGAGAGACAGAGGGAAAGGGAGGAGAGGATGGGGGAGAAATGAAAGAGAGAGAGAGAGAGAGGGAGGAGAGGATGGGGTGAGAGATGAAAGAGAGAGAGGGAGGAGATGATGGGGGTAGAGATTAGATACAGTGTTGTACAGTAGACCAGCTTCAATGACGATCCTGACAACTGTTTCATCATCTTCTCACACACACAGACACACACACCCACACACCCACACACCCACACACACAGTGTCATGCTACATTAGTATCAGTGAAGCTCATTAGAGGATCCAGCCTGTTACTACCCAGTATTATTACACTGAATAATGAGACGGAGAGTGTGTGTGTGTGTGTGTGTGTGTGTGTGTGTGTGTGAGAGAGGGTCCGTGCGTGCACGTAATAATTATAATAGTAATAATAGATTTAATTTAAAAGCACCTTTCTCAAACTCAAGGACACTGAACAGAAAACAGAGAATAAAACAAAAACAAAAACAGAACAAAAATACTAAATATACAGTGGGGGAAATAAGTATTTTATCTCCTGCCGATTTTGTTTGCCCACTGACAAAGAAATTAACGGTCTATAATTTTAATGGTAGGTTTATTTTAACAGTGAGAGACAGAATATCAAAAAGAAATCCAGAAAAACACATTATATAAAAGTTAGAAATTGATTTGCATTTGATCGAGGGAAATAAGTATTTCACCCCCTAGCAAAACATGACTTAGAACCCTTGTTGGCAGGCACAGAGGTGAGAGGTCAGACGTTTCTTGTAGTTGGTCACCAGGTTGGTCAACATCTCCGGAGGTCGTCTACCCTGCGTTGCTGTGTGTGTGTGTAACCATGGAGACCATGGGGGGGCGGAGCCTCTCACCTGCTCCAGGAGGTCGTCCACCCTGCGCTGCCAGGTGTCACGGGCGGTGCTAAACTCCGCCTCCTTGCTGTGGGCTAGCTGGATTAGCCCCGCCCCCCGCGCCTCCTCGTGCTCCTGCCTCAGCTCCTCACGCAGCTTCTTACACTCCTGCCTGGACACACACACACAAACACACACACCACATATGAATATCACAATGGAATCATGTACAAATAAAAACAGGTAATATTATTTTAAATAATACAGTGAGTGTGAGTGAGAGAAGAGAGAGCGGGAGGGGGAGGGGGAGGGAGAGGGAGAGAGGAGGAGGGAGAGAGGGATAGAGAGGTCAATAAAGAGAAAGAAAGAGAGAGAATTAGTTTGTTCTGTTTACATATTTGATGAACACAAATCTGTTTGTACAACACTGCCTGTTAGACTGGCATTAGAAAGAGAGGGATAGATAGAGAGAGAAAGAGAGAGAAAGAGAGAAAGAGAGAGAGAGAGAGAGAGAGAGAGAGAGAGAGAGAGAGAGAGAGGAGAAGAGAGATACCTACATAGAGAGAGAGAGAGAGAGGGGAAGAGAGATACCTACATAGAGAGAGAGAGAGAGAGAGAGGGGAAGAGAGATACCGCCCCCCCCCCCCCCCCCCACACACACACACACACACACACACACACACACCTTAGCGTCTCGGTCCACTTCAGCTCCAGCTCCAACGCCATCTTGTCCATCTTGAGTTTCTCTTCTTCTTTGGTGGTGATGAGTTTGGCATCATGCTGCCGCTTCTGAGCCTCCATCTCTCCCTGGGGGGGGGGGGGGGGGGGGGGTTATTAAGTCAGATAGACAGACGGACAGAGAGACAGAGGGACAGACAGAGAGACAGACAGATGGGCAGACAGACAGAGAGACAGACAGAGAGACAGAGAGACAGACAGACAGAAAGACAAACAGACAGACAGACAGACAGACAGGCAGACAGAGAGAATGACAGAGAGACAGACAGACGGACAGACAGAGAGACAGACGGGCAGACAGAGAGACGGACAGACGGACAGACAGACAGAGAGAGAGATAGACAGACAGACAGACAGAGAGAGAGAGACAGACAGACAGAGAGAGACAGACAGACACAAACAGATGGACAGACAGACAGACTCCTGTCCTACACACGCACGCACGCACGCACGCACGCACGCACGCACGCACGCACGCACGCACGCACGCACACACACACACACACACACACACACACACACACACACACACACACACACACACACACACACCACACACACTCCCCTGACATTCAGAGGGCCTGTTTTATGCAGGATCAGAATGAAGAGAGAGAGTGTGATCTGTGGGTGGCAGGGTCAAGGGCCTGTTGTCAGTCTAAGAGGAGGCAGTAATGAAGTGTCAGTGACACCATCTGGAGACATACATAATTCAACACAGGCTGATCCAGGGCAGTGTGTGTGTGTTTGTGTGTGGGTGTGTGTGTGTGTGTGTACCTGCAGGGAGGTGAGCAGTGTCTCAGCCTGCTGGTGTGTGTGTGTTTGTGTGTGTGTGTGTGTGTGTGTGTGTGTACCTGCAGGGAGGTGAGCAGGTTGCTGGTCTCTCTCAGCCTCGCCCGCGTGGCGTCCAGCTCCTCCAGCAGGCCGTCCTGCGCCTCCTTCAGCGAGGAGACGAGCTCCTCCGAGGAGCCCAGCCCCTCCTCTCCCTCCTTCACCTTCTCCTGCAGACGGCACACCTGGGGGGGGGGAGCGGGGAGGAAGGGAGGGAGGGAGAGAGAGAGAGAGAGGGATTAAGCAAACCCAAGCTAAGCACCCGATAATAGAATCCGAGGCTAAACAGGAGTGAGTCATACAGTGATGCTGCGTATGACTCACTGCTGAGAGAGACTCTGAGAAAGACATCGGGGGGGTAGTGGTGGCCTGGTGATCAGAGGGTCATAGGTTCAAATCCCACCTGGGAACACCACCACCAGTGAGCCCTTGAGTAAGACACTCAGCCCTGAGTTACTCCAGGGAGAGATTGTCCCTGTCATCTCTGATTGTAAGTCGCTTTGGATAAAAGCGTCTGCTAGAAGGTGTAAATGTAAATGTGATGTAAACATCATAACGTTGCCTCTCTGTGATGACTCATATCAAGGAACTGGCATCTCGACAAGCCGGGAATCTGCATTTCAAATCAGCTGAGACAGACGGTTTCTTTCTGCATATCGAATCACGTGAAAAAATAAAATAAAATCACAGACAAACAGGAAATCATAGATACACAGGAAATCACAGATACACAGGAAATCACAGACAAAGAGGAAATCACAGACATACAGGAAATCACAGACACACAGGAAATCACAGACACACAGGAAATCACAGACACACAGGAAATGGAGGAGTTTGAAAAGGAGACGTCGGATTGGCCGGTTCCTCACCTCCTGAGTGGCGGCGTCGAGCCGGGCGGTTAGCTCCTCCCTCAGGCCGTCCAGTTGCTGGCGGAGGCGGGTCTTCTGCTCCTCCAATGAGAGACGTTCTCTCTCAAACTGCTGCTCCATCTCCTGTCGGGACCAATCAGCATTTGTATTCCAGATTACTCTTGATGAATGGTTCAGAAAATGAAATGTCCAGATGATGGCTGTGATACTGGTGGATGTGGAAGGAAATCAAAAGCCAGTTAAAGGGAATGGCTACTTCATTCAACTAACGTGAAATCATTGTAAGAAGGTGTTGTAATGTGAGCAAAGAGCTGTGGTTTGGAAAAGGACACGCTTAGTGTCTACATCACTACTGCTAGTATCTACATCGCTACTACTACTACATCATACTACTACATGATTTGTATGTAATTAGGAGTACTTTGGATGAGCTGCAATTTACGAACAGCCCCTTTAGATCGGCCTCTTACTCGATTGGATGAGTTTTTCAAGGTCTGGACATGAAACCTCTCATTCTTGTTACGTTTTTCAGGTGATAGTAGGCTGATTTATTTATTGAGTTTATGTGGCTGTTGAAGTATAGATCGGAGTCTAGAATTACACCAAGATTTCGGACCTGTTTTTTTGTTTGGAGAGAGAGAGAGAGAATCACTGACTTTCGATATTTTGTCAGGTGCACCGAACACAATTATCTCTGTTTTGTCCTTGTCCTAGTTGGAAGAAGTTTTGTGTCATCCAGGTGTTTACTTGTTGCAATAAAAGAGGTCGTCAATGGGACTATAGTCGTTCGGTGAGAGGGCTATGTAGATGTTAGTGTCATCCGCATAGTTGTGGTAGGCAATTTTGTTCTTTTTTATGATGTGTCCCAATGGAAGCATGTAGAGATTGAATAGGAGGGGGCCAAGGATTGTCATTTTAATTTTGTCAGACACAAAGTTGCCAATGGAGACATAGTAGCTTCTGTTCTGTAGGTAGGATCTAAATCAGTTTAGGGCAGTGCCCGAAAGTCCTACCCAGGTTTTTAGTCTATCTATTAGAATGTTGTGTTCTACAGTGTCAAAGGAAGCGCTAAGGTCTAGTAGTACCAAAAAAATTACTTTTCTGGAGTCAGTATTTACACAAATGTCATTAAGTACCTTAATAAGGGCTGTTTCAGTGCTATGTAGGTGAAATCATTTTGGGTTACCGTATTTTCCGCACTATAAGGCGCACTTAAAAGCCTTTAATTTCCCCAAAAAACGACAGTGCGCCTTATAACCCTTATACATGGATCAATTGGTTAATTGGTTGATCCATACTGGTTGTACACGGCGCTCAAGGCGCTCTGTCAAAATGTTTCAGTACGACTGGTAAACTACAAAGCCGCACCGCTTGCAGCATTACGGTAATCAGTAAACACCGGTACTGATGTGCTTACTCACAGTCCCACACCACTTGTGTGTGTATAAAGACCCCAAGTAAAGAAGACTAAACAGAGTTTGCGAGGGAACAAAGCGAGATGGCCACAGTTAGATCAGTTAGAGGACAAACTCGAACAGTGGGTTGTTGAACAGAGAGCAGCAAGTAGAAGCATCTCTACAGTCACTATTCGAATGAAGGCAACAGCGCTAGCACGGGACATGAACATCGATGAATTTCGAGGCGGTCCTTCTTGGTGCTTTCAACTTGAAGTTTTAAAGTACCCACTCGATATAATAAACAACAGTTTAACGATCACTAAACACTTATAATTTGTGGATTGGATTCATTATTCTCGTTTGCCGGAGGCTACCGGTAAGGGAGGGTTGACTTGTAAACATACTCTCGTTTTAGCTCGTGTTCAAAAGCAAGAACTGTGTGTTCATCTTGCTATGTAACACATAACTACTCTATAGTAGTGATGGCGAGATGAAGCCGACGCTTCGGAGCGTGTATCGAGTAACAGAGGCAGATTTTTGTGAAGCGCGTACCGAGGCGTGTGTTGATGACGTACGATTCGGGAAGTGGCTCGGATTTGGCTCCTCCTCCTCCTCCTCGTCATCACAACCCCCCATATCAGAAGCTTCGCAGCCTGTGACTCAAGGTAATGTATACTGGATACATTCTAATTGTCTTATTGTATATATTCACTGACACTGACAGCCTGTTTGTCTGTTTTAGGTAACAAACTGTGGCGTCGTTTAGACACCACAGTCCTGCAGGCGAGGACCCAAAATGTAACTGCAGATGCAACAGTGGAGGTCCATACCTACCTGGCTGAACCAAACATCGAAAGGATGCAGAACCCCCTACAGTATTGGGAAGAACACAAACATGTGTATCCTAATTTGTATAAACTTGCCGTTAATTATCTATGTACCCCAGCTTCATCTGTGCCCTGTGAAAGGATATTTTCAAAAGCAGGTGAAATCGTCTAAAAAAAAAGAAACCGCCTGAAGCCCAGCACTGTGGGGAAATTGTTATTTTTAAATAAAAATTAATAAAATGTTGTTGTTCCTAGTAACACAAGCACATTTATTCAATTCAAAGCTTCACACACCAAATCCACGGTGTCATTATCACTCTGCCTGCTATACATTTATTGTCCACTTGATGGTGCAGTAGAGCAAATGAAGCAACATGAAGCTTCGGTCCAAGTGTGACGCAATTTGATGGAAAGCTTCAACAGTTCAAGAAGCTTCATCTCGCCATCACTACTCTATAGCTCGTGGTCGCAGCTATTGTGAATTGCTATTCACGCGAGTCAGCTGTGAATCACCGCAGGTCCTTGACGCTTGTTGCAAAAATGGATGACGAACGCCTGATACTTGAGGTGGAAAAATATATATTTTTGACAGTGGAGCAGGTAGAACGTTGACGGTGACAACGCTCAGGTGGAGCATGGACAACGGGAAATTGACACAACACCGATGGAGAGGTGACGCAACGCAGTAGGTGGAGCTTGGGCGTAACGCAACCCCAGTCAAACGTTTGACTGCAGTATCTTCTATTCTATGCGCCTTATAATCCGGTGCGCCCTGTATATGAAAACAGTTCTAAAATAGGCCATTCATTGAAGGTGCGCCTTATAATCCGGTGCGCCTTATAGTGCGGAAAATACGGTATATAAGTGCTAAGTTGATCGTGGGCAACTATTTCAAAACGTATAGGTTTGATATGGGTCTGTAGTTGTTTAGTACAAATGGGTCTAGGCCGTTCTTTTTTAGTAAAGGCTTGATAACTGCAGTTTTCAGGATTTCATCGCTAATAGTGCTACTGCTACATCACTAATGCTAGTGTCTACATCACCACTGCTAGTATCTACTAATGAATAAGACTCTGACTCTGACAGTCATTAGTACTAATAATAGTATCAGACCACTAGTACTAAATACACTGGGGTGGCTGTGGCACAGGAGGTAGAGATGGCGTCTAATGATTCTGCGGTTCTGTGGTTCGATCCTCAGCTGGCCACGTGTCGAGGTGTCCTTGGGCAAGACACTGAACACCAAATTGCCCCCAATGACCGGGCCGGTGCCTTGCATGGTAGCTTGCCGCCATTGGTGTGTGAATGTGTGTGTGAATGTGTGGGTGAATGAGAGGCCATTGTAAAGCGCTTTGGAATAAGGCGCTATATAAGTGCAGTCCATTTACCATTCCATCTACACTCAGTACTAAAGGGTATCTCAGTGCAGTCCACTATGAGTCGAGTGCTTTTAACCCAGTTGTGGATGATACACATACCATCTCCCCGCTGGCCTTCACCATGGCCATGGAGGTCATTATTCGGGCCTCTCGATGGGTGGTTGGCGGACAGCGAATAAGACCTGGGCTGAGGCTGCCGCCGATCAGAGCCTACATGGATGACCTCACAACACTCACCACGACCAAGGCTTGCACAGTACGGCTACTAGGAAAGCTCCAGGAAAACATTGAGTTGGCTCGCATGAAGATCAAGCCGAGCAAGTCCAGAAGCATCTCCATTGTCAAGGGGAAGCTGTCAGACCACCGCTTCCACATTGGCAAAGAACCCATTCCAACGGTCTCCGAGAAGCCTGTGAAGAGCCTAGGCCGTTGGTATGATGCCTCCCTCAAAGATAAAGAGCAAGTAGAGCAGCTCAGGAAGGAGGTAGCCAGCGGCCTGGAGAACATCGACAGAACCCTGCTTCCTGGCAAGCTGAAGCTCTGGTGCATGCAGTATGGACTACTTCCACGTCTCCTGTGGCCACTAACCCTCTATGAAGTTCCTCTCTCAAAGGTGGAAAAGCTGGAGAGACTGGTCAACTCATATGCAAGGAAGTGGCTTGGCCTTCCCAGGTGCCTCAGCAGCATTGGGCTCTACGGCAAAGGGATGTTACACCTGCCCATTTCCAGTCTGACAGAGGAGTACAAGTGTGCCAAAGTCAGACTGGAGATGATGCTTCTGGATTCGAATGATCCATTTGTAGCCCAAGCTGCCCCCATCCTGGCCACTGGGAGGAAGTGGACCCCATTGGCTGCAACTGAGCAGGCAAAGGCAGCACTCAGACACAGGGACATTGTGGGCCGAGTGCAGGAGGGGAGGAGTGGTCTTGGCCTCGGGATTAGTACACCGGCCTGGAGCAAGGCCAATCCATCTCAGAGACGCAAGCTGGTGGTCCAGGAGGTACGTCGGGAAGAGGAAGCAGGAAGGCGCGCACAAGCTGTGGCGCAGGCAAAGCAAGGGCAGTGGATGGCATGGGAAGGAGTGGAAAAGAGGAAGATCTCCTGGAAAGATCTGTGGGAGATGGAGGCATTCAGAGCGAGCTTCACCATCAGGGCTGCCTACGATGTCCTGCCTTCTCCTGCAAACCTAAGCCAGTGGTATGGCGAAGACCCCACGTGCCCTCTATGTCAAAGTCCAGCAACACTGAAGCACATCTTAGTGGGATGCAAGACCAGCCTCACCCAAGGCCGTTACACCTGGCGGCACGACCAGGTGCTAAGGTGTCTTGCAGCAGTGCTGGAAAGTCAACGGACAAGTGTGAACGCCCTTCCTCCCCCATCATCCCGGTGGCAGCCAGCACCATTTGTTCGGGAGGGCGAGGGTCAAGCCAGCCTCACCACCATAAGACCAGACACTGGGCAGCTGGGCAGAGCACGGGACTGGAAGCTGCTGGCAGACTTGGACAAGAAACTCTGCTTCCCAGCTGAGATCGCAGCCACCAACCTGCGACCAGACCTTGTGCTGTGGTCAGCCTCGCTCAAGCTCGTTTACATCATCGAGCTCACTGTGCCCTGGGAGGGTGCAGTGGAGGAGGCCTACGAGCGGAAGAGGCTGAGGTACACTGAACTCGCAGCAGATGCCCAACAACAAGGCTGGACAGCGAAGGTACGCCCAGTGGAAGTAGGCTGCAGAGGGTTCGTAGCCACCTCAACATCCAGGCTACTCAGGGAGATGGGAGTGCGAGGGAAGACCCACCGGCAGGCAATCAAGGACCTCTCCAGGGCTGCTGAAAAGGGGAGCCAGTGGCTGTGGATGAAGAGAAAGGACTTGACCCGGGCGTTCAAATGAGCTGATCGCATCTAGGGAGTGAACCTGGGACGCTGGGATTCACTGCTGAACCCTCTGGAGGTGTCGTGGGCTTATCAGCGAAACATTCATGAAGGAGGGCGCCCACTTGACAACCCAAAGGATGCCATCGCTCATTTGAACACCACAGAGTCTCATCGGTGCCTTAAGTATGTATGTATCGAGGGATATCAACATCTAGTCCTACATAACAGATCTGACTCTGACAGTCATTAGTACTAATAATAGTATCAGACCACTAGTACTAAATACACTGGGGTGGCTGTGGCACAGGAGGTAGAGATGGCGTCTAATGATTCTGCGGTTCTGTGGTTCGATCCTCAGCTGGCCACGTGTCGAGGTGTCCTTGGGCAAGACACTGAACACCAAATTGCCCCCAATGACCGGGCCGGTGCCTTGCATGGTAGCTTGCCGCCATTGGTGTGTGAATGTGTGTGTGAATGTGTGGGTGAATGAGAGGCCATTGTAAAGCGCTTTGGAATAAGGCGCTATATAAGTGCAGTCCATTTACCATTCCATCTACACTCAGTACTAAAGGGTATCTCAGTGCAGTCCACTATGAGTCGAGTGCTTTTAACCCAGTTGTGGATGATACACATACCATAGCCATTGCTTTACTACATTTCGTTGTCTCAGTACTTGTACCGGCTGCAATGACAATAAATCTGAATCTAATCTAATCTAATCTAATCTAATCTAATCTAATGATGGGGATGGCTCCACACTCCACCCACAGCCTCCATACTGCCTCTCAAGTCTGTTATTAAACTGCTTCATGCTCCCTCCGTAACTGAGGTTTATGCTTTCCAAATGCTAGAAATTACTAAAATACACAGATCATAGAATATGCAAGGAAGGGACAGGGGGGGACAGCCTGGGGTGAGGGAGGCCTGACAACGCTGCACCAAGAACATGATCAGTGAATCATTTATACTTTCCCCTTATTCGGGGCCACAGTGTGTGTGTTTGTGTGTGTGTGTGTGTGTGTGTGTGTGTGTGTGTGAGTGTGTGGCCTGGGGGGGGCTGCCTAAAATAGGATGTCAGATGCGCTGCCTCATCTAGATGCTCTTTTCAGACTTTGTGACTCACTGCCGAGAACACACACACACACACACCTCAACAGACCTAATCTCCCAACAACAGTCTCCTACGGTGCAGCCTGAGGATAATCTCTGATGTCATCAGCATCCTTCTGGAACCACGAGGAACACGACCAATACACCTGCAGCTGTGTGTGTGTGTGTGTGTGTGTGTGTGTGTGTGTACGACTACAGGTCAGACTAGGGCTGTGTGTGTGTGTGCGTGTGAGACTACAGTTTAGACTAGGGCTGTGTGTGTGTGTGTGTGTGTGTGTGTATGTGTGTGTGTGTGTGTGTGTGTGTGTGTGTGTGTGTGTACAATATATACTAAGTACAAGTACTTACATTTGGGTACTTGCCGATACCGAGTACCGATACGAGTACTTAACAGTGGTGGGCCATCAGGGCCAGCAAGGCCTTCCTTCTCTGCTGGCCTAAACATCATCAGAATATACATTTAATTTTGATATATTCTTTCCACAAATATGTATTAAATTATTCCCCATAGTCTATTCTCTTCATTTCATAGCTTTCCTCTTGGTTGCGCTGCTCCCAGCCTCAGATTGAGATTTGGAGAGCTGGCCTTTATGTCATATTTCATATTTCAGCCATAACGTGTTGCCAGGGTCCAAGAAATTTGCCCTTAGGCCTGCAGAATCAACAGT
Source organism: Nansenia antarctica (assembly GCF_963989245.1). Lineage (NCBI taxonomy): Eukaryota > Metazoa > Chordata > Actinopteri > Argentiniformes > Microstomatidae > Nansenia > Nansenia antarctica. The sequence goes on from NC_137674.1 coordinate 69,882,306, forward strand.
GCGGCGCCTGTAGCTTAAAGTGAACGGAAACAAAACTGTGGCATTAACCAATCAGATTTCTAGTTGGCGACATCGGGCCCGCTAGCAGCCGTACGATAATGTCAGCAAGTGCATGTCTTTTGATTGGATACGCACTATTGAGAGGCAGAGCTATGCAGAGCTAGCAAACTGAACTTGAACAGATAATTTGTGTAGATTTCTACAAGCTGTTTTTTCAACCCACAATGGCTGAAGGAGGAGAAGAGATCGATTTGGTCGCAGATATAATTAACACCATTTTCAAGATGAACTTTTCAAGAAAAGCTGGACATCGTGAGAAGAGAACAGCCAACCCTGACGCTAACGAGGCTATCACAGCCGGGAAAAGGGTTTGTCGGCCACTTTCAAATCACTGCTTTCAGCATTAGCCTCCATGTCCAGTGTTTCCCCTACCATTGCCTTGGGCGGGCCGCCCAAGAAAGAGAAATGATTACGGACGTAGACACCAAACATCTGACAAGCAAGCTAAAATATCTGCGTTTTTTAAACGCACCCAACCCGAATCTGGCGAGTGGCAAGCCCATGGGCTCGTTGGTAACATTAGTCTGCCAGTAGTCTCGCATAGCCAGACCTATCTCCACACTTCGCTTTGCGCTGTGCCGTCGCTGGAGAATAATACAAGTTTTTGCGCGAGTGTGCGTGAGTGTGTGCGCGCGACGTGAGACAGTTTTTGCCAGGTGAGATGTCTGCAGATGGAAAGCAAGCAAGTTGAAACGTTAGCAAATATAATTGCTGAGTGTTCTGACAGAGAAAGTTGTTTAAAATTGGTCGTTATTATTGTGACTAGATAGTGTCTGACTAATAGTGCCATGGTGTAAATAGTGTCAAAGAAGCTAGCTAGCTAGCTCAGAGGTGATGAGATGAGCTAGTTTGCTTGCACACTTGCCAGCTAAAGAGCTAACTGGATGCACTTTATTATTTTACTTAAAGTAGACATATTCTTATTCTGCTAGAATTGGGCTTTATGGTAATACCATAATGGCATATTTACAGTACATGGACAGTGGATTGAAGCATTGGAAATGTCTGTTTTTTTATTTAATTTTTTCAGGTGAGAGAGTAATGTCAAAATGACATTATCTGACTCCATTGCTTACAGCAATCTAATATTCAATTATAATTAGGTTATAAATTGATATGGATAAATGTATACCTCTTATTAGATTATACATACGGTTGTTATGTTTGCCTTTTGGTTGACAGCAAAAGAGGGAGAGAGGAGGATAGAGGGAGAGAAGGAGAGTGAGCAGGATGGTGTCAGCACACCAGAGAGAGAGACAGCAAGAACCAGGTGAGAAAGGGTCCATGCCACCCCCCCAAGGCAGCAAACCTAGGGGAAACACTGATGTCTATAGAAAAGGACTTATTGGTGGAACTGAAACGCACATAAACTGTACAACAGAGTAATTGAAGTCTTCTTCAGGAAAGAAAGGAGGATGGATTTTGTGTTCAAATAATCAGTTGTTTTGGTGAGTACAAAGCATTTTTTTTTCTGCAAGAGATGTGTGTGGCGCACTGGCTCAGCTGTGCTTTTAATCACTTCCCGGGGTGCTATCGTCGAAAACGACACACCCCCGTGACCATATGAACATGGGCAAGATAACCAGCCTTGAATGGACTCGATACGGTTCTCCTATCGAGATCGACAGACCGAGAAGCAAAATAACTGACGCTTTTGTTTTCATGCAATGAATTTAATACACCCAGACGAGGTGATACGCTTAGCGGGAGAGAGAGACGCTATAATAACAATGGCAACGCCCGGTTATACTGCGTTTCTGTCTAAATGTATAGTTTCTAGAGCCCTGGCGTTATAATGATGGTATTAAGAGGTGGAATAATTCAGGTAGGACATCACTGAAGACCTAGGTGTGAAATGCACGGCCCGCCACTGGTACTTAATAATACCATTACAGTTCTGACAATGACACTGTAAACATGTTTTATTTTCATCAGCTGTTCCTCACTTTCTGACTGTAACAAATTAATCATGTGACAGGGTCTGGTGTGATTATGAAAGTGCAGATTGTAAGCTTTAAAATGATGTGTCATACATTGAAATCTGTAGTTGAGGAAGATACACTTATTTGAATGTTGGTACCCCTTAAACCAAATACCAGAGAAACTCGCTCTGAATCAAAACACGCAAAACAGCAGCTAGTAGCTAGCAAGGAACATCGCTATGAACATCTAACTGCATGTTTAGCACATCACAACACACTGACAGAACATCTACATGCTAAAAACACATAACTACACACAATTAGATGATCACACAAATTAGTGTATTTAGTGATCCTAAACTCTTAAACTTTCCTAAACACTTAAACAAAAAAACACTTGAAAAAAAAAGAAAACAATAATAAAAAAAAACTGCTGACATTGCTCCTCCTAACCCTAACCCTGCCTGCTACGAGAGGTTACGCTACATTGCTCCTCCTCTGCCTAACGCGGATGTATTGAGTAGTTTTACGAGTACGAGTACATGAGCACAGTATCGGGTATTCGGTGTGCACCTGACAAAAGATCGAAAGTCAGTGCAAAACTTGATTCTCTCTCTCTTCAAACTAAAAAACAGGTCAGAAATCTTGGTGTAATTCTAGACTCAGATCTAAACTTCAACAGCCACATTAACTCGATAACTAAGGGTGTGTTCTCACTAGAACATTTGCTTCACTTGGAAGTTTAGGAGTTTAGGATAAAATTTGCTTTGCTCTGCGTCGTTTGGAGCTGTGAGAACGCGCATTCGAAGTCGCTCCCGGAGCAAACATCCGACGGATGCTCTGCTTGAAAAGGGTGGTTTCGCTCCGGTTAGAAACGACGCATCGAGGCTGTCCATAGGAAAACAACAGCGCATGCGTGTTGATCTGGATAAGAGCGGGACGAACGGGCAATTTTAAATTTTTCGGACCAATAAACTACCACGTCTGTTGCTTCGATTGCGTATGTTACTTCGTTTACATAAAGGGCTGTAAGAATGCAAATCAGAGAAATAATTTATGCAACAGCGTTGCAAACTCATCCACTTGCTCCGGATCATGATTCAGACTTTGATGTGAGAACATGACCTAAATCAGCCTACTATCACCTGAAAAACATAACAAGAATAAGAGGTTTCATGTCCAAGCAAGACCGTGAAAAACTCATCCACGCATTTGTTTCGAGTAGACTTGATTATTGTAATGGTCTACTAACAGGCCTATCTAAAGGAGCTGTTCATAAACTGCAGCTCGGGGCGCTTAGGTGGCGTAGCGGGTTAAGCGTCGACCATGTAACCGCAGGGTCCCCGGTTCGAATCCGGCCGGGGACATATCCTGCATGTCATCCCTCCTCTCTCTCTCACCCATCCTTCCTGTCTAATTCTCCACTTTATCTATCAATAAAAAATGAAAAATATGAGTGGGACTGCCCCACTCAGAAAAAAATAAAAAATAAATTGCAGCTCATCCAAAATGCCGCTGCTAGGGTCCTAACAAAAACAAAGTAATTTGAACACATTACACCAATCCTGAGATCCCTGCACTGGCTACCTCTGTCTCTCAGAGAATTGAATTCAAAATCCTCCTAATTACGTACAAATCACAAAATGGTCTTGGACCAAAATACATATCAGATCTCCTCCCACCCTATCTTCCCACAAGGCCCCTAAGGTCAGCTGAGACTAATCAGCTAATCATTCCAAGAGTAAAAACAAAACAGTGTGCAGCAGCTTTCAGTCACGCTGCCGCATGCTCCTGGAACAAACTCCCTGAAGAAATCAAACAGGCCCAAACCCTTAAAATATTTCAATCTAAGATAAAAACCATGTTTTGCAGCAGTTATGATTAAACACAAACACTTCTATCAATGTCTTTTTTCCATTAACTATTGTCTTATTAAATGTTTTATCTATTTACTTCTTATATTTGCTTTTATTCATTGTAATTGTTATTTTCTTACTATGCTGCTCTTGCTGTATTTTTAAATAATGTATGTAAAGCACTTTGAATTGCCCCTGTTGTATGAAATGTGCTATACAAATAAACTTGCCTTGCCTTGCCTTGCCTACGAGTGCAAGTACGGTACATCCCTTATATATAACGTGTGTGTGTGTGTGTGTACTCACGGCTAGGAGCCTGGTCTTCTCCCGCAGGGCGCAGGTGTGTGTGTTGTCCAGGGTGAGGCGGTGTTTCCTGGCCTGCTCCTCCAGGGCGCGGGCCCGCCCCTCCCTCTGTAGCTCCGCCTCCTCCTCGCACCTCACACGCATCACCGCCACCTCCCTCTCACACACCGCCTTCTCCTCCCGCAGAGTCTGCACACACACTCGCACGCACATAGACACACACACACACACACACACACACACACGCACAGGCACACACACACGCACAGGCACACACACACGCACAGGCACACACACACACACACACACACACACACACACGCACATCAGTACTATGTTTGGGTTCACAGTAAAGCATCACATTAAAGAACTCTAACATGTGTGACAGCAGTTGGTGAAAGCAGGAAAAAGTCGGCAACCAATCGAAATGTTCAGACTTTTATTCTGAAAAATGTAAATGAATCTCAACGTTGTTGAAAATCAATGACACCCTCGCTAGTCAAGCCAAAACACTGCAATGGAATGGATTGGGTGAGTAGTCATCTGCTACATGTAGATCAGCTCCTTTTCTTGCCGAAAAATCTTTCTTCTTACCATCTCCAAAAAGTGAGAAAGCAGTCATGAAGAAGCAGTCATGAAGAAGCAGTCATGAAGAAGCAGTCATGAAGAAGCAGTCATGAAGAAGCAGTCATGAAGGGCTTTAGTTTCATGGACTTTACGGTTTACAATGTACAATGTTTTATTGTTCCCCAAAATACCCTCATCTATTGCATCTATTGCATTTTCAGTGTTTTGCACATTTGAATTTCTAATGCAAATAAGCTATTTGAGCCAATCAGACTACAGCAAAGTGTATGTTTTCCTGAGGGATAAGTGATGTCTTGTTTACAGGTAGGTAATGTTTTTAGCCCCTTTATTTACACTGGCTGCAGTAAAGAATTAAGCACTTTTTGTAGAGTCTGATTTAATGTGTCTGCACAACTTGGTGGTCAATGCTGGTCATGGTCATTTATGTTCCAATAAAAAGTACATACAGTACATGTAACTGCTTTGAAGTCAATTCGTAATGGAAACATTGACATTTTTAACAATGCAACATGTTAGAGGGTTCCTTGAAACATTTATAGCATTAGTTCTGAGAATCTCTTTCATATTCAAGCAAGGGAATCAAATCGTGAATCGAATTGTGAATCGAATCGAATCAGGACCTTCATGGAATCAGGAAGTAAGAGACGCACACTTCCCCTGGGCCTTCAACACTTCAACACTGTCACCAACAGCCTGCTCATTATCGCCTGGAGTCGTTTGTGTAAGTTTGAGAGTGACACACACGCACACACACACACACCTGCCTGTGTGTGTGTGTGTGTGTGTGTGTGTGCCTATGTGTGTGTGTGTGTGTGTGTGTGTGTGTGTGTGCCTCTGTGCCAGTGTGTGTGTGATTCTGTTCTGTCATCAGTTTCCATCCCAACGACCTCCTCCTCTGACAGGAAGTCAGACACACACACACACACACACACACACACACACACACACACACACACACACACGTAACTCTGTGACAGATGCTGGGAGTGGTTCAGTCTTGTTAAGACAGGCAGACAGAGACAGCCTGTCACACCTCACATCCAGACCCAGCCAGCCGAGCCCAGAGAGACAGACAGAGAGACAGACAGAGAGACAGACAGACAGAGAGAGACAGAGAGACAGGCCTGGGCCGTCAGACAGACAGGAGCAAATGCTCACCGCACTGTGTCACCGGCAGGTTGTCATAGTAACAGCTAACTCAAGGCCGCGGCGATGACAAACACAGATTCCCACGCAGAGGGTGAGAGGGGGCAGGCTGTGTGTGTGTGTGTGTGTGTGTGTGTGTGTGTGTGTGTGTGTGTGTGTGTGTGTGTGTGTGTGTGTGTGTGTGTGTGTGCGTGTGCGTTTGTGAGTGAGTGTGTATGTGTGTGTGTGTGTGTGTGTGCATGTGTATGCGTGTGTGTGTGTGTAGTTCATCTTCTAGAAGCATCAGTTGTTAAGCAACGTGACCTTTTACAAGATGGCCGTTGTTTAAAAAAAAAAAAAAAAAAATCTGCGATTCTAACAACACCCACACTGACACCCGTTCTATGTGGTGTCTACCTAGCAACAACACACTGATTGGCTACAAAATGAAGCATTATAATGTATGCATTTCTGGTGAATAAAGTGGCGCTCCAGATATTTGGACAATGCACTGAAGGAGTTAAAAACAACAACCCCAGGATTTGTGGGTTTTGTAGTTCCAGAGGTGTGTGAGTGTGTGGAGCCCTCCACCCCGACCCTCTACCCCTCCACCACCCCCTCCACCCCCTCCACCCCTACCCACCACCCCCTCCACCCCTAACCTCCACCCTCCACCTCCTCCACCCCCTCCACCCCTACCCTCCACCCCCTCCACCCCTACCCACCACCCCCTCCACCCCTAACCTCCACCTCCTCCACCCTCCACCTCCTCCACCCCTACCCTCCACCTCCTCCACCCCTACCCTCTACCTCCTCCACCACCCCCTCCACCCCTACCCTCCACCTCCTCCTCTACCCTTCTCCCCCTCCACCCCTACCCTCTACCTCCTCCACCACCCCCTCCACCCCTACCCTCCACCTCCTCCTCTACCCTTCTCCCCCTCCACCCCTACCCTCCACCTCCTCCACCCCTCACTCTACCTCCTCCACCCCTACCCTCCACCTCCTCCACCCCTCACTCTACCTCCTCCACCCCTACCCTTCTCCCCCTCACCTTCTCCAGGCAGGTGATCTGCTGCCTCTGCCTGTCGTCCAGGGCCTGGTTCTTGTCCTGCAGCGCGCCCCTCTCCTCCTCCAGACGCAGCACCTTGTCCTTCAGGCGGCTCTTCTCCGACTCCAGGTCCCTGATGGCCGCCTCCTGGGTCATCTGGGTGGCCTGGAGGCTGCCGATGTGGCCTGGGGGGGAGGAGTGGGGGGGGAGGAGGGGAGGAGTCGGAGGGGGGAGGGGAGTGGGGGGAGGTGGAGGAGGGGGAAGGTGAGGTGGAGGGGGAAGGGGGGGAGGTGGAGGGGGAGTGAGGTGGAGGGGGAAGGGGGGGAGGGGGAGCAGGAGGGGAGGAGGGGGAGGTGCAGGAGGGGGAGGTGGAGGGGGAAGGGGGGGAGCAGGAGGGGGAAGGGGGGGAGCAGGAGGGGGAAGGGGGAAGGTGGAGGATGGGGAAGGGGGGGAGGAGGGGAGGAGGGGGAGAGCACTGTTAGATAGGTACATTACCAATACTTAATTTCTATTACATTTCTATTGCCTAAAGATAAGAATGTCCTCACACAATGTCTGAAAAGCCAGTTTAGTTAATCTGCATGAATGAAGTTGGTTTGAATCAGCCAAAGGAAATTGACTTTGTCTGGAATTCCTGTCTGAATCCCGTGATCCCAGAAGTTGAGAGGGGAGGGGGGACAGGTCCAGACAGGTGGGGGGGGGGGGCATGTCCAGACCCTGGTGTGACAGCTGTCTGGCCTAAGCAGATGTTGCATGGCCAGGGAGGATCAAAGGGTTTGGGCTAGGTTAGGGTCAAAGGTTAGGGTCAAAGGTTAGGGCTAGTTAGGGTCAGGTTAGGGCTCGGTCAGGACTAGGTTAGGGTCAGATTAGGACTAGGTCAGGGCTAAGAAATAGAGCTATAGGTCAATTAGACCTCTCTCTCTCCCCCCCCCCCCACCTTCCCCCTCCCCCCAGTCAGGTCCTGGTCCTATACAGAACAGAGGAAATAGAGAAAAGAGAGCAGAGTCTCAGAGTGATAGATGGTCTTAATTATAGTGTGCGTCTGTGAAGGGAGAGAGTGCTACGCCTGTGTGATCCCAGCACCTGTTCTGCAAATATAGACCAGGGGACTGGGGGGGGGGGAGGAGGAGGAGGGGGGGGAGAGGGGAGGAGCGGAGAGGAGAGGAGAGGGGAGGAGAGGGGAGAGGAGAGGAGAGGAGAGGAGAGGGGAGGAGAGGGGAGGAGAGGGGAGGGGGGAGGGGAGGAGAGGAAAGGAGAGGAGAGGAGAGGAGAGGGAAGGAGGAGAGGAGAGGAGGGGAGAGGAGAGGAGAGGGAATGAGGAGAGGAGTGGGTATCTCACTGGCTTTGAGGAGGATCTCGGTGGCTTGCTGCTGGACTCGGTCCCTGGTGGCCTCCAGCTCACACTCAGCCTCCTTCTGACGGATCTCCACAATCTCAGAGTCCTGGGTCACCTCATCCAGCTGCCTGGTTAGGTCCTGACACACACACACACACGCACACACACGCACACACACACACACACGCACACACACGCACACACGCACGCACGCACGCACGCAAGCACACACACACACACACACACACACACACACACACACACACACACACACACACACACACGCACACACATAGGATAATTTCAGCTGTTTGCTCAGTTCCGAGGACAACAGCTTCTCTTAACATTGTAACATGAGTACACAGCTTCTCTCAAACACAAACAAATATCATCCCCTCCTCTCTTCTACTCCCCTCCTCTCTTCTACTCCTCTCCTCTCCTCTCCTACTCTCCTCTCCTCTCCTCCTTCTCCTCTCCTCTCCTCCCCTCCTCTCCTCCCCTCCTCTCCTCTCCTCTCCTCTCCTCTCCTCTCCTCTCCTCCTCCTCCTCTCCTCCTCTCCTTTTTGTCTCTCAGACTCTACAGTACAAGGCCTTCCATGTCTCACAGAGAGAGAGAGAGAGAGGTGAAAGATTGTGAAAGAGAGAGAGAAAAATCTGCCACTTTTCCTGCCACATAATTGGACCGGATCTATACAGCAAAGTGCTGCTTGTCTGAAGTCGTTACTTCAGAGCAATCACACATCGTCACGGTGACGCCTCATCCATTCAACACTGTGGTGCTGCTCGGCCTTCTGGGAGCAGCATGCTGTCGGTGGCGGTAATGGGTCTGTCTGACACTGGCACTCATCTCTGTCTGGCCCCCCTAGCGCTACAGGGTCTCACACGCAGTGCTACAGGGTCTCACACGCAGGGCTACAGGGTCTCACACGCAGGGCTACAGGGGCCAGACGCAGGGCTACAGGGTCTCACACGCAGAGCTACAGGGGCCAGATGCAGCGCTACAGGAGCCAGACGCAGTGCTTCAGGGTCTCACGTGCAGGGCTACAGGGGCCAGACGCAGTGCTACAGGGGCCAGGCCACAATGCTACAGGGGCCAGACGCAGGTCTACAGAGTCTCACACCCAGGGCTACAGGGGCCAGACCACGGCCCTCAGGCGCGGCAGTAACACCTGTCCTTGTAAAGAGCTCCTGCCTTCGTGTGTGAAAGAGTGGCCTCAAGTTCTCTTTGACTTTTTACTGCGAGAAACGTCTTCCCCTTCATCTTCAAACGTTTAACTGAGGAATTAAAGCCTGGATGTGGTTTTTTTCCTCGTCACAAGATATATTCTAGATGTCATTCACCATTAGAACAAAGACCAACGGGTGGAAAGTATTATACTAAATAAATACTATTATAAAGTGTGTGTGCGCGTGCGTGTGTGAGCCTGTGTGTGTGTGTGTGTGTGTGTGCATATCTCCTTTCTGTCTCTTATCAGAATAACCATGGCGACAGATTCTGAGAGTGTGGATGATGGGAGCGCTAATTAACCGAACCCTCGACTCAGATCAGACTGGGGGTTTATAATTACACTGCTTTCATCCGCCTCACTTCAAAGTTTGATTTCCAATTTTCTGCTGATTTCATTAAATGACAACGAAAGCACACTGGGATGAGGATGACACCCTGAGAGACACCCGGAGACACCCTAGTCTGGAGGGAGGATGGTGGAGGAGAGACACCCTAGTCTGGAGGGAGGATGGCGGAGGAGAGAAACCCTGGTCTGGAGGGAGGATGGTGGAGGAGAGAAACCCTGGTCTGGAGGGAGAATGGTGGAGGAGAGACACCCTGGTCTGGAGGGAGAATGGTGGAGGAGAGAAACCCTAGTCTGGAGGGAGGATGGCGGAGGAGAGACACCCTAGTCTGGAGGGAGGATGGTGGAGGAGAGACACTCTGGTCTGGAGGGAGGATGGTGGAGGAGAGACACCCTAGTCTGGAGGGAGGATGGTGGAGGAGAGACACCCTGGTCTGGAGGGAGAATGGTGGAGGAGAGACACCCTAGTCTGGAGGGAGGATGGTGGAGGAGAGACACCCTAGTCTGGAGGGAGGATGGCGGAGGAGAGACACCCTGGTCTGGAGGGAGGATGGTGGAGGAGAGGAAGCGGTTACACTTCACTGGGCTGAACACGGCCAGAGCAAGGCTGCATGTCTCAATATAGAACAGAATAGAATAGAATAGAGGTCCCTCTCTCTGTCTCCGGAGCACACACTGGGTTCGACGTCAAAAAGGGACCAAGTCATTTGATCGGACAAGAGGCTGGAGTCCATGCTGAGTGCTGATCAGATTTCCAGAGCGTATTTACGAACTCTCCTCCCCTACCTTGGCGTTGGCCTCGGCGATGCTGAGCGAGGCCTGCAGCTTGAGGCTCCTCTCCCGGCCCTCTCTGGCCTCCTCCTGCACCCGCTGCAGCTCACACCTCAGCTTCCCCAGGGTCTGGAACACAACATAACTTTATTAGTCTGTCTGCAACAACACATCTTTATTCATAGTTTTCACGTGACGTCAAATTCTTATAGGAACGCCCACCTGGCGGGCAAAACAACATCAAAACAACATCTTTCTTCCGCTGCCTGCCAGCTATTTTAGCAGGTTTTTACCAAGTAATTAGTTGTTTGACAAAATGCTGGATAGTTGCTGTGCAATCGGGTGCACTAACCGACGAGGAGACGACCCTGGGTTGTGCTTCTACAGAATTCCGGCAGAAAAAGAAAACCCAGAGAGGAGAAGATTGTGGATTTGTGCTATTAGAGGTGCCTCAGTCCCTGTGGAGGGCAAACCATCAAAGTACACACGTCTCTGCAGCGAACATTTCAAAGATAAGCTCAAGTAAACACTGATTATTTAAATTATCTTTGTCATTATCTTTGCATAATCATTCTGACATGGTTTGTTTTTGTGGACGCTACCAGCTTGGAGTTGGTTGTGTCCGTCCTTTAGCTAGCTAGTTAACGTTAGCATTATTGACCCATCCAGATCGAAAAAACTGATAACTGTCTGTACTTTTATACGCTTTCATCCTGGCGGCAGTGTAAGGGGAAGGATTCTCCACAAGACATCACCGAACTGGAGCTCTGGCAGCGACTTCACTGTTTTTAGTGATTGAAATACTGCGGAGGGTGCTGTATATGGATCGCAAGTGCCCAAAATGTGTAGTTTGTTCACATATCTTTGTTTTCTTCTTTTGAGAGGTGATCTAAATAACCATAGCTTGAAATATTTGGAAAAATGACAGCTCGGTGCTACGGAATTTCCACTATGTTTTGCCCTCCAGGGCTCTGCGCCAGTCACGTGACTGAAAACTATGAATGAGTCTGTCTGGATAACAACACAACTGCCCCTACCTTCTGCAGCGCAGCCTCCTGGGTCTGGAACTCCCTGCGTAGCTCCGCCTCAGTCTTCTTCCAGGCCAGCAGGTTGTCTGAGGTCAGCTGCTGCGTGCGCTTCATGGCCTCCAGCTCCCTCTCGTAGAAGGCCTGGGCCTTGCTCAGCTTGGCCTCGTACTCCTCCACCAGACGCTTCTTGTCCTGCTTCAGCTCCTCCACTCGCTCCGACAGGGACTCCACCTGGGGGGGGGGGCACCACGGAGGGGGGGTTGACAGGGTGGAGGGTCTCTTTTACAAGACCTTCACTCTGCTGGAGGGGCCAGCTGCAGGGAATGGGCTGACTGTGCGTGTGTGTGTATACGTGTGTGTGTATATGTATACATGTGTGTGTGTGTGTATATATGTATACACCACCCCCAGGCCCACCTCCACCCCCAGACCTACGTCCACCTCCACCCCCAGGCCTACCTCCACCTCCACCCCGAGGCCCACCTCCATCCCCAGGCCCAGCTCCACCCCCAGGCCCACCTCTGTCTTGTGCAGCTGGCCCAGCTTCTCCTGGTCCTTGCTGTAGTTGGCATTCTGGCTCTGGTGGCTCCTCAGCAGCTCCTGGATCTCCTGGCGGTGGGCCGACTTCACCTCCTCCAGCGCCGCCCTCTTCTCCTGCTCCGAGGTGGACTGGGCCTGGCCCAGCGCATGCAGCTTCTCCTCAAATGACCGCCGCATCTCCTCCACCTCCCGTGACATGGACACCACGCGCTGCGTGTGCTGCGCCTCCGTGCACAGCTGGTCAGGACCACAACAATATAACAATAAATAATAATAATAATCACCTTTATTCATTATAGCACCTTTCATACAGAAAACTCAAGATCAAATAATTAGTATAATAGATAGATAGATAATCTTAATTCATAACAGCACCTTTAATCCTAAAAAAAAACTCTAAACATAAGACAAAGTTCTTCATGATAAGCAACAAAATGTAACATAATAGTAACATAACAATAAATAATCTTGATTTCTTCGCACATCGAGTTAATACGGAATAAAAAATGAATACATAATTGAAAACAAGGTAAATAAAACAGCGCAGGTACCTGCATGTCTTCGACGCGCTGGCGGTACGTCTGGAACTCCGCAAGCGCCTGACGCTTCATGCGGTCGTGCAGCTCCATGGACTCCTCCAGGGACGTGATGCGGCGCTTCAGGTCCATCTCGTCGCTGATGCGGCTCTTATACTGCATGATCTTCTCCCGCGTCTCCGACAGGATCTGCTGCACCTCCTCCTCATGCGCCTCCTTCAGCGTGGCGATGGCCGCCTCGTGCTCGTCGTTCTTGGTATTGAGGGCGTAGATCACCTGCCGGGGAGGGGAGGACGACGACAGCGTCAACACCGGTGTAACACACACACACACAGCACCAGGGACAGCCTGGTGTAACAGACAGCACCAGGGCACCAGGGACAGCCTAGCAATGTCCTAGCATTAGCCTAGCATTATCATAGCATTAGCCTAGCATTATCCTAGCATTAGCCTAGCTATCAACATGATAACATATCAAAGCTAGTTCAGTGACCATCACTTGGGTGATGATGGGTGACCTGGTCTGAGGTCTGAAGACATGAGCGTTAGCATGCAAAGCTAATCCCAAAGCTTTAGCTCAGAGGGCACAGAACACAGTGTCAGGCCATTCTGACGACCTCTGAAGCTTTATGGCACTTGACACGTCGTGACTGAGTGAGCAACCTTTAAACCTCCTCAAATAACTTTTGACCGAAAAGCCTGGATAATCTGACTACAAAGTGATTTCCGTTCGAGGTTTACAGTTGAAGAAGCGTGAAATACTATTCCTCCTAATCTTAATCCCTCTTTATAATAATCCAGAGGTCTTCGAGTCGCGCCCCATGGAACAAGGCTCTGTGTCCCCTCACCAGATGAGCAGGCTCAATAATTACTCAATAGTTTTTTTCTTTGAGATCCTTTGTTTTCTTTAGAGAAAAGCCTGTGGTGACATGAGAGGACACGGCATCCGTATTTTAAACATCTGGGTGACAGAACAGAAGAGGGGCTGACTGATTGACTGACTGACTGACTGGCTGGCTGGCTGGCTGGCTGGCTGGCTGGCTGGCTGGCTGGCTGGCTGGCTGGCTGACTGGCCGACTGACTGACTGACTGACTGGCTGACTGACTGGCTGACTGACTGTGAATGTCTTACATTTTAAACACTGCCAGCACTTTCAATCTGGTAAAACATTCATTGATATATTCAACAGACAGTTGTTGTAACCTTCAGGATGATAGGTGCTGAGACACATTGGACCCGACCGGGTAAAGTCTGTCGATCAAATGAACTATTTACTTTTTCAACAAAACTTTGTGATACAATCCTCTCATGAATGTAGTACATAACAGATAGATTTTAGATACAAGATGTTCTCCTCCGATGCTTATGGAGAAGGAAGATAGTGGAGGATAGAGGAGAGGAAAAGGAAGGAGGATGGAGGAGAGGAAAAGGGAGGAGGATACAGGAGAGAAAAAGGGAGGAGGATGGAGGAGAGGAAAGGGAGGAGGATGGAGGAGAGGAAAAGGAAGGAGGACAGAGGAGAGGAAAAGGGAGGAGGACAGAGGAGAGGAAAAGGAAGGTTGACAGAGGAGAGGAAAAAGGAGGAGGACAGAGGAGAGAAAAAGGGAGGAGGATGGAGGAGAGGTAAATGGAGGATGACAGAGGAGAGGAGAGGCTGTGTCATTACCGCTCCATACATCACAATGAGGCCCGTCCTCCGATTGCTACCCCGTCAGCCTCCCTCCAGGCTCTACCAGTCACATCCCATAATGATCACCTCCATTCCGGGGAGGGGATGACATCATAACAGCGCTCCGGTTGCTGTTCCCGTGGCAATGAAAAGACCAGAGATTGTCAAGTTTCTCACGAGGCAGTCATAACTCAGAGACAGAGACAGAGACAGAGAGAGAGAGAGAGAGACAGACAGAGACAGAGAGAGAGAGAGATCTATCTGCTCTCCTCTAGGTTGTAAACGTGATGACAACAGTCAAACAGTCAAACGCCAACCCTGTGAATGTTATGATTGCCTGGCAACTCGTAATCTTTTCAACCCTGCGGTTCTCAGAATCAGAATCAGAAAGCTTTATTGTCAGTGCACAAACAGTACAACGAAATTAGTTGTTCTGAATGTGACAACATGTACGTGCGTGTGTGTGTGTGTGTGTATCTCTATTCACACTGTTCTACTATCGGTACTGTGGGTTAGGATGGTAGGGATATTAGATTGTACTGTACTGTACAAACGTGACCAAGAAGAAAAATAGGAAAAAGAAGGAGACCAAGAGAGCAATGAAAGGACATGAAGAGAGTCAGGACAAAACTGTCAAAGGGAACACCAGGACAACCCGTCAACGATCCAACTCCTCTGGAAGTACGACAGAAATTGATCCATCATCGATCTTATTTCCAATCAGCAAAGGCCATAAGCATGAAGCGACAGAGGGAAATTAGATCACTAAGCTCAAAATCTGGGACTAGCTCACCAGCAAAAAAGCGGGCTGATGTTGATGACCAGGAAGATATTCAACAGCCACCTGGCCAACAACAAAGCCTCCAAGTCGCAACCAAAGCAGGGGCCATGCCAGAGATGGGCCAGCAGCCCACCAGCAGGTGAAAATGGTGTGACAGGAGGGGCACTCCGCAAGCCCCAGGCGACATCAGAGGAACAGAGTGCCCACCCAGTCAACTCTGGGGGTCCCTGCCCCTGATCAAGTGGGTAAATAGAAAACATTGAAAACACACTTATGATACTGACTCAGATAATTCTCACAATAACAAACACTGTATTGTATGATGCCTGGCATTAGTTTGGAACTGTTACACCCAGAGTTAATGCACTCAACTATGGCACAAATGGCTCAGCAAAGTGCAGATCCTTCCAGTGGTGAGTGTTTGACTCTGCCACCTCTAGACTATCAAAATGGACAACAAACCATGCCAACCAGACAAAGGAATCCAGTTTTGAAAAGACACAGAAAAACTAAATTCTTCAAAACATTGAATGCATCCAAAATAGTCTAGAACCCACAATGTAAAGCAAAAGGGCTATTTGGTGGACACCTAAATATTCGGAGTATGATTCCTAAACGACGATTCCGAACAACTGGAGCATCTAGTCTGCAATTCTAATATTGACTTTCTAGGTCTGACAGAAACTTGGTTAGGCTAACCCATTCCTCTCCACAGGCAGCAATAACTATGCCTGGCTAGGAAAGACAGGGACCAAGACAGGCATGGAGGGGCTTTGCTGTATGTCAAAAGCTCCTTGAAATGTACTCAAATCGAATGGCCAAGAGAAGTAGATTTGGAATGTGTTGGTGTGAACATCTCACTTTCTCCTGAAATGTCCTTTTGTGTGACTTGTGTCATTTGTATTTACAGGAAACCCTCACAAAGGTAGACTTCTATGATGAGTTGAAGGTCGCCTTCAATCACTGTGATTCTAAAAAGGAAATAATTGTTGTTGGTGACCTTAACATTAACTGGGATGGAAATAAGGAAAGGAAAAATCTCAAGCAGATCACTAATTACTTGGGTTTTACTCAACTTATAGAAAAGCCTACTAGAATAATTCCTACTTTAAAAACTAGAATAGATCTATTGTTTACCAATCGACCAGAAAGAATAACTAATAATTATAATTTTTTCAGATTGTGTCTATCAGATTATAATGCAATTTTCTTTTCAAGAAAGCTAACAAAACAACAATTCTCTAATAATTCATACAAATCTAGGCCTACTGTGTATCAGAACACAGTTCCAAAGAGTCAACAGCACCATCTTGTAGCAGCTCTTAAAGAGCAGGACTGGAGTTAGGGTTCTCCTGAGTAAGGACAGAGAGTGGCTGCGATTCATTTTTGACAACAATTAATGAAGTTGTGTTGTACTAACCCTACCAAGATGAGGAGTCAAAAGAGAAGAAAGAAGGACATGCTACCCTGGTTGAATGATGAATGTAGGAGGGTCATTTTTTTTATACGGTGCCATTTGGACTTCATAACTTGTGAAAAATAAATTGTTGATTTATCTATATTTTAATGTTCTATTTTATAAAGGACATATCTAGCTTGCTGAAAAACATAGTGGTCGAGCTCAGGCACCTACATTTTATGTTATTTAGAATACCCTCTGTAGTTGAATAAGGCGAGTGTCTCCAGAACAGAGTGGACACATAACAGGGTGGACACTAACAGGGTGGACATTTTGAGTTAAAGTTAGCCTTTAGCCTGCCTGTGTTAGCATAATGCCTAGAATGACCATGAATACTTGATGAGGAATCTAATTTGCACTAAATACTTTCAATTTGCACGAAATTATTCAATTTGATTGATCTCCTCAATATTTAGGCATAACAGGGTGGACACGTTATGGTCAACCACATTAAACTCACTGGATAAAAACATAAAAATCAGGTAAAAGGTAGAAAGAGGTAGAAAATCACACAGCTTACAACATTTGAAATCCCCTCCACTGATGTGATGTCACCTCATGAGAGTGATGTGATTGAGAAATATGGTTTTCTTTGAAAAGGGACATTAACACAGCATAACAGGGTGGTCAGTGATCGCAGGGACAAGTATACAACCTTCATTTTTTTGTACACATTTTTTTTTTTAAATGGATAAAAACTATATTTGATTTCAATAGATATTGATCAGGAAAATTAAATAATAATAACATATTTGGAAATGTATATGTTTTTAATAGTTATTTTTTGGATTGAAGTTGAATGAACAACACTGGGGACAGGAATGAATGAATGAATGAATGGTCTTTATTGTCATTGATATAGTACAGGTACCATACAACGAAATTTGGGAGGGGGGGCTCCCCTGGTGCTAGGAAAAAAAAAACTAAAAACAAGAAGGGAAAAGAGATGGTTTACATAAATAAAGGCTATGTTCACTATCCACTATACTATACTATACAAATAAAACACTGTGCTGTACTCTATGCTATGCTATACATATCCTAACATTTCCTATCTCTGGACCTTATGTACCCGAGGGTTGTCATATTGCACATAGTGTTATTGCACATTCATTTAAAGTGTCGCAGTTTGCAGGTTTGAAATGTTCACAGTTGTGTTTCAGTATTGCACTTGATTACAATATAGTAGCTGCCATCAAATTGTCTAGATTGTCCAGGGCCTAGAACCTAGGTCTTTGCTGTGTTCAGGGCCTGAATGGCCCTGGGGTAGAAGCTGAGCTTCAGTCTATTTGTCCTTGCGGACATGGTCCTGAACCGCCTGCCCGAGGGCAGCCGAACAAAGTGTTCGTTCCCAGGGTGGGATGGGTCTCTGGAGATCTTGGAGGCCTTCCTGAGGCAGCGTGTGTTGTACAGCTCTTCCAGAGAGGGGAGGGGGGCGCCGGTGATCTTCTGGGCCGATCTCACGACTCTCTGTAGCGCTTTCCTCTCTGCGGCTGTGCAGCTGGAGAACCACACGCAGATGCAGTAGGTGAGGATGCTCTCCACTGTGCAGCGGTAGAAGGTCACAAGCAGCTCCTGTCTGAGGTGGTATTTCCTGAGGACTCTCAGGAAGTAGAGCCGCTGTTGTGCCCTCTTGATGATGGCTGCTGTGTTGGTCTTCCAGGACAGGTCATCCTGTATGTGCACCCCCAGGAATCGGAAGGTTGAGACTCTCTCCACGCTCCCTCCATCGACGAGCAGGGGCTGGACCTCAGATTTTTTCCTCCTGAAGTCCACGATGATTTCCTGGGTCTTTGACTGGTTCAGCAGCAGGTTGTTAACCTTGCACAGCTTGCCCAGCTGCTCCACCTCATCCCTGAACGCCGCCTCGTCCCCCCCCCGAGATGCAGCCCACCACAGTGGTGTCGTCTGCAAACTTTACGATGGAGTTGCTGGGGTGGACGGGGGTGAAGTCGTAGGTGTAGAGGTTGTAGAGGATGGGGCTTAGCACGCAGCCCTGGGGGGACCCAGTGCTGAGTCTGAGGGCTGTGGAGGTGTGGGAGCCCACCCGCACCCTCTGGGGGCGGTCAGACAGGAAGTCCTTGATCCATGATAGTGTGATAGTCCCAGGTCTAGTAGTTTGGTCACTAGCCTGTCTGGAAGGATGGTGTTGAAGGCAGAGCTGAAGTCCACAAAGAGCAGTCTCGCGTAGCTGTTCCCCCTCTCCAGGTGGGATAGAGTGGAGTGGAGAGTCGTCGCGATGGCGTCCTCTGTGGACCTGTGGGCTCTGTAGGCGAACTGGTATGGATCCAGGTTGGGCGGGAGGCGTGTGACTATGTGGGCCCGGACCAGTTTCTCGAAGCACTTCATGATGATTGGTGTGAGTGCCACCGGGCGGTAGTCGTTTAGGCAGCTCACCGTGCTTTTCTTCGGGACTGGGATGATAGTTGAGGTTTTCAGGCAGGGTGGGATGGTGGCCTGGGACAGGGACTGGTTGAAGATGTTGGTGAAAACCCCGGCCAGCTGGTCGGCGCAGTCCCTCAGCACCCGTCCCAGGACGCCATCCGGCCCTGAGGCTTTTCTGGGGTCCACCGCCTTCAGCACGCGTCTCACTTCATGCTCTGTGAGGGTGAGGCTGCTGAGAGCTGGAGAGAGTGGTGTTTGTGTTGTGGTTACCTCCGTTCGCCCCTCGTCGAACCGGGCGTAGAAGGAGTTCAGCTTTTCCGCCAGCAGGGGGTCGTCCTCCGCGGCTGTGAGCCTGTTGGCTCTGAAGTTTGTCATGTGCTGAACCCCCTGCCACACCCGCCTGAAGTCGTTGCTCAGGAAGCATTCCTCAATCTTCTCTCTGTGGTCTGCCTTGGCCTCCCGGATGCCACGGTTTAGGTTAGCCCTGGTGGTGCTGTACAGCAGTGTGTCCTTCGCTGAGTAGGCGTTGTCCCTCTCCTTGAGCAGTTTTCGGACCTTCTCAGTCATCCATGGCTTCATGTTGGGGTAGACCCGGACACGTTTGTCCACGGTGGCTGAGTTGGTGCAGTTCACTATGTGGTTCAGAACCGACGACGTGAACTGTTCCAGGTCCTCATGCTCATATTCCTGCCATGAGGTGTCATTCTGGCAGATCTGCAGTGGAGGGGACCCTGCTGGCCAGGTTCTGACAGTCTTAGTGGTGATGGGAGCACTTTTCCTCATGGGAGTGTAGGCTGGGATCAGAAGGATGGACACGTGGTCAGACATGCCTAGATGAGCTAGCGGTCTAGCCTTGTAAGCAAGCTTGATGTTGGTGTATGTTGGTGTATACCAACATCATACCTTGTCCATCCCAAATCCCATGCAAAATCCCATTTACATCTTTAACCAAAGCTTTTAAAATGTAGAAAACTTAGAAGCCCATATCATTGTATTCATAATAAATAACAATTGACTATACATGAAAAACCTAATGGAATTAGTATTTGTCCAAATTTAGACAAAATACAACATTTGTACTGGGGACGGAAAAGGCACCGTATTAAAAAAATGACCCAGGAGACAGATGAAAGAAAGAGCTTCTGCTCAAAACATTTCTGAATGAGGAATAAAGTAATAAATACCAGTGTTTCCCCTACCATTTCCTTGGGGGGGCGGGAATTATTACGGACGTAGACACCAAACATCTGACAAGTAGGCTAAAATATCCGCTTTTTTAAAAACCCAACCCGAATCTGGCGAGTGGCAAGCCCATGGGCTCGTTGGTAACGTTAGTCCGCCAGTAGTCTCGCATAGCCAAACCTATCTCCACACTTCGCTTCGCGCTGGACTATGGAGGACCAAGTCTGTCAAAATTAACAATACATAAATGAATGTATGAACACATAAATGAATGAATACACACAGTAATAATGAAATACATTTCTATATTTATTTATTCTTTTACGCATTCATTAATTGTTTTCCACACTCATTCTTTGTTTTCCACATTCATTCTTTCTTTTCCACATTCATTCTTTCTTTCCCACATTCATTCTTTCATTCTTTCTTTTCCACATTCATTCTTTCTTTTCCACATTTATTCTTTCTTTTCCACTTTATCAGATCTGTATGCAAATATATGGGGGCGTATCTTGCATGTTGTCCACACCCCTACGCATTTTCATTGGTTGATACCGCGCGTGACGTGTGAAAGCAGCGACGCAGTTATCACCACAGACGGGTAGAGCGTCTATAGCCCCGTTCTCACACAGCCTCTTTCACCCTATAATTTCCATGGAATCCCAAACTACGTATGTCGACATCCCAAGCTATTCCCGTGTTGTCCCCTTTCACACATGTCGGCAATGGTCTATACTAGTCCATCAGCACTGTATGGGAGAACTTGGTGATAACCACAATACCAGTTGACTCAATTAGACATAGCCCAGAGCGCATATGCGCGATGCAAGACAGCTGAGAGTGTCTCCACTGAGTTTATATCACAAAATGTACATTTGATAAGTAAAAGTAAGCTAGCTAAGTAAGTAATCTAGCTGACTATGACTGGAAACGAAGTACTATCCAGTTAGAATTATAGAAGATCTAGTTGTGTTTTCCTGCTGGTCTCGCTGCCTGGGTTTGAACAGACTTGTGGTGACTAAAAATGGCTTTAAAAAATGCCTTTCCACCAAAGAACCGTATATATATGCCATATACATGCCATATATCATACCTCCACTATGATTCATATGCAGAGTTTGACTTAGGATGGCACCAGAAAAAAATGTCCAGCCTAACCAAATGGAGTACCTCTCTAGCCCAGGCAGTGAGCTGACCTCATGCACTGAAAAACTGTTTAAAGTACCATAATGAGTATTGTACTACTTGGACTTCTATTCTGGTTGTACTTCTTTTTTCCTTTTTTTTTACATGCTATGATTGGAAATTAAGTAGTGTCTGCTCTTGGCTGAGGGCTTCACCACGTCACGCGCAGTATCAACCAATGAAAATGCGCAGGGGCGTGGACAACATGCAAGATACGCCCCTATATTTGCATACACATCTGATAAAGAGAAAGACAATGTTGTATTCACATAGAATAGTTTGTCATTGTCAGATGTGTGCAAACCCATGGATGGGTACATTTATTGTTTTCTGAATTTTTATGTTTAAATATACAAATTATACATTATCTATTTAAAATAGGCGTTTTTCCAGACTCCAGAATAGAAATCTAATCAGTAAAAACGAATCTAAGCAAGCCTTTAGAATATGGATAATAACACATACAATACATACACATCTTACTATACTCCTCTTACTGTAGGCTATTGTCTTTATATAATGTGTGCATATAATGCACTTTGAATTGCCCTTGTCGTATGACATGTGCAATACAAATAAACTTGCCTTGCCTAAACCCTTTTGGAAGGTTTTGTTTATGTCCAGGTTTCACACATCTCTGTAGTTACATGTTCAGTGAGTGAGTCTAGTTGCTGGTGACCGCTAGGACCATAGGCAGATGCCTTGTTGGTAAGTAATTTGTTCAAAGCAAAAAAACAAATAAAGTGTGTGTTTACCCCCTCAAATAAATTAACTTAGCCCCAGTCAGATCCATATTTAGAGGTAAGTTACCTCAGGTAACTTTAGCTAGCAAGCTAGTTTAGAGTTAGTGGTAATGTATAACTAGCTAGTTAGATAACTAAGCGACCTTGGGTTCCCTGAAAGGTGCTATATAAATTCAAGTTATTATTATTATTATTATTATTATTATTATTATAACTAGCTAGCTAGTTTTTTCCACCATAAACCATTTCCTGAAGCCACAACCATCTCCCACTACTGAAGCTACAGAGCAGCGATGCAGATCCAAGGTCAACAACATTCGATCTCTGATGCCCAGCTCCTCCTCTCTGTCTTCCTCTGCTACCAACCCCTTGCCTGGGAGTTTGCCATCCCTCCCATGCTTCACAGAGGTTCAGCAGAGCCACATTATTGAAATCCTTAGAGGTATGAAATCATGCACTTGCGCCCTGGACCCCATTCCCACTGCTCTGCTCAAGTCATACATCCCCATTCTCAGCCCATTCATTACTCAAGCTGTTAACCTCTCCCTTCGAACTGGTCATGTCTCACCTGCTCTCAAAGTCTCTGTCATCCGCCCCCTTTTCAAGAAGCCCACCCTGGACCCGGAGGTTCTAGCCAACTATAGGCCTGTCTCCAACCTTGCCTTCCTGTCCAAGGTGCTAGAGAAGGAAGTTGCTTTCCCTAGGTTTCACCTGACCTTCAGTGACCATATAAAACACCTGTGCAAAACCTCCTATCATCTCAGAAATATTTCCAAACTCCGTCCCACTCTAACCCTCAGATGCAGAGAAACTTCGCCTTTATGCTTTGCCTTTGCCTTTATCTCCTCAAGACTGGAATACTGCAATGCGCTCTTCATCGGGATTCCTGGCAAAAGCATACAGAAGCTGCAATGCATCCAGAACAGCGCTGCCAGGATCCTGATGAGAGTCCGCAAATACGAGCACATAACCCCCATTCTACACTCACTACATTGGCTCCCTTATTCAAAAAGGCCTTTGACTGTTGAACTGTGTTCATTCTTGTGATTTATTTTGTGTTTTTTTAGTTAAAGTTAAATGTTTTTAACTTATTATGTTTTAGGCTGTTTTTTGTTTTGTTTTGTTTTTACTCTGTAGCACTATGTAGCCTGCTGTGGAAAAGAATGTGGAAAAGAAAGAATGAATGTGGAAAAGAATGTGGAAAAGAAAAAATGAATGTGGAAAAGAAAGAATGAATGTGGAAAAGAATGTGGAAAACAAAGAATGAATGCGTAAAAGAATAAATAAATATAAATGTATTTCCTTATACTGTGTGTATTCATTAATTTATGTATTCATACATAAATTTATTTATCTATATATGTATTGTTAATTTTGACAGACTTGGTCCTCCATACTGGACACACTCGCGTACAAGATTGTGCGCGCACGACGCGAGAGTTTTTGCAGGGTGAGATGTCTGCAGATGGAAAGTAAGCAAGTAAGCAAATATAATTGCTGAGTGTTCTAACAGAGCAAGTTGGTTCAAATTGGACACCAGCCACCCTGCCTATGCACTATTCACACTCCTCCCATCCCGAAAAACGCTATAGAAGTATCAACTCACACACCACCCGCCTCAGAAATAGTTTCTTCCCACAGGCAGTTAGATGGCTGAACAGATGACCATGCGCACTGCACTTGGCACTTTACACCCTGCACTAAGCACCTTGTACTGTATTGTTGTGTTGTTTGTATTGTGGACTATGTTTTTGTGTGTGATACTACAGTGAGAGACGAGGCTGAAGAATTTCATTGTATAATGACAATAAACTTGAACTTGAACTTGAACATAATAATAATAATAATAATAATAATAATAATAATAATAATAATAATAATAATAATAATAATAGAACAGAAAGTACCTCTATGGAGAGAGGAGAGGAGAGGAGAGGAGGGGGGAGAACGGGACAGGACAAGGAAAAGAGGAGAGGAGGGGGGGAGAGGAGAGGAGAGGAGAGAGGATGGGGAGGAGAGGAAAGGAAAGGAGAGGAGAGGAGAGGAGAGGGGATGGGGAGGAGAGGAGAGGAGAGGAGAGGAGAGGAGAGGAGAGGAGAGGAGAGGAGAGGAAAGGAGAGGAGAAGGGATGGGGAGGAGAGGAGAGGAGATGGAGAGGAGAGGAGAGGAGAGGAGAGGAGAGGAGAGGGGGAGGAGAAGAGATGGAGAGGAGAGGAGAGAAGATGGGGAGGACATGACAAGATAGGAAAGTATAGGGTTTCTCTTTGTGTCATCATCATCATCATCATCGTCATCACCAGATGTCCTCACCTCCACCAGTCGAGGTGTGGAGAATGCTGTGGCTAAAGATTGTCTATTGACGATGACCGGTCGGTGTTCCCATAATGCACTGGGACTGCAGAGTCAGTGTGTAGTGATGGCTATGTTCACCGCTATGTTCAGCTCGCTTAGACAAGACATTGCAAGACAATGGGAACGCCTGACCAATGTGCTGTTTAAATTTGACTGTAATTCATAATTTGATGCTCACTCTGGGGCAGCCATCATGCTGCTGCTGTCTCAGACTGAGTCCAGCGCTGCATTGTATCTTGTATCCTGCCTATGATCTTCAATAAAGCAACCAAGTGTGCAACTCCTCTCAGTCTTCCTTCAGAGCGGATTCAACAAAAGAATTGGGGTCTTACAATGGTTAGTTAGCTACATGGTTAGTTATCTACATGGTTAGTTAGCTACATGGTTAGTTAGCTACATGGTTAGTTAGCTACATGGTTAGTTAGTTATATAGTTAGTTAGCTACATGGTTAGTTAGTTATATAGTTAGTTAGCTACATGGTTAGTTAGTTAGCTACACGGTTAGTTAGTTATATGGTTAGTTATCTACATGGTTAGTCAGCTACATGGTTAGTTAGCTACATTGTTAGTTAGTTACATGTCTAGTTAGCTACATGGTTAGTTAGTTACATGGTTAGTTAGCTACATGGTTAGTTAGTTACATGTCTAGTTAGCTACATGGTTAGTTGGCTACATGGTTAGTTAGTTACATGTCTAGTTAGCTACATGGTTAGTTGGCTACATGATGGTCCTCTGTGGCTTAGTTAGTAGAGCATGGCGCTAACAACACTTAGGTTGTGGGTTCGATTGTCGCTGGGATCATATACACTGGAAGATTTACTCAGTGCACTCATAGCAATGTAAGTTGCTTTGGATAAAAAGCTAAATCTGCTAAATGGCATATTATATTAAAGATGCTGACGACATCCCATTCTAAACCACTGGGTCACGCTGGGACGATGTTATCCAGGAGCTCAGCTTACATAACATAAAGTAAATCCAATACAATGGCATTAGCAACAACAGATAGATGTTCCTACTTCAAGGCAGATTCCCCAATCTCGAACTACAGAGCAAGCTATATTCAATATGTCTCCTCTCTGGGGCGCTGACACACTAATACACAAAGAGGGATGAGTTCTGTGTGTGTGTGTTTTTTCTTTGTGTGTGTGTGTGTGTGTGGATGTGTGTGTGTGTGTGTGTACTGGTACACAAAGAGAGATGAGTTCTGTGTGTGTGTGTGTGTGTGTGTGTGTGTGAGTGTGTACTGATACACAAAGAGAGATGAGTTCTCTGTGTGTGTGTGTGTGTGTGTGTGTGTGTGTGTGTGTGTGTGTGTGTGTGTGTGTGTGTGTGTGTGTGTGTGTGTGTGTGTGTGTGTGTGTGTACTGGTACACAAAGAGAGATGAGTTGTGTGTGTGTGTGTGTGTGTACTGATACACAAAGAGAGATGAGTTATGTGTGTGTGTGTGTGTGTGTGTGTGTGTGTGTGTGTGTATGTGTGTGTGTGTGTGTGTGTACTGATAGTGATGAGTTGTGTAGCATGTGAGTTATTGCCACCCGTGATGCTGCAGTTTCCAGGAGCCTGAGATATGAGATTAGACAAGAGGCATCAGGTAGCCTACTGTATGTCTCTACTGGGGGGGGGGGGGGATGGAGAGAGAGGGAGGGAAAGAGAGTGGGAGAGAGTGGGAGGGAGGGAAAGAAAGTGGGAGGGGGAGAGAGAGAGAGGGAGGGAGAGAGAGAGTGAGAGAGATGGAGAGAGAGAAGGAAGGAGGGAGTGAGAGACAGAAAGAGAGAGAGGGATGGAGACAAAGAAAGAGAGACAAAGAGAGAGAGAGAGAGAGAGAGAGAAGGTCTCTGGTTTGGGCCGCCCACTCTGTCTCCTGGCGGTAGAGGTTTATCGGTGACAGCAATCACTCCTCTCTGGGCTCGCTACTTAATGTCTGGATGTCGGCAGAACGAGTCCTTGATGGGAATGACAGCTTATCGCCGCCATTTGCTGTACAGACCTGCGGACGGGTGGGTGGGGGAGCGGGGAGACGTATTGTCCAGTGCAGCGGGGGCGGCGTAAGTGGGTGTAAATGAGGTCTGAGCGGCGGTAAGTGCCTCTGTCAGACCGCAATCACACTCCTCATGCAGTCCACCATGCAGGAGTCACTACGGAGGAGGAACATGTGGGAGAGGGCTGCCATCCAGACCTCCACCACTGTGAGGCATTTGGCTATGGATTTTTACTGTATGTGTGTGTGTGTGTGTCCCGCAATTATAAATGAGTTGCAGTTAAAGCAAACACCAAAGTACTGAACCTCTCTAATGCGAAGTAGAGTGTTTCCAGAACCCAGCTCAGTTTAGAAGTGCTGTTCGTTACAACCCAGCGCAGTTTAGAAGAGCTGTTCTGAACCCAGCTCAGTTTAGAAGTGCTGTTCGTTAGAACCTAGCTCAGTTTAGAAGGGCTGTTCATTAGAACCCAGCTCAGTTTAGAAGGGCTGTTCTGAACCCAGCTCAGTTTAGAAGGGCTGTTCTGAACCCTTATAACCCTGAATATATACATTATGTT
Source organism: Nansenia antarctica (assembly GCF_963989245.1). Lineage (NCBI taxonomy): Eukaryota > Metazoa > Chordata > Actinopteri > Argentiniformes > Microstomatidae > Nansenia > Nansenia antarctica. The sequence goes on from NC_137674.1 coordinate 69,909,289, forward strand.
AATTAACATTATTTGCTCTCCTTTATTGAATACACAAAGAGTTTATGGTGATTTTTTACAAATTCAGGCACTTAGACTCTTTAAAGTCATTCGGTACAACCGTCCGAACACAAATGCAACCAGCTAATGTGCCATTAAAATATCTAAAATGATATTACAACTATTATATAAACATTCTGGCATGATTTTACAAGGGTTTATAACAATATACTGCAAAATGGTTAAGGATTTTTATGTAGAAATGTTTGCTTTCCTCAAATCACTTTTGTCACCAAAAAATTATTTCACTGATATCATTCGGAGCAACCACTTTCAAGGCACCATTTTGGATCAAATCAACTGATAATCATCATGTGACAGGATATGACATCATTAAGACCCCTGCAGCAGACCCTCTGAGTGAGAAGAAAAGTAGCCAGCTCTCTCTTATGTTTGATAAATGCACTTTTCCGCTCCCTGTTATGAATGTCCTCAAATATCACATCATTCGGTACAACCGCTAAAACACACTGAAAATGTAACTGTTTACTTGAAGAAAATCATTCGGTACAACCAAAAATAATAATTCGGTACAACCAGAAATCTGGTTAAACATAAATATAATGGTTGTACCGAATTATGACAATCTATGTTAGTCCTATTTGCACATCTTTGGGTGCAAAATATAACATATTATTAATGGAAAATGTGTAACTTTTTAACTTTTTGCCCTTCTGAAAACCTTATCCGTCATTGACCCAAGTGCGTCTAGAGTGCAGGGTTGCCAGATGGGGCGGGTTACCGCCGAATGGGCTACTGGATTTAATAATAATAATAATAATAATAATAATAATAATAATAATAACTTTAATTTCTATAGCGCCTTTCAAACAACCCATGGACGCTTTACAATTCTAAGATGGTCAGACAGACAAAACAGAAAACAAACAAAGCAAAACTGAAACATTGACTAGGGGCTAAAGGCCTTGGTGAACAGATGGGTTTTCAGGGCTAATTTGAAGGAGTCCAGGGTGGGGGCGTTAGGGATCACTATGGGGAGGGAGTTCCAGAGAGTAGGTGCGGCCACGCGGGGGATGGATAGCAGGCCCATGTCTGCGGACCGCAGGTTCCGGGAAGGGATATGTTGGGAGAGGAGGTCAGTTAAGTACTGGGGGGGCGCAGGCGTGGAGGGATTTGTCGGTGAGGAGGAGGATTTTGATGTGATGCGGGAATTGACCGGGAGCCAGTGGAGGTGAATGAGGGTGGGGGTGATGTGCTGCCAGGGCTTCGTGTGGGTGAGGACCCTGGCAGCTGAGTTCTGCACATACTGGAGTCTGTCCAAGGCTTTGGTGGGAACCCCGAACAGGACTCCATTGCAATAATCCAGACGGGAGGTGACGAAGGCATGGAGGAGGGTTTCGGCAACGGGGTCAGTGAGGGAAGGTCGTAATCTGGCGATGTTTCTGAGGTGGAAAAAGGCGGATTTGGTGATGGATTTTATGTGGGACTGGAAGGAGAGGGTGGAGTCCAGGATGACGCCCAGGTTTCGGACTTCAGAGGATTTAGCGGTTATAGACTGTTTAGGCTGTATTGTCAATCCCATCTGGCAACCCTGCTAGAGTGACGTAAAAGTTGCATTAAACGCGACTTGACAGTTCAGACAGGGGCGCGTTGCTAAATATCTGATACGTATCCGATATAATACCACCTCTGAACGCGACCCAGGTCGGATTTAAAACAGTCAGATTTCATGTGACTTGCGGTGTTCATACGGTCATGCATATATCAGACCAGAGTCGCATGTCGGCAAAAAAAATGGATTTGGGTCACATTCCACTGCTGTGTGAACGAAGCCTGTGTTGCCTTCAAGGCATAATGTTGGAGGGACTTTTATTTTGAAATGCGTTTGTTCTAGTTCTTAAAGCTCACTTCCTATTAGTTTGTTGTTGCTAAGGAAACCAGTTGAAGCTATTCATTCTATCCACGCTGTACACGCTACAGAGGCAATGTCGTAAGTTAATAATTTCATAGTTATACTTAATGTTAATGTTAATGTTAAGAGCATATTTACATAAAAAAGGCATTTGATTTGTTTCTAGTAAAAAATATCGTTTTTGTACATTATTTACATTATGCTGCCAACAAACAGTAGTAGGCTAATTGTTTCACGTTCTGTCTTGTTACAGTTTGATCGTTTTTGTACATTATTTATATTAGGAAAATTTACCTGCTTACATGTTATTCTGTCTTGTTACAGTTTGATCGTTTTTGTACATTATTTATACTGCCAACAAACAGTAGTAGGCTAATTGTTTCACTTTCTGTCTTGTTACAGTTTTCACTCTGCCTGTAAGATGGTGTAAAGAACCACAGTAAACAACGAGTAAAGTTTACTACGTCTCAAGTCATCCTTTTGCGAGTTTAGCTAGTTGGATAGCTGCAGTTCCTATGCTGTAGTGAGGACAACATAAAGCCTCTGAGCTGCAGTCTGATTGGGTACGAGTGTATCTGAGCTTCATTCTGTTTGGGTACAGCTGTATCACAGCTTCATTCTGATTGGGTACAGTGTATCTGAGATGCATTCTAATTGGGTACAGGTGTATCACAGCTTCATTCTGATTGGGTGTGAGGGTATCTGAGCTGCATTCTGATTGGGTACGAGTGTGTCAGAGCCTCCACACACACAACACCAGACACCTCAGAGGCCATTTAAAACACAGCCAGGCGGTGATTTGCATAGCCGTTGAATATGCATGAAGTGTGGAAATGGATTCAATGAAGTCAAGTGATTAGTGAACTAATTAGAGTGATTATATGCACAGTATCAACTAAACCGTAAGGTGCACATTAATCCTGGAGGTAATTAACGTGGATAAAGATTGTGTGCGTGTGTGTGTGTTCGTGCGTGTGTGTGTGTGTGTGTGTGTGTGTATGTGTGCATTTGGGGGTGGGGTATCAAGGGTAAAGCTCAGTAACCTCTGCTTGGTTTCTGCTTGGTAGGAGGGAAACATTGTAATCTTGAAATATTCATCTGTGTAAACATGTCTCTTTACCAAAGTCACATGAAGTGGAAGAGCCTTGGTGCTTTAAGTAAACTCTCCTTAAAAAAAAAGTTTGGCAAAATGTGTGTGTGTGTGTGTGTGTGTGTGTGTGTGTGTGTGTGTGTGTGTGTGTGTGTGTGTGTGTGTGTGTGTGTGTGTGTGCATGTGTGTGTGTGTGTGTGTGTGTGTGTGTGTGTGTGTGTGTGTGTGTGTGTGTGTGTTGAGTGTTGAGTGTACCAATGTGTGTCACTAGAAATAAAAGGTCAACACACGTGACAGAGTGGATTTGCACCCCGGTCGACACAAGCTCACCGAGCTAACGCCTATAAAGCATAGGCATTAATGCTGTTGGTGTGCTGCTCTCTCTCTTTCTCTCTCCCTCTTTCTCTCTCCCTCTTTCTCTCTCTGTGTTGTGTAACAGCGTGGTTTATTGTTAATCACTGGGATGGGGGGATAGATGGTCCATTCCACAGATTCATATTTCACACCTACTTAAAGCTCTTAACTAATCTGCAATATTCAATATTCATTCAGCATTATTGGTTGTAATCAGGGGTGTCCCTAGCAACACTGCAGGGGAATCCATAGCAACACTACAGGGGTGTCCCTCTCTGCAGCCTCCCTGCAGCCTCAATAGTTGATTTAGGTCATTAAGTTAGACTGTAATGGTTGATTTAGATCGTTAAGTTAGACTGTAATGGTTGATTTAGATCGTTAAGTTAGACTGTAATGGTTGATTTAGATCGTTAAGTTAGACTGTAATGGTTGATTTAGATCGTTAAGTTAGACACTTAATGGTTGATTCAGATCGTTAAGTTAGACTGTAATGGTTGATTTAGATCATTAAGTTAGACTGTAATGGTTGATTTAGGTCATTAAGTTAGACTGTAATGGTTGATTTAGGTCATTAAGTTAGACTGTAATGGTTGATTTAGATCGTTAAGTTAGACTGTAATGGTTGATTTAGATCGTTAACTTAGAAAAGCTTTTACTTCAGATTGGTAAATAAGCTCTAGAGGACCTCTGCCACCTCTGCTGTTCTGGTGGAAAGGCAAAACATGAAAATCTTTGGTTTCATTTTGACCTGAATAAACATGAGGTGGGTTTTCGCCACCTTGTAAGGATACTGTATAGCCCATAGGCAGCATTCACACGGCAAGGATAAACCCGGTTGTGTACTGGGATGGCTTGGTGGTGCACTGGGCTGGACTGATTGTGTACTGGGATGGCTTGGTGGTGTACTGGGCTGGATTGGGTGAGAATTTCCAAAACCTCAGATGTCAGGGTAACCCTTCCAGACCAAAGTTCACTCCATCCACCAGCAGCTCCTGGCACCAGCCCTTCCCCCTCCACCCACACCTCAGCCACATGGCGATTCCCCCTCAGCATCACTTCTCCCCCAATGCTGCCTCTCCTCTTTCTCCCCTGTGGGTGCTCCTCAAGTCTCCAAGTTGGTCACCTTGGCCAAGACCTCCACCTGCTCTCTGGACCCCATAGCCCTGGTCAAGGACTGCCTACTCACCCTCTGCCCCTACATGGTGGACATCATCAACGCTTCTTTCGAATCTGGCATAGTTCCCACCAGCTTCAAAACTGCCTCGGTCACCCCCATCCTCAAAAAGCCTGGTCTGTACCCTGATGACCTTCACAATCACCACGATCTCCAACCTTCCCTTCCTGAACAAAACTCTGGAAAGAGTAGCCACTGGCCAACTCCATCAGCAAATGTCCAACCATAAGCTCTATGAGCCCCTCCAACCTGGCTTCAGATTACACCACAGCAAGGAGACTGCCCTCATTAAGACCATCAACAATCTCCTCATCGCTGCTGACTCTGGCCGCATCAGCATCCTCATCCTCGTGGACCTCTCTGCAACTTTTGATACAGTCTCCCACACCATCCTCCTCAACCACCTATCTGACCACCTTGGTGTCATCGGTACAGCCCTCTCCTGGTTCCAATCTTACCTCTCAAACAGGGAACAGGGAACTTTGTCACCATCAATGGCTCGAGTTCCCCCCCAGCCCCAGTCAATCAAGGCGTGCCTCAAGGCTCTGTGCTTGGACCCCTCCTCTTCACCATCTACATGCTCTCCCTCGGCCAGATCATCCGCCATCACGGCCTCAACTTCCACTGCTACGCTGATGATACCCAAATCTATCTCAGCACTACTCCACCCTCTCAGCTCCCCCCTCAGTCCCTTCAACTGCCTGTCAACTGCCTGCACGAAATAAAAACCTGGATGACATTAAACTTTCTCAAAATGAACAGTAAGAAAACAGAGCTCATGGTTGTGGCACCCAAGGCGCTGCTCCGGAAGGCTGGTGACTTCATCCTCGAGGTTGACGGCAATCCCCCCAATCAAGTCCGTCATCAAATCCGCCTTCTTCCACCCAAGGAACATTGCCAGACTCCGACCGTCACTCTCAGAGTCTGTTGCTGAAACCCTGGTCCATGCATTTGTCACCTCCCGCCTGGACTACTGCAATGGTGTCCTGTTCGGGGTTCCCAACAAAACCCTGGAGAGGCTCTAGTATGTCCAAAACTCTGTTGCCAGGGTTCTCACTCACACAAAGCCGTGGCAGCACGCCACCATCATCCACCTCCTCCTCACCTACAAATCCCTCCATGCCTGTGCCCCCCAGTACTTATCCAACCTCCTCCGCCTACGTGCTCCTCCCCGGAACCTGCGATCCTCAGACTCTGGCCTGCTTGCCACCCCCCGCACTAACCTGCGAACCTTCTGGGACAGAGCTTTTAGTGTGGCAGCTCCCACCCTCTGGAACTCTCTCCCTGCGGAGATCCACAACATCTCCACCCTGTTTTGGAACAGCCGCCAAATCCCACCTGTTCACCAAGGCCTTCGGCGCCTAGTTCTGTTTGTCTGACTGTTTTTGTTCTTTTCTGTTTCTCTGTAAAGCGGCAGAACAGTAGGGGTCATATCTGAGCCAGAACAGTACGGGTCATATCTGAGCCAGAACAGTAGGGTTCAGGTCGGCCCAGGAGTGTGTGTACAGCACGGCTGAACGCTGAACAGTCCATGTGACATCGTGGGGCATCAAACTCTAAACCAGCTTAACACAAAAACACCACAACACTGGGTTTAATACCCCAGCACTGCACTGGGGAGCAGATAGACGGACGGAGAGAATGCTACCCTGCCAGTCTGATATTAGAGGAGTGGTAACTACTGTACTGGTACAGATTGTCAGGGTAGGAGCAGGGTTGTTACCGCTCCTCTAATATCACTACAGACTGGCAGGGTGGGAGCAGGGTTGCTAGCCTACAGAGCACCGCTATTCTGTCATGAACTGGCCTGGTAATGAAGCATTGTTCTTTTTTATTTGATGACTTGTTTGATCGATTGATAGCATGAAACCTAAGTTGTGAACGAATCGCGAGCGTCCATGCTTTTACTATGATACTACTGATGACATATCGGGGTCTTGAAGAGTTATCCCATTTCATTGGGGAAGACTTTCAACCTCTACCCCTTGTAACTCTATTCCGAGGGGCAAGCTGAAAAGCGAGTGGCACACAAAACAAGGGGTAGGGGTAAAAAAGGGAAATGGGATTAGCCCTAAAATACTCCAGGGAGACTGTCCCTGTAATCTAAAATGTTAAGTCGCTTTGGATAAAAGCGTCTGCTAAATGGTAATAATGTTAATGTTCTAGAGTCGTTACAGCAGTTTTTATTCTACATGATATTGATGATATCTTATGATTATATTATATAACTGCTATTAATGGTATAAAAGCGACCTAATAAATCTGTCAGGTTAGTTAAACTGTTTTACTCTAGTTACTCAGAGTCGTCTCATGACAGTTCTCCTCTCCTCCCCTCCTCCTCGCCATCCCTCCATCTCTACAGGGGTCCGGGGGAGAGAGGTAAAAGAGATGGAGAAAGTGAGATGAAAGAGAGATGAATCAGCCTGGTCCTCTAGTGTGGGGTAGCTACAGAGAGAGAGGGAGAGAGAGAGAGAGAGAGAGAGAGAGAGAGAGAGAGAGAGAGAGAGAGAGAGAGAAGAAAGAGGGAGGGAGGGATGGGGATGGAAGAGGGATGAGGAAGGGGAGGAGGAGGGGGGGTGAGGGGGGTGTACAGTATTAACCCCCCCCCCCCAGGTCTTTATCTCAGTGGAGCTGACCTTTATAACCTTTATGACCTTTATGACCATGATTGTCTAGACTCTAGAGCCACGGACGGCTCTGGAACAAATGTTTACCATTGTGTGTGTGTGTGTGTGTCAGGGTTTCCGTTAACCGGTAATTACCGGTCTTTGTCCGGTAAAATCTATTGAAGTCCGACAAATTGAAATCTCTTCGGTCATAATGTCCGGTGAAAATAATTCCCTCTAACCACAATTTCAATACAATTCGCTAAAGTTGAATTGTCACATTCTGATTCCTTCTATATTAAAAAAGACGAATATATAGGCTATATTTCTTTTATTATTATATGATTTGACGCCGGCATGAAGATGACTCCGCGAAACAGCGGTGGCAGGGTTGCCAGATGGGATTTTACAGCCTAACCAGTCTATTACGGCTAAACCCAGTAGCCCATTCGGCGATAACCCGGCCCATCTGGCAACCCTGCTTTTAACCTGCAAACGTTGCAGCTCAAAGTGCGAGCGAGAGGTAAACATGGCAAGACAAAGTAAGCTTAACAATGACTTCATGAAACCAAGCTACAATGAGTCTGAGGAGAAGTCTGACTCTAAAGAGATGGAGGTAGTGGCTCCTCCAGTCAGAAAGTCTCGAGGGTTCCGAGTTGAATGGAAAGAACATTTCCCCTGGCTGCGTTTAGATGGGGAAGGAAAAATGTTCTGCTCACCGTGCAAAACATGGGGGAGGAATAACGGATTCACGAGAGGAGCAACGAATATGAGAATGTCTCACTGATCACAGGCGGTGCAGTGACCACATATCGGCGGTCAGGCCACTGTGAGCAGGCTAATGAAACGGCTAACAATAAGCTGCACTCTCAGCTACAAGTTGCATTTCACATGGCAAAAAATGGCATTGCATGTCATCAGTATGTGGGACTGACTGAGCTACTGAAAGCAGTTAAGTTCATTTAAAGCCTATTTATTTTTCAAAGAGTTTTATTCTATTTTATTTTATCTGATAAAAGGCATATGAACGGAAATTAGGCTAGCCTATGTGTCACGCCAGAAGCCTACATGTAACTTCTTGCACTTTTCAATACAATGTTATACATCTAGACATTGTGGTATTTCTTTATACGTATCCCAGCCTGCCTGTCAATCGTTTCTCAATAAACAGTTATGTTCTCCTCATTGTCATACTCGCGAGTCCGATTAAGATATAGAAATGACGTTGTTTTATTGATAAAAAAGGGTAAAACTGGAAAGAGAAAATAGAAAACTCACATTAATCCCAAACAATTGAACAGACTTCAGTTAACGTAATGTGGAGTCCGTTCATTGATCGATGCAGTCTGTTCAGTTCCCAGTGTGGCGCGTTCAGCGCTGGACATAATATTATGGCATAGCGCATGCGAATCATGAAAGCCTATATTATATAGCTCGCATCTAATCGTATCGGATGAGAAATAGACATTAAACGGCATATACTGTATAGGCTACACAACAGTAATCACCGCGACAAACAGCTATATTATATTTTAATATGATGACCGGAATTTCTCACGTTTGTCCGGTAAATTGAAATCTTCAAATCTTCAAACACAAATTTTTTCTAACGGAAACCCAGGTGTGTGTGTGTGTGTGTTCAGATACAAAGTTCGGAAGGTCAGTGGTATCCAATAAGAAACTACTGAGCGAATTGGCTCGTCGCACTCTCTCTCTCTCTCTCTCTCTCTCTCTCTCTCCCCGACACCCCATCTTTGTGTTCTTGTCCTCCCTCCCTCCCTCCCTCCCTCCCTCCCTCCCTGTCTGCACGTCTCTCTGTCTCTCTGTGAGTCTGTGAGTCTGTGAGTCTGTATGTCTTCTGCTTTTCCTACTAATTTCTTTCCAGACGCACTGTGTCCTTCTGATTGGCTACGCTGCTCAAGGAGAGAGTCACTGTTTAATTTGGCTGGTCAGGATCCTGAGAGCTCCTGTCTGGCGTGCGTGTGTGTGTGTGTGTGTGTGTGTGTGTGTGTGTGTGTGTGTGTGTGTGTGTGTGTGTGCGTGTGTGTGTGTGTGTGTGTGTGTGTGTGTGTGTGTGTGTGTGTGTGCGTGCGTGCGTGGCTCCCAGAGGCTGCTCCGAGATTACAGCTAACAGAACAGACAATAGCTAGCCAGACAGACAGACAGACACACACACACACACACACACACACACACACACAGCCATTCTACTGAAATTACAGCACAATCTTTTAAATACAAATCCTTTTGTCCAATCCCATTCACTAGAGTAAGTCTCACAGAGTTACAGTTTCTCTCTCTCTCCATCATTCTCTCTCTCCCTCATTCTCTCTCTCTCCCTCATTCTCTCACTCTCCCTCATTCTCTCTCTCTCTCCCTCATTCTCTCTCCTTCATTCTCTTTCTATCTCCCACATTCTCTCTCCCTCATTCTCTCTCTCTCTTTCTCTCGGAGCAGATAACAGCTTGGCCATTGAAGGGGTGACCTACTTAACTGTCTCTGGTTCTGAGAAGTCTCTCCGTAGTGAGAGAGATCTCTCCTGTTCTGCTGTGCCGAGGCTGCTGATGGTGATAACTGATAACGCGGTTTAGTCCCCAGGAGAGTTCTGTCTGGTCAGAGAGGGATGCTGCACAATCTGTCTGTGAGTGTGTGTTTGTGTGTGGGTGTGTGTGGGTGTGTGTGTGTGTGTGTGTCTGTCCTAGAAATATACACAAATGTTTTCTGTCGTTCTTCTGAGGGTCAAGAGTTCAGCGTGCTTCTGCTAGGATAGCCTCCTTCACTATGCACGACCCCCCCCCCCCCCCCCACACACACACACACACACAGACACACACAGACACATACACGTTCACCTAGCCAATCTATCTCTGTGGCTCTCTCTCCAGGGTTCGACATTAACAGTTGCCCGATTGCCCGGGGTAAGTAAAACATTTGCCGGGTTTGGTTGCACGACAGCGGAGGGCACAGGTGCCAGACCAGACTAGATGATCTTCACTCCATGATCATCTAGTCTGGTCTGGCGCCTGCGCCGTCTGTTGTTCTTCCTGCACACCGATACACAGATTCAGGATCCAGCAGCGTCGTCGCTGTCGCGCAAACAAACCCCACAAATGTTTTACTTGCCCCAGGCAATCGGGCAACCGTTAATGTCGAACCCTGTCTCTCTCTCTCTGTGACTCTTCCTCTATAACTCACTCTTCTATCATGGAGACTGCCAATGGCCCCTGGCCTGAGCTAGATTACTCTTCCTGCTACAACTGGTGAACTGATGATTCACCCTAAACCTCTCTATGACTCTCTGACTCTCTCTGACCGTGTCCCTCTCTGACTCTCTCTCTCCCTGTGACTCTGTAAAGTGAGGAAGATTTGCGAGAACGGAATGTGTGAGAGATGATTCAGAACAAGGGTATTAGTCTACAGTTGACAGGTGTGAGGTCTAGTCTACAGTTGACAGGTCTATTCTACAGTTGACAGGTGTGAGGTCCAGTCTACAGTTGACAGGTCCAGTCTACAGTTGACAGGTCTAGTCTACAGTTGACAGGTCTAGTCTACAGTTGACAGTTGTGAGGTCTAGTCTACAGTTGACAGGTCTAGTCTACAGTTGACAGTTGTGAGGTCTAGTCTACAGTTGACAGGTCTAGTCTACAGTTGACAGTTGTGAGGTCTAGTCTACAGTTGACAGGTCTAGTCTACAGTTGACAGGTGAGGTCTAGTCTACAGTTGACAGGTCTAGTCTACAGTTGACAGTTGTGAGGTCTAGTCTACAGTTGACAGGTCTAGTCTACAGTTGACAGGTGAGGTCTAGTCTACAGTTGACAGGTGTGAGGTTAGTTGACAGGTGTGAGGTCCAGGGAGATGGGACCATGCTGGGTTTGGTTACAGGCTAGCCAGCTAGCTGACATGGATCGATTCCTCCCCCCTCCCTTCCCTCCTCTCTTCCTCCCTTCCCTCCTCTCCCCCCCTCCCTTCCCTCCTCTCCCCCCTCCCCTCCTCTTCTCTCTCCCCCCCCCTCTCCTCTCCCCTCCCCTTCCCTCCTCTCCCCTCCTCTTCCCTTCCCTCCTCTCCTCTCCCCTCCTTACCCTTCTCTGATTGACTCTCATACATAGCCTCTCTCTTTTTCTCCAGTCTGCTGTTCAGACTATTAATGAGCGTGTCTGTGAACAGAATGGACCCATATCTTTCTCTCATTGTCAGAGCCAAGCTAGGCCTAGTATTCATACCTCTATATCATACCTACTGGATCTATTAAACATGCCAGTATGTATTCATATCTATATTTCTATTATCTTATTATCTTTAAGTAATTTTTTCTGAGTGGGGTAGTTCCACTCATATTTTTCATTGTATTGGACAGATGCAATAGACAGGAAAGTAAGGAGAAGAAGGGAGAGAGGGCATGTCAGCAGGACATGGGCCGGATTCTAACCCATGCCGACATGGGTATGTGTGCACTGTAGACTGTGGTGCTGGACCACCTGAGGCCATGGTGCTAGAACTGGACCACCCCAGGCCACAAGGTTAAGATCCTTGAAATGTGCTGAAAGGGAGTCTGAATGGAAACCCCTTGTTAGCTAGGCTAGCCTGGTTAGCTACTGTAGGCTAACCTTGTTAACTACTGTACACTAACCTTGTTAGCTACTGTAGGGTAGCCTTGTTAACTATTATACACTAGCCTTGTTAGCTACTGTAGGCTAGCCTTGTTAACTACTATACACTAGCCCTGTTAACTATTATACACTAGCCTTGTTAACTATTATACACTAGCCTTGTTAACTACTGTAGGCTAGCCCTGTTAACTACTATACCCTTAGCCTTGTTAGCTACTGTAGGCTAGCCTTGTTAACTATTATACACTAGCCTTGTTAGCAGGGCTGCCAAGTTTCACCAAAAGTTTGGAGTGAGATTTTTTGGCGGTGGAGCGACCCAAAACTGTGCACGTTTTGGCGGCAGCGGCCCCTCTCTCCCACCCAATTATTTGTGCTAGTTTCCTGCAATTTTACATGTTGTTCATAATAAACCAGCACAAGAAATGAAAATAATTAACATTTTATAAAACAAGACAAAAATTCAGACAATATATCATATTTATGAAATCTTAATGAACAAATACAGTAGCCTACAGACTCTAAAAGAAAATTGGGCCCCATCAACAGGACTCAGCCCCTTGGTCAGCAGCAGAAAGACCCTTGGTCATCATCTTATACTGTATACAGTGCATTGCTCATAGATGGCTATCATGTTATACAGTACATACCAGGGTTTTTCCTGGGTCAGAATGAGGGCTTGGTGGTTGATCTTGTGCGCGCATAGCGCGGCCCAATTTTTTTTGAGGGACCCCCAATAGTTGTATTGTAAATTGCAATTACTATTTATTATTACTATTGTATATATGATATGGTCCTGTGATAATTCGTAATTTGTTGTAATTCACTGTGTTGTTGACCGCAAGGGCGCTACGTTTGTTATTGTTATTGTTTGTACCAGTGATTAAGCCTTGATGGCACATAGAAACACAATAAATGTTTATTATGCAGCAAACCAACGACTACGGATCTTATATAACCAACAGCAACACATCAAACTAGGACGCACGGCGCGTCAACCGGACAATCCGTCGGGTTAGCATCTCAGTAGCAAGTAGTAGACTATGCTCCTTTAACAATTATTATTAATGTACCTGGTTATGTTACAGTAGAGAAACAAATGCATTTAGTAAAGTAAAGGCCAAATTGGTGCAACCCAGTTCAGTAGGCTACCAGATACGATGTTGTAATGTATGCACATATTTTGCTACCACGGTTGCCAGACGGAATTGACAATGTCCAGCCCAACCGGTCTAAAAACTGCCGAATCCACCCGTCCAGTACCAAAAGTAGCCCAATCTGGCAACACTGCTTGCTACGTTCTTGCAGCTTGCATGAACACAGGTTCTTCCATCAGCGCTCGCCTGCCGCTTCGATTGCAGACTCAAGTTAACGCGCGTGCAGAAAGATGCCACGAAACTCATGTCCGGTAAAACAAATTGTTATTTCTCGCCGTGAGAAATAGAGATGCGGCGTGAGAGCGTGAGAACTGGTTGAAATGCGTGTGTCTCACGGTGATTGCGTGAGACTTGGCAGCCCTGCTTGTTAGCTACTGTAGGCTAGCCTTGTTAACTATTATACACTAGCCTTGTAAGCTATTGTAGGCTAGCCTTGTTAACTATTATACACTAGCCTTGTTAACTACACTAGCCTTGTTAGCTATTATACACTAGCCTTGTTAGCTATTATACACTAGCCTTGTTAGCTTCTGTAGGCTAGCCTTGTTAACTATTATACACTAGCCTTGTTAGCTACTGTAGGCTAGCCTTGTTAACTATTATACACTAGCCTTGTTAGCTATTGTAGGCTAGCCTTGTTAACTATTATACACTAGCCTTGTTAGCTATTGTAGGCTAGCCTTGTTATCTATTATACACTAGCCTTGTTAGCTACTGTAGGCTAGCCTTGTTAACTATTATCAGTGATGCCGGTAACGCGTTACTAAGTAACGCGTTACTCTAATCTGAATACTTTTTTCAGTAACGAGTATTCTAACGCGATACTATTTCCAAATCAGTAATCGGATTAAAGTTAATTATTCAAGTGACTGTGCGTTACTATTGCGTTACTACCTCATAACTTAGGCTAAATGCAGTATTTCTTTGTAATGTTCGATAGTAAACAAACATTTGTTTGCTTTTCTCGTGTCTTGGGGAGTGACGTCAGTGCTCACGTTTTCAACACGAGGTTGCAGCAGAATCGCTCACGTGTATCACCACGCTGATTGCACAGTGTAAACAGAAGAATGGAGCGAGAACAGAGATATGCGTTAAATAGCTGGAAATAAAAGGATTATTTTGAGTTTGTGTCAGCAAAGGATGACAAGAACATAAATGTTCGTTGTACACTCTGTGCTGGCAAGAAAATATTGTCCTGTGGTAAAAGCCTGAATGGTCAGGGTAGGTTTTAGGTTTTGTGAAACCACTCCTTGCTAGTTACTGTTAAATAAAGATTATATTTATTTTATTGTTTAAAAACAAGTATTTATGTTGGGTGAGGCAAAGAAAGACTCTTTATTTTGTTGTTTTAAGTTATTGTTTAAAGTTTAATTATGTAATTTAAGTTACTGTTAAAATAAAGTGAGTTTTGGCAAAACCAGTTTTCATTTTTATGTTGCGGGGGGGGGGGGGGGTCGGGTGCCTAGGCAGCTGCCAATAGTAACTAAAAAAGTAACTAGTAATCTAACTTAGTTACTTTTAAAATCAAAATCAAGTAATCAGTAAAGTAACTAGATTACTTTTTAAAGGAGTAATCAGTAATCAGTAATCAGAATACTTTTTCAAAGTAACTGTGGCAACACTGACTATTATACACTAGCCTTGTTAGCTATTGTAGGCTAGCCTTGTTAACTATTATATACTAGCCTTGTTAACTATTATACACTAGCCTTGTTAGCTACTGTAGGCTAGCCTTGTTAACTACTGTACGCTAACCGGGAGCGTGTCTATTATGTTCCCACAGCCCAATGTTCCCACATTTTTAAGTAATCTAACTATATAACAGAGGAAAGTATGTGTGTCTGAGTGAGAGCCTCTTTTCTCCTCATTGGGTTGACCAATCCATCTGACACGGCATGGGCATTGAGCATTGGCATAGCCAGGAACTGACGGAGATCAAAATATATGTACAGTACGCAAGGTTTTAACCCATCATGCTTAGCCAGTCACTGAAGTCTGCCTGCATCCATTTATCTACCCCCCCCCCCCCCCCGCACACACACACACACACACACACACACACACACACACACACACACACACACACACACACACACACACATAAACATACGGTCTGACAGGGCTCTGTTTAGGGCTGCATGATTTGGGGAAAATATCTAATTGCGATTTTTTTTAAAGCAACCCAACAGAAGTTTTTGTAAAGTGCGGCCATATCTCCGGCTAGGAAGGTTGTATCAACGTGCAGTTTGATTGTACGTGTTCAGGGGACTGAGGAGCACAAATTGGCTCCCGTCTGTAGCACCTCCACAGCCCGAGCTACGAGTGAAAGAACTAAACTTACATTAAACTTACGTTGGGTTCCTTTAAAGTCAAGCTTCAGTTTAAGATTCACTGTGTAATAGATTTAAAACATGTGATGGAGCATTACTAACCTGACACAGATGGTTTGTTTCACACAACCATGTAGGAAAGCTCTATTGGAAGCTGTTTGGAAAAGGGCAGGTACTTTCAAAAATACTTGGCAGGTGATTGGATGAATCTGTCCATCACCTTCTATCATGGGCTAATTTCAGAGAGCATTACCACATGATACCATCAAACTATTAACTGCTCTAATTCTAATGCAAGGCTCAAGGCACTGTACAGACCCCAGTTGGACAAGGACTCTCTTAGTCCATGGTCAATATTCTCTCCCGGGTGGTCAGAAGGAAAGTATACCGTTTGCAGGCAATGACCCTTCAACTCAAAGTCGTAATTTATGAAGTGCACGGTGAGACTGAGATACGGCTCGGTCTTCCTGCTCAACCACAGATCGGTTGTTGTTGCATAGTATTCAAAAATGTTCAGCTCTGTCTCAAGTATCTTCCTACATTCCGCGTACATTTCTGAGATGGCCACATGACTAAAGTATGTGCGGGAAGGAATCGCATATCTTTTATCCAGCGTTTGGATGAGTTTTTTTAAACCCTTCGTTGCTCACAGTGTTAATAGACACCATGGGCCCTATTATGCACTTCATAAGTCTTAAGCAATAAGACGAGGCGGTAGATCTAAACTTAAGACGTGGAGGCGTGGTCAAGGCCACTTTGCTATTATGCGTGCGGTAGTGGGCGCCTAAAACCCGGCGCTAAGCAAAGAAATTAGTCATGGGTGTGTTTTGGGCGTCTTCTCAATCAACCCAATCAGCGTGCCAGGTGCCATTCCCTTTAAGAACCGGCTGCGTTGAGTCATTAGCGCTATGCTATTATGGAAGTCCTAAGAAGGGGGTCAGCGCGCTTCTCTGCCTCTCCCTTCTGAAATAAAGCATTTATACTGTGACCGTAATTGACGTCTTGCCGTGGAGCCACGTGCGTGTTCATGTGTGCCCACATGCATGCGCAAACCGCGGAGGCGCGCTCGTGTTTCAAAACGTGCATGAAGTCTAAACTTAAGAACTTTTCAAACCACTTCTTAGCGCTAGGAGCAAAGTCAGATCGCATAATAGCAGGGGCGCCTAGTGCACTTCATTAACATATGAACACTCCCACAATGAGTAATATATGCACGGGAGTATTACGTCTTATGTGTGGGCGCCTATCGACACCGGCATAAAAGCAGTAGCACGTATGAAGCGCATAATAAGGGTGGCGGTAGGTCTTAACCTGGCGGTGCGTCTTAATTAAGACTTAAGACGGCAAGTTAAGAAGTGCATAATAGGGCCCCATGTCTTTAGCGAGGTAGTGCGTGATGGAATTGGTTATTTCACAGTGCCTTCGTGAGCCTTTTTCATATAGCGTAACAGCCGCAAACGAATCTAAAACACTAGGGGCCCTATTATGCACTTCTTAACTTGCCGTCTTAAGTCTTAATTTAGCCAGGTTAAGACCTACCGCCACCCTTATTATGCGCTTCATACGCGCTACTGCTATTATGCAGGTGTCGATAGGCGCCCACACATAAGACGTAAAACTCCCGTGCATATATTGCTCATTGTGGGAGTGTTCATATGTTAATGAAGTGCAATAGGCGCCCCTGCTATTATGCGATCTGACTTTGCTCCTAGCGCTAAGAAGTGGTTTGAAAAGTTCTTAAGTTTAGACTTCATGCACATTTTGAAACACGAGCGCGCCTCCGCGGTTTGCGCATGCATGTGGGCACACATGAACACGCACGTGGCTCCACGGCAAGACGTCAATTACGGTCACAGTATAAATGCTTTATTTCAGAAGGGAGAGGCCAGCGCTGTACAGTATGTTGCCTCCGCATACTGTGCACATACAGTACGAGCATGCCGTGCGTAATATAATGACATCAACATCTGTCATTCCTGCAGTCTTCCAGCGACCCCTCTGTAATACTTCTCAACTCACAAGCGGAGGTATTGCCGTGTTTATTCAGAAAATAATCATGCACGAGCTTGTTACTTTCTTCTGCAGAGAAGCGCGCTGACCTCCTTCTTAGGACTTCCATAATAGCATAGCGCTAATGACTCAACGCAGCCGGTTCTTAAAGGGAATGGCACCTGGCACGCTGATTGGGTTGATTGAGAAGACGCCCAAAACACACCCATGACTAATTTCTTTGCTTAGCGCCGGGTTTTAGGCGCCCACTACCGCACGCATAATAGCAAAGTGGCCTTGACCACGCCTCCACGTCTTAAATGTAGATCTACCGCCTCGTCTTATTGCTTCAAACTTATGAAGTGCATAATAGGGCCCTAGTTTGCTTAAAGTTAGACTGGGATATGGAACTTTCACTTAACTCTCTGTTTCTCACCGTACATAGAGCTTCAAGTGCTGATACAGGTTCGTGGTGTTGCCTCTGGATGTAGCGATTGTTCCACGACAGGTCGTGCACAACACCTGCTTTTGTTGCACGTCTGTTGTCCTAAGCCCGAAATACAGAAGTGCTGTTTTTCTTCGGGACTAAATCGTCCAACGTTGCTTCTGGCTCTGCTAAAACCATTTATCCAGACCATTAATGTTGCTAGCTACTGAAACGTCTTCACTGATTCACACATGGGCGTTTCACGTGCAGTGTTTTGTTGGGCGTATGCGTTCATTGACGTTGAATCCGACACGCTGTATAACGTATACATATAATGCTAATCGCATCATCTCAAATCGCGATTTCGATTTAAAAATCGTGCAGCCCTAGCTCTGTTCTAGAACCATGGTCTGTGTGGGTCTGACAGGTGGACGCGGGCGGAGAGGGAAACACCCTTTTCTGAGGATCAATTGCTGCCATGGTAATTACATCTGTTTAAAGCTGTGGAAGGCAGCTGGGTTGAGAGAGAATGTGTGTGCCTGTGTGTGTGTGTGTGTGTGTGTGTGTGTGTGTGTGTGTGTGTTCATCACAGAGAGAGGCTGAGGCGGCTGCCAGGGAGGCGGGGAGCTAGCGAGTGCGCTAACACTGCGCGGGATGCCGCATTCAAGAGGCTAACGATGTTTCCCCTAGAAGTTCCTAGAAGAACTACACACTATCTGTCAGGCTTTGATGTGGAGGCAGGGAGCGAGGGAGGGAGGGAGTCAGAGTCTCAGAGTCAAAAAGAGAGAGGCAGAAAGAGAGATAGAGCATGAGGAGAGAGAGAGAGAGAGGGGGGTAGAGAGAGAGAGAGGGGGGGGGTAGAGATTGAGAGAGAGAGAGGGGGGGTAGAGAGAGAAAGAAAGAGAGAGCATCTCAGTGTTAATTAGCATAGCCATGATGAGCACGAACCATCAAAGGCTTTTACTAACCTCAACATGACCACATCTACCTCAACTAACCTCAACACGACCACATGTACTACAACTAACCCCAACACGACCACATCTACTACAACTAACCCCAACACGACCACATCTACTACAACTAACCCCAATATGACCCCATCTACCTCAACTAACCCCAACACGACCACATCTACCTCAACTAACCTTAACCTGACCACATCTACTACAACTAACCCCAACACGACCACATCTACTACAACTAAACCCAACACGACCACATCTACTACAACTAACCCCAACACGACCACATCTACTACAACTAACCCCAACACTACCACGTCTACTACAACTAACCCCAACACGACCACATCTACTACAACTAACCTTAACACGACCATGTCTACTACAACTAACCCCAATATGACCACATCTACCTCAACTAACCCCAACACGACCACGTCTACTACAACTAACCCCAACACGACCACATCTACTACAACTAACCTTAATATGACCACATCTACTACAACTAACCCCAACATGACCACATCTACCTCAACTAACCCCAACACGACCACGTCTACTACAACTAACCCCAACACGACCACATCTACTACAACTAGCCTTAACACGACCACATCTACTACAACTATGCGCTACAGAGAGTCGTGAGAACAGCCCAGAAGATCACCGGCGCCCCCCTCCCCTCTCTGGAAGAGCTGTACAACACACGCTGTCTCAGGAAGGCCTCCAAGATCTCCAGAGACCCAACCCACCCTGGGTACGAACACTTTGCCCGGCTGCCCTCGAAAAGGCGGTACAGGACCATGGCCGCAAGGACAAACAGACTGAAGCTCAGCTTCTACCCCAGGGCCATCCAGGCCCTGAACACAGCAAAGACCTAGGTTCTGGCCTAGCTCAACTAACCTCAACACTACCACATCTACTACAACTAACCTTAACCTGACCACATCTACTACAACTAACCTTAACCCCAACACGACCACATCTACCTCAACTAACCTTAACCCCAACACGACCACAGCTACCTCAACTAAACCCAACATGACCATATCTACTATAACTAACCCCAACATGACCTTATACTACAACTAATCTCAACACGACCACATCTACTGCAACTAACCTTAACCCCAACACGACCACATTAAGGGTGTTTCAGCTGACCTTTTAAACCAACATGGCAACAAGGATTAAGGGTGTTTCAGCGGACTGTTTAAACCAACATGGCAACAAGGATTACGGGTGTTTCAGCGGACTGTTTAAACCAACATGGCAACAAGGATTAAGGGTGTTTCAGCCTTTGTTTTCAACTCAACACAAACAACTTTGCAGGGAACTTTCAGCTGTTTGTCTAACTCTAAAACATCCCAAACCTCATTAAATAACAATGAAACAACGATGAAACCAGCTATAAACACAAAACAAATGTGTACGTGAAGGACTTGTGTGTGTTTGTTTGTGTGTGTGTGCGTGCGTGCTTGTGTGAGCGTGAGTGTGTGTGCGTGCCTGCATGTATGCGCGTGTGTGTGTATGCGCGTGTTTGCAGAGCAGCAGTGGAGAAAGGTAGGTAATTAGCGAGTCACGTTGGTTCAGTAAAGCGTGTTTCTGTGTGTGTGTGTGTGTGTGTGTGTGTGTGTATATGTGTGAGAACATTTTTTATTTTTTTTTAAGTAATTTATTCTGAGTGGGGCAGTCCCACTCATATTTTTCATTTTATTTGACAGATACAGTGAAGATTTAGACAGGAAGGATGGGTGAGAGAGAGAGGAGGGATGACATGCAGGATATGTCCCCGGCCGGAATCGAACCGGGGACCCTGCGGTTACATGGTCAACACTTAACCCGCTACGCCACCTAAGCGCCCCTGTGTGAGAACATTGTTGTTCTAAATGTCAGGTCAGGACCAGAATCTCGAGATCAAGACGTTCCTGTCGACAAGGAACGAGGAGCACAAGGAACTGTCAGACGAGGCGTGGCTACTGGCTACTGTCCTGACAGACATAACCGCAAAACTGAACACACTCAACTACGAGCTGCAGGGAAAAGACCGAAAGCTTCCCCACATGATAAGCGCAGTGAATGGGTTCGAGGCCAAGCTCTGTGTTTGGACCACACACCTAAAGAATGGGAGGCTGACACACTTTCCCAACCTGAAGAAAATGGCACAGGCCTTGGAAGACAATGATGCTTAGTTTTCACCCTGAGCAGTACTGTACTCACCTGGACAAACTGGCAACAGACTTCAATCTGCGTTTTGGTGAGTTAGATGTCATGGGAGATATTGCTAAATTTGTCTCAAACCCATTTGTGCCCATTGATATAGAGCAGGTAGCATCCAAATTACAGCAAGTATTTACTTTGCCAAGTGGAGTTGACATGCCGGAGATGGTTGAACGCCAGATCAAGGGACAGTGACTTTTGGGGACTTGTCAGCAGAGACAAGTTTCCTCTTCTCACTGCACTAAGAGGGAGTGCCTACCTTGGATCCACGTATCTCTGTGAAATGTCATTTTCACAGATGAAAATAATCAAATCAAAGTACAGGAGCCGCCTTACTGACAGACACCTCACAGACTGTCTCAAACTGGCAGTCAGTAGCTAAGAGCCAAACTACAAAGCACTTTTGGACAGTATCCAGTCACAGCCATCACACTGACTTGAGTGAGTAACATGACTGTTTTGATGTGAAAAGTGATGCTGCATAAGATGACTGTACTTAGCACTGACTGAGAAAGTACACATTACAGTTCTACTGACTGAGAAAGTACACATTACAGTTCTACTGACTGAGAAAGTACACATTACAGTTCTACTGACTGAGAAAGTACACATTACAGTTCCACTTTGACAAACATATTTACAATTAGCATTTTATGCAGCATCACTTTTCACATCGAAACAAAAGTAGAACTGTAATGTGTACTTTCTCATATTATTAACATTGACAAACATATTTACAATTAGCATTTTATAATGTTAATAATATGAGTCCACATTACAGTTCTACTTTTGTTTTGATGTGAAAAATGATGCTGCATAAGATGACTGCACTTGAGCACTGACTGAGAAAGTACACATTACAGTTCTACTTTATAAAATGCTAATTGTAAATATGTTTGTCAATGTTAATAAGTAAGAATAATAATAAGTCAGTCAAGTGTCAAAATGTCAAGAATGTACATTTGTTGTTGTTGGCTATCGTTACTATGACCAAAATTATTCTATCATACATTCCGAATCCTCATGCCTTTATTTTTTTGTGTTGTAATGAAATTACATAATCAAACTTTGAATTGACTTTCAGTTATGTACAATTCTTAAAGCAAGACAGCTGCCTGATAAGCTAGATACAGTCTTGTCTGTCTTTTTCTCTCAACGCTTCAATAGGTAGATCTTGCCTTCACCAAGGCCGAGGTCAGGGATCTTGGGCTTAAAAAGGTTGGTGACCACTGTACTAGAGACTAGAGTATGTACTAGAGACTAGAGTATGTACTAGAAACTAGAGTATGTACTAGAGACTAGAGTATGTACTAGAGACTAGAGTATGTACACTCTTTGATCAACAAATGCACTGTCTAGCTGACATACAGTATTGGTGTGGTTCTGGGTTCTAAACCCTGCAGTTGAGGGAGGTTCTGGGTTCTAAACCCTGCAGTGGAGGGAGAGTCTGGGTTCTAAACCCTGCAGGGGAGGGAGAGTCTGGGTTCTAAAGTTTCTAAACCCTGCAGGGGAGAGTCTGGGTTCTAAACCCTGCAGTGGAGGGAGAGTCTGGGTTCCAAACCCTGCAGAGGAGAGTCTGGGTTCTAAACCCTGCAGGGGGACTGTCTGGGTTCTAAAGCTTGCAGGCTCTCCTGCAGGATATTTCTGTCTCCCGTGAAAGAGTAGAAGGGAGCAGTGGACTGGCTTACATGGTTAATTAACTCATGTCATAAAATTGAGCATGTCCTATATATATATACATTCACTGTGTGTGTGTGTGTGTGTGTGTGTGTGTGTGTGTGTGTGTGTGTGTGTGTGTGTGTGTGTGTGTGTGTGTAGCATCAGCAGAGCGAGGTAGGTCGCTGCCAGCTTTCTGCTGATGTTATGCAGAAGAGAA
>NC_137674.1:69934495-69951995 GCF_963989245.1 Nansenia antarctica
GGGCAGGGAGGAGATGGACCCCCGGGGACTGGTGACCAGAAGGTCATGAGTTCAAATCCCACCTGGGAACACCACCACCACTAGTGTTGAAGGCCCCTAGTGATGAGCTGGAACGGACATTGGGTCCCAGCGCTTACACACAGAACAGGGACAAGACAATGAAGGACAGGCAGACAGACAGACAGACAGACAGAGAGAGAGGCAGGCAGGCAGACAAACAGATAGACAGAGAAGGCAGGCAGGCAGACAGACAGACAGACAGACAAACAGGCAGACAGACAGACAAACAGGCAGGCAGACAGACAGACAGGGAGTGATGATGGGATGATGAAGGGAGGGAGGGAGGCAGGGAGTTAGGGATGATGGGATGATGAAGGGAGGGAGGGAAGGACACGATGGAGAAGCACACGATGGAGGAGACGAGATTTACTAGGGATGTCCCGATCCGATACTGATATCGGATATCGCCGCGATATTGGACCTGAATGCTGGATCTCGGATCGCACCAGAAAAAAAAAAGGCTCCGATCCGCGCTCTCGATCTGGTGTGTCACTCAAGTGACGACAACAGTAGTAGCCAGTGGTCACGTGCATGACCAGGGCTCGATAGTGCGACTGTTTTGGTCGCATTTGCGAGTGAATATATTTCTGTGCGACTTGGAAATACATTCAATCTACTACATTCAATCTACATTCAAACTACTGTCATGCGCAGTCAAACTTATGTGTATAAGCGATGAGGGAATGAAAACAGTGAACAGAAACGCGTGTCGCAGAAATGCTTCACGCGAGTCCTATATGCGCTTAAAATGCGCATAGTGGATACAGCTCTCATAGTTCGTAGCGCTGTGTGCTTCCGGTTTCATTACAAAGAGGTTAACCCTATATGTGCCAGACGTCTAACAACATTCAAATGACTCTAACTTCATATTTTTTCGGATTTCAATGTATGACACATCATTTGAAAGCTTATGATCCATAGTTCCAATCCACAACACGTCGCATTTGTTGCTTTAATAAAGGCTGGCAGTCTTTAATTTAACTGTTGTTGGTGTGGACTATATACTGGGGAGGTATTTGTTATTATTCAGGGGTCAAAACATTTATACAAATATCGGATCGGTATCGGTATCGCAGATACCCGAAGCCCAGGTATCGGTATCGGTATCGGTAGTGGAAAAGTGGGATCGGGACATCCCTAAGATTTACATTTACATTTTGGTATTTAGCAGACGCCTTTATCCAAGTAAGTGAATCATCTGTCCATAAGTCATCATAAGAAAAAGTAATCTATGCTCGGGCCAGGGGCCATTGGCAGTCATAATGCTATAAGAATTTATTTTCAGTAGATAAACTGTACAGGGGGGTAGTGGGGATGAGGAGGTCTTCAGGAGGGACAGTTAAGGTGTAGCCTGAAGAGATGGAGGTCTTCAGTCTATGGTGGAAGATAGGTAGTGACTCTGCAGTCCTGACAGAAGACAGATAGTGACTGCAGTCCTGACAGATAGGTAGTGACTGAGTCTGCAGTCCTGACAGCAGATAGGTAGTGACTCTGCAGTCCTGACAGCAGTTAGGCAGTGACTCTGCAGTCCTGACAGAGGATAGGTAGTGACTCTGCATTCCTGACAGCAGACAGGTAGTGACTCTGCAGTCCTGACAGAGGATAGGTAGTGACTCTGCAGTCCTCACAGCAGATAGGTAGTGACTCTGCAGTCCTGACAGAAGATAGGTAGTGACTCTGCAGTCCTGACAGCAGATAGGTAGTGACTCTGCAGTCCTGACAGAAGATAGGTAGTGACTCTGCAGTCATGACAGCAGATAGGTAGTGACTCTGCAGTCCTGACAGCAGACAGGTAGTGACTCTGCAGTCCTGACAGCAGATAGGTAGTGACTCTGCAGTCCTGACAGAAGACAGGTAGGGGTTTGAGGGCTGACCATCGAGATAGAAAGATAAACTGACTAGCACACCATGGAGGAGAGGAGAGGAGGAGAAGTGGATGGAGGGAAGGAGAGAGAGAAGGAGGGAGGGAGAGAGAGAGAGAGATAGAGGGAGGGAGGGGGAGAGAGGGAGAGAGGGAGAGGGAGGGAGGGAGGGAGGAATGGAGGGAGAGGGAGGGAGGGAAGGAGGGAGGGAGAGAGAGGGAGACAGAGGGAGGGAGAGAGGGATGGAGGGAGGGAGGGAGGGAGGGACGGACAGGGTGGTGAGGGTTGGGAGTCAACAGCTATTGACTCAGCTCCACTGAAGTGAAAGGCCAAGTCATATCTGCTGTTGCTCATCTTAATGGGCACCGTTACACACACACACACACACTCTGCTCTGCACTCTGCACGTGTGTGTGTGTGTGTGTGTGTGTGTGTGTGTGTGTGTACGTGTGTGTGTGTGTGTGTGTGTGTGTGTGTGTCGGTAAATGTGTGTGAGTGACCCAGCTCAATAATGCATATAGCCTCATCACAGTGTTAAGATGATACAGCAACTCTCTCTCTCTATCTCCCTCCCTCCCTCCCTCCCTCTCTCCCTCCCCCCCTCCCCCTCCTTCCCTCCCTCAGTTAGAATATTGATATGTTTATGTTCTCTGGTTTCTCACTAATGCTCTCCCACCTCCAGCCTTGTAGAAGCAGGATGGATTCAGGCTGCGTGTGTGTGTGTGTGTGTGTGTGTGTGTGTTTGTGTGTGTGGCGAGCGGCGTGTGAAGTTGATGACACCGCAGGGAGACAATGTGGAGGAACAATAAAAGCCGTTACAGATTCACAAGAGACCAACAAAGATCACCACCAACACTATTACACTCTATCAGAGCAGAGGAGAGGAGAGGAGGGAGGGAGGGAGGAGGGGGGGGGAGGGGGAGGAGAGGAGGAGATCAACATCAACATTAAAGCAAAAAAGGCTTGAAATATTTCACTTTCACGGTGTAATGTGTAATGAATCTAGAATATATGAAAGTTTCACTTTTTTAATTCAATTATGGAAAATAATGATTTTTTTCCATGACATATTTTTTTTTAGATGCACCTGTATGTGTGTGCATGTGTATATGTACGTGTGTATGTGTGTGCGCGTGTGTGAACATGCCTGTGACACATCAGACCTGCCAGCCAATGACGTCCTGCCCTGTCATCACCTGACGCCCCCAACACCCCCTCTCCCCCTCCCTCCCTGCTTCCTCCCTCTAATCTTCACCTGACTTTGTTCTCGGGGGAACACACACACACAAACACACAAACACGCACACACACACACACACACACACACACACACACACACACACACACACACACACCCTGCCTACCTGGTCACCCCCCCCACCCCCAGACAGCCCCAGCCTACCTGGTCATGACACCTACATGTGTCTAAATGTTAAAGTTCCATAAGTATAAGCAAAATAAAGTAACAGTTTGTAAATAAATAGTAGCATTTAAAAAAAAATACACGAACCGTGAACCGTGACCCAAAAACCGAGGTTCATACCGAACCGTGGGCCAACTGAAATTAATATTCTTACTTCCCCTTTACATTGTGTGAGTCTCCATTTTTATTACGGCCAAGAGCCGGTTATGATCATTTTGATATGTTATGATGATAATTTGTTGTCGTTGTTGACGAAAATTGCAAAATGTTCATTGTGCTACTGAAATTCTTGGTGTGCTACTACATTTTTCAACATGGTAGCACAGTGCTACCTGGGGAAAAGGTAAGCGTCAAGCCCTGCTTATAGGGAACTGTTGTGTAAATAGTACCTACAGCAGGCACGACTTACTAGAAGTTGGTGCGCAAAACGGGAGGACAGTTACAGCGGAGTTTCTGAAACAACAAAGGATTCCGAACGATATAGCCCGATCACCGGGGAAAGACTGGTTCATAGTCGTGACCCTGAGGCGCAAACATCGGCGTAGGGACCGCAAGCAACGCCGGGGCCGCAGGGGAGGCCAGCTTTGCCGAGTATATTCCTCTCTAACGTAAGATCCCTAGCTAACAAGATGGACGAACTGAGACTGCAGGTAGCCACCAACAACACCGTGGGGGATAGCTGTGTGATCATTCTCACAGAAACCTGGCTCAGCGCTTCCATTGTTGACTCCGCGGTCGCACTACAGGGCCGCTCGCTACACCGAGCGGACAGGACGCTGCTTAGCAAGAAAACGCGCGGAGGCGGCCTGGTCATATCTACGAAGGACAGCTGGTGCTTAAACACAAAAACTGTGAGTAGCCACTGCTCCCCAGACCTGGAATACTTGACTGTTAAATGCCGACCCACATACCTCCCGAGGGAATTCAACGCAGTGTACAACAGCTGTTTACATTGCACCAAGCGCGGATGCATTAGCCGGGCTACATGACGTCATCAGTGGTGGACAGAGCACAGATCCTCAAGCAGTGCATATTATCGCGGGGGACTTTAATGATGCTGACCTGAAGGTAGTACTACCCAAGTTTTACCAGCATGTTAAATGTGCAAGAAGAGGAGATAACACACTGGACAAGGTATACACCAACATCAAGCTTGCCTACAAAGCTAGATCGCTAGCTCATCTAGGCATGTCTGACCACGTGTCCATCCTCCTGATCCCAGCCTACACTCCCATGAGGAAAAGTGCTCCCATCACCACTAAGACTGTCAGAACCTGGCCAGCAGGGTCCGCTCCACTGCAGATCTGCCTGAATGACACCTCATGGCAGGAATATGAGCATGAGGACCTGGAACAGTTCACGTCGTCGGTTCTGAACCACATAGTGAACTGCACCAACTCAGCCACCGTGGACAAACGTGTCCGGGTCTACCCCAACACGAAGCCATGGATGACTGAGAAGGTCCGACAACTGCTCAAGGAGAGGAACAACGCCTTCTCAGCGAAGGACAAACTGCTGTACAACACCACCAGGGCTAACCTAAACCGTGGCATCCGGGAGGCCAAGGCAGACCACAGAGAGAAGATTGAGGAATGCTTCCTGAGCAACGACTCCAGACGGGTGTGGCAGGGGGTTCAGCACGACAAACTTCAGAGCCAACAGGCTCACAGCCGCTGAGGGCGACCCCCTGCTGGCGGAAGAGCTGAACTCCTTCTACGCCCGGTTCGACGAGGGGCGAACGGAGGTAACCACAACACAAACACCACTCTCTCCAGCTCTCAGCAGCCTCACCCTCACAGAGCATGAAGTGAGACGCGTGCTGAAGGCGGTGGACCCCAGAAAAGCCTCAGGGCCGGACGGCGTCCTGGGACGGGTGCTGAGGGACTGTGCCGACCAGCTGGCCGGGGTTTTCACCAACATCTTCAACCAGTCCCTGTCCCAGGCCACCATCCCACCCTGCCTGAAAACCTCAACAATCATCCCAGTCCCGAAGAAAAGCACGGTGAGCTGCCTAAACGACTACCGCCCGGTGGCACTCACACCAATCATCATGAAGTGCTTCGAGAAACTGGTCCGGGCCCACATAGTCACATGCCTCCCGCCCAACCTGGATCGATACCAGTTCGCCTACAGAGCCCACAGGTCCACAGAGGACGCCATCGCGACGACTCTCCACTCCACTCTATCCCACCTGGAGAGGGGGAACAGCTACACGAGACTGCTCTTTGTGGACTTCAGCTCTGCTTTCAACACTATCCTTCCAGACAGGCTAGTGACCAAACTACTAGACCTTGGACTATCACACTCTATCTGCGCATGGATCAAGGACATCCTGTCTGACCGCCCCCAGAGGGTGCGGGTGGGCTCCCACACCTCCACAGCCCTCAGACTCAGCACTGGGCCCCCCCAGGGCTGCGTGCTAAGCCCCATCCTCTACAACCTCTACACCTACGACTTCACCCCCGTCCACCCATCATAAAGTTTGCAGACGACACCACCGTGGTGGGCTGCATCTCGGGGGGGCGGCGTACAGGGATGAGGTGGAGCAGCTGGGCAAGCTGTGCAAGGTTAACAACCTGCTGCTGAACCAGTTAAAGACCCAGGAAATCATCGTGGACTTCAGGAGGAAAAAATCTGAGGTCCAGCCCCTGCTCGTCGATGGAGGGAGCGTGGAGAGAGTCTCAACTCTCCGATTCCTGGGGGTGCACATACAGGAGGACCTGTCCTGGAGGACCAACACAGCAGCCATCATCAAGAAGGCACAACAGCGGCTCTACTTCCTGAGAGTCCTCAGGAAATACCACCTCAGACAGGAGCTGCTTGTGACCTTCTACCGCTGCACAGTGGAGAGCATCCTCACCTACTGCATTTGCGTGTGGTTCTCCAGCTGCACAGCCGCAGAGAGGAAAGCGCTACAGAGAGTCGTGAGATCGGCCGAGAAGATCATCGGCGCCCCCCTCCCCTCTCTGGAAGAGCTGTACAACACACGCTGCCTCAGGAAGGCCTCCAAGATCTCCAAGGACCCATCCCACCCTGGGAACGAACACTTTGTTCGGCTGCGCTCAGACAGCCGGTTCAGGACCATGTTCGCACGGACAAATAGACTGAAGCTCAGCTTCTACCCTAGGGCCATTCAGGCCCTGAACACAGCAAAGACCTAGGTTCTAGGCCCTGGACAATCTAGACAATTTGATGGCAGCTACTAGATTGTAAACATAAGTGCAATATTGAAATACAACTGTGAACATGTCAAACCTGCAAACTGCGACACTTTAAATGAATGTGCAACAATACTATGTGCAATATGACAACCCTTGTGTACATAAGGTTCAGATATAGGAAAAGTTAGGATATTTATAGCATAGCATAGAGTACAGCACAGTGTTTTATTGTATAGTATAGTAGTATAGTATAGTAGATGTGTGTACATAGCCTTTATTTATGTAAACCAGCTCTTTTCCCTTCTTGTTTTTAGTCTTTTTTCCAAGCACCAGGGGAGCCCCCCCTCCTAAATTTCGTTGTATGGTACCTGTACTGTATTAATGACAATAAAGACCATTCATTCATTCATTCATTCATTCATTCATTCATTCATACTGTTTCTTCTGAGACATCTACTACCCCCTGTACTGTTTCTCCTGAGACATCTACTACCCCCTGTACTGTTTCTCCTGAGACATCTACTAGCCCCTGTACTGTTCCTCCTGTATCAATATAAAATATATATTCTTCCTTCGTCTAGCACGACAACAGCCAATGGCCCATGGCCTAGACATACAGTGATGCTTGAAAGTATGTGAACCCCTTGTGCAATTACAGATTTTATAATCTTTATTGAATCAGAACCAGTCTTTTTTATCTGACTTAACAGGTTTATATTTACCAATTCCATGTGCTTCAAGGGAGGCGCGGAGCCTATGTAAAATAACATTTGGTTTTAAGTTTTTTAATGAAATGTGATTATTTATTTTTTAAGGCAAAGAAATAATGGGAGAGATGTACCGGTATGCTACATTTTAGGACATTGCAGGCTGTATTGCGTTCTATAAATTAAATAAATGTAGCCTTGCGACCTGCTTTATAGTTAGTCACGCGCCAAAACATCTGTTAGCAACGGATGTCTGGCTAGCAACGTATGTGAGAGAGAGTGTGAAAGAGCGTGGGAGAGTAAAAATTAAAAAATAATTTGTTTTTTTTAAATGAAGAGGTTTCTGACACCAGCAGTGCCACAGCCTGAGCCTTCTGGCAGCAAACCAAAATGTAGGAAATACGATGAAGCGTATCAATTTAGGATTTACCTGGATAGTTTCAAACAACATCCCACGACCGCAATGTCTCATTTGCAAAGAGGTGCTGGGCTGGCTAATGACAGCATGAGACCCGCAAAACTTTGCCGCCATCTAGAAACAAAGCACAACAAGCTAGCATCCAACCCTCCAGAGTTTTTCCAAAGGAAACTCGAAGCGTTACTAGGAGAAAAGCGGGTCATTCAACAATTCAGTCAAATGAATGTTAAGGCTACTGAGGCATAATTTCGGGTGGCAGTACGCATTACGCATTGCCAAAGCAGGTAAGCCGCACGCTATTGAGGATAGTGCTGCCAGCTGCCAAGGAAATGTGTGCCATAATGAAGACAGAGACGGCAGCGGCTAAACTAGACCCTATCGCACAGGCTCGCGTATAATTGACGCCTTCTGAAACATTTGAAACGATGGACTCCACGATGGTTGTCTTTTTTTGTTCTGTACAATGTTTTTGATAGCTGGCACAACACTGTTGAATTTACTGTGAGTGAAAAGTGTTATTATGCAGTTGGATTTGGTAATTATACCGCTGTATGTTAAATTGTGTTTAGTTAAAAGAAATCAAATAAACACAAATATAATTATTTTCAAAGGATTCAGTCTTGCTGTCTATTTTACTTTCTTTTTTTTTACTGGGGGGGGGGGGGGGGGGGCGTGGGTATGTCACAATTCTCTTAGGGGAGGCTCACTGTCTTGGACTTTGAAAACCCCTGGTTTAGAGGGAATCATGCGTGTAGTAGAAAAAAAATATTATAAAGAAATTACTGCAAAAATAAGTGAACCCCAAGTTGCATTGGTTAAATCAAGTAGGTAAGTAGAATCCGGAGAGTAAATAATTGGGTACCAAATGAACCAGTTGAAGCAGAGATCTTTAGGAAAGAGTTTGGGTGAGACTCTGATACAGATAAGAAACCTGGTCAGTTTTGTGTTATCCATACAGGTGAATGTAAAACACACCATGCAGAGAGGAAAGGAGATCTCAGAGGATATCAGGAAGAGGTTAGAAAGAGCACATCAGTCTGCGGAAGGCTATGATTTGAACTCCATTAGTCCACTGTGAGGCAAATCATTTACAAATGGAGAGCATTTAACATGACAGCAATTCGGGCTAGAAGTGGACACCCTTCCAAAATATCCCAAAGAGCCACAAGAAAAATAACAAATCAGGTAAAAACCAACCCAAACATAATATTTAGAGATTTGCAGACCTCCCTTGCTGCATCTCAGGTAACTGTGCATGCTTCAACAATAAGAAGAACACTGAATCAAAATGGCATTCGTGGGAGGGTTGCTAGGAAGAAGCCTCTGCTGTCAAAAAAATTACCAAACTGCCTTTCTTAACTTGGTCTATCTGGACAAGGTTTCTGGAAGTCCATTCTCTGGACAGATGAGTCCAAAATTGACCTTTTTGGTAACAATCAAATCCACAACGTTTGGTGAAAACCCAACACTGCCTACCACCAAAAGAACCGTATCCCAACAGTCAAGCATGGTGGTGGGAATGTCATGATCTGGGGCTGGTTTTCCTCCTCTGGACCTGGCCTACTCCACATCAATAAGGGAACCATGAATTTTGAGGTGTACCAGGAGATTGTTGAACAGAACCATCAGTCAAGGAGCTAAAGCTGGGCTGAAAATGGGTCTTTCAACAAGACAACGACCCAAAGCATTCAACCAAATCTACCAAAGAATGGCTCAAGATAAAGAAGATTTGTGTTTTGGATTGGTCAAGTCAAATTCTGATCTAAATCCAATTGAGATGCTGTGACAGGACCTGAAGCGGGCAGTTCATGCCAGACACTCCTCAAACCTCACTCAATTGTCTCACTTTTGTAAGGAGGAGGCAAAAATATCTCAAAACAGATGTCAGAGACTGATTAGTGGATATATGAGACGTTTACTCCAAGTTATTGCTGCTAATGGAGGTGCCACAAGCTATTGACTGGTTCACTTATTTTTGCACCTGGACTAATTTCTTTATAATTTAGTTTTCCTACCACACACATGATTCCCTCTAAACCAACATATGGAATTGGTAAATATAAACCTGTTATGTCAGTTCTGATTAAATAAATCATGGTAAAAAAAAAAAAAAAATCTATAGTTGCATAAGGGATTGTGCCCTGCACATACTTTCAAGCATCACTGTAGATTACTTTTCCTGCTACGACTTGTTAGAACCATCCATCAACCAACCAGACCATCTCAGCTGACAGACCTCACCTGTCCGTGTGTGTGTGTGTGTGTGTGTGTGTGTGTGTGTGTGTGTGTATGTGTGTGCATGTGTCGTGTGTGTGTGTGTGTGTGTGTGTGAGCCCGCTGAGCTAAAGCCTGGAGGACAGCAGGTGTATGTGTGCGCACGTGTGTGCGCATCTTAATGAAATCTGACGTTGGGGATTGTGACAATCAGCCCAGAACATCCTGTCCAATAATAACAACTCTGCTCTCTCTTCCACCTGTCGGTCTGTTCTTTACATTCTCTCTCTCTCTCACTCTTTCTCTCTGTCTCTGTCTCTCTCTCTCTCTCTTTCTCTCCTCCCCTCTCTCATTCTCTCTCCCTCTCTCTCTCCCCCCCTCATTCTCTCTCTCTCCCTCCCCCTCTCTCTCTCTCTCTCTCTCTCCCCCCCTCTCATTCTCTCTCTCCCTCCCCCCTCTCAATTAAATTCAATGACTTTTATTGCCATGGGAACCAACCATTTAGATTGCCAAAGCAAGTGAAATGACAAATTAACAAAAATGAAGAAAAAATAACAATACAAGTTGAACAGTAAACAATACACACAAGAGTTGTATTAAACGTAAAACAAAGTAAACCTTGTACAGTGTTGTACAGTGTTGCACCAGTGTTACAGTGTTGCATATAGTTTCATACTATAGGAAGAATAGTGTCCTTCTCCCACGGCAACAGCTCACACATTTTGCTGCTGTTATCTCCCTCTTTCTCCCTTCAACTCTCCCTCCCTCTCCCCCTCCCTCTCCCCCTTCCCTCTCTCCATCTCTCCCTCCCTCTCCCCCTTCCCTCCCTCTCTCTCCCCCTCTGCCTCTCCCTCCCTCTCCCCCTCTCGCTCCCCCTCTCCCTCTCTCTCTTTCTCCCTCTGCCTCTTCCTCCCTCTCCCCCTCTGCCTCTCCCTCCCCCTCTCTCCCTCTTTCTCTGCCTCCCTCTCCCTCTCTCTCTCTCTCTCTCTCTCTCTAGTTTAAAGCATAATTGAAATGATGTCCAATATCCTATCTTCAGTGCCGCAAGGTAGAATCCTGGCCAATTTGTTACTTCCAAACACAATCTTTTCCCTCTGGAAAATAACATTTATTTCCTCTCAAGAAATTGGTCTGTTCCTCTGTAGATTAGTCTGCCACTCTGTCCTCACACATAGAATGACTTCGATGTATGTCTGTCTGTCCTGCTATCTGTCTGCACAGCCTCCCTCTCTCTCTCTCTCTCTCTCTCCATCTCTCTCTCTTCACAGGCCAGCGACCTTGTCTGCGTGTCTTACAGGT
The DNA here is from genome assembly GCF_963989245.1 of Nansenia antarctica. Classification (NCBI taxonomy): domain Eukaryota; kingdom Metazoa; phylum Chordata; class Actinopteri; order Argentiniformes; family Microstomatidae; genus Nansenia; species Nansenia antarctica. Next base: position 69,945,640 of record NC_137674.1, read on the forward strand.
TCTGTGGCGTTAACACTTCCTTCAGCTGTGTCAGCGTTCTAGTAAGCCGGCCGTGTCTCTATCCCCCTTCCATACCCCCCTGTCCCCCTCCATACACCCCTGTCCCCCTCCATACCCCCCTGTCCCCCTCCATACCCTCATGTCCCCCTCCATACCCCCCTGTCCCCCTCCATACCCCCCTGTCCCCCTCCATACCCTCCTGTCTCCCTCCATACCCCCCTGTCGCCCTCCATACACCCCTGTCCCCCTCCATACCCCCCTGTCCCCCTCCATACCCCCCTGTATACCCCCCTGCCCCCCTCCATACCCCCCTGTCCCCCTCCATACACCCCTGTCCCCCTCCATGCCCCCCTGTCCCCCTCCATACCCTCATGTCCCCCTCCATACCCCCCTGTCTCCCTCCATGCCCCCCTGTCTCCCTCCATACCCCCCTGTCTCCCTCCATACCCCCCTGTCCCCTATCTGTCCCCCCTGTCTCCCCCCTCCCGACACACACACACTTCCTCCTCCCTCCTCCCTCCTCTACATGCTACTAGGATGACCAGATGTCCCGCTTTGCGCGGGACTGCACAGCATTTTCACGACTTTTGGTGCTTCCCGCAAATTGGGACGATGTCCTGCATATTTAATTTTGATTGGCCAAAAACGCTTTTCTAAAGTCAGATTTATCCAATGGCTGTGGAGAAAGCAGGGAAGGCTATCATCACAGGGCTGTGTTTGCTGTCAATCAAACTGTAGCGCACGTCGGGTGCTGGGGGTCGGGTGCTGGGGGCAAGTGCAGCCAGGTTAACCAGGAGTAACTCCCCCCACTCCCCCCCAAACAACAACAACGAAACGACGAACACAAGTCAAATGCAGCAGGTTATGGAAAATGGAGGAAACTCAAAATACAGTCAGGAAGAAAAGAAGATGCACCTACAACAAAGACTGGGAAAACACTTATCCGTGGGTGAAGACAGTGCAGGGCGACTCTCAGAGAGTTTTTTGCAATCTTTACAAGAGTTCTTTTTCAATTTCACACGGAGGTGAATACGAGGTCAAAAGACACAGAGAATGCAATTCTCACAAGAAACGTGTTGCTCAAAAAGAGACATCCAACTCTATGGAGACATTCCTACTCAAACCGAAAAATGATGGCCACAATGTAACAGCAGCAGAAATAACCAGTGTTTACCATACAGTGCAACACTCCCAATCATACCAGTCAAATGACTGTGGTAACAAGCTAGCACCAACCATTTTTCCAGAGTCAGACTCTGAGATAGCAATGTAAATGTCATGTGGTCGTACAAAAGCAGCGTTCATAGTAACAGATGTGCTTGCCCCAGCCCTGTCCCCAGCCTTAGCCCCAGCCCTGTCCCTAGCCTTAGTCCCAGCCCTGTCCCCAGCCTTAGTCCCAGCCCTGTCCCTAGCCTTAGCCCCAGCCTTAGCCCCAGCCCTGTCCCTAGCCCCAGCCCTGTCCCCAGCCTTAGTCCCAGCCTTAGTCCCAGCCCTGTCCCTAGCCTTAGCCCCAGCCCTGTCCCCAGCCTTAGTCCCAGCCCTGTCCCTAGCCTTAGCCCCAGCCTTAGCCCCAGCCCTGTCCCTAGCCCCAGCCCTGTCCCCAGCCTTAGTCCCAGCCTTAGTCCCAGCCCTGTCCCTAGCCTTAGCCCCAGCCCTGTCCCTAGCCCCAGCCCTGTCCCCAGCCTTAGTCCCAGCCTTAGCCCCAGCCCTGTCCCCAGCCTTAGTCCCAGCCTTAGCCCCAGCCCTGTCCCCAGCCTTAGTCCCAGCCCTGTCCCTAGCCTTAGTCCCAGCCCTGTCCCCAGCCTTAGTCCCAGCCCTGTCCCTAGCCTTAGCCCCAGCCCTGTCCCCAGCCTTAGTCCCAGCCCTGTCCCTAGCCTTAGTCCCAGCCCTGTCCCCAGCCTTAGTCCCAGCCCTGTCCCCAGCCTTAGCCCCAGCCCTGTCCCTAGCCTTAGTCCCAGCCCTGTCCCCAGCCTTAGTCCCAGCCCTGTCCCTAGCCTTAGTCCCAGCCCTGTCCCCAGCCTTAGTCCCAGCCCTGTCCCCAGCCTTAGTCCCAGCCCTGTCCCCAGCCTTAGTCCCAGCCCTGTCCCTAGCCTTAGTCCCAGCCCTGTCCCCAGCCTTAGTCCCAGCCCTGTCTCCAGCCTTAGCCCCAGCCCTGTCCCTAGCCTTAGTCCCAGCCCTGTCCCCAGCCTTAGTCCCAGCCCTGTCCCCAGCCTTAGTCCCAGCCCTGTCCCTAGCCTTAGTCCCAGCCCTGTCCCCAGCCTTAGTCCCAGCCCTGTCCCTAGCCTTAGCCCCAGCCTTAGCCCCAGCCCTGTCCCTAGCCCCAGCCCTGTCCCCAGCCTTAGTCCCAGCCCTGTCCCTAGCCTTAGCCCCAGCCCTGTCCCTAGCCCCAGCCCTGTCCCTAGCCTTAGTCCCAGCCTTAGCCCCAGCCCTGTCCCCAGCCTTAGTCCCAGCCTTAGCCCCAGCCCTGTCCCCAGCCTTAGTCCCAGCCCTGTCCCTAGCCTTAGCCCCAGCCCTGTCCCCAGCCTTAGTCCCAGCCCTGTCCCTAGCCTTAGTCCCAGCCCTGTCCCTAGCCTTAGCCCCAGCCCTGTCCCCAGCCTTAGTCCCAGCCCTGTCCCCAGCCTTAGCCCCAGCCTTAGTCCCAGCCCTGTCCCTAGCCTTAGTCCCAGCCCTGTCCCTAGCCTTAGTCCCAGCCCTGTCCCTAGCCTTAGTCCCAGCCCTGTCCCTAGCCTTAGTCCCAGCCCTGTCCCCAGCCTTAGTCCCAGCCCTGTCCCCAGCCTTAGTCCCAGCCCTGTCCCCAGCCTTAGCCCCAGCCCTGTCCCTAGCCTTAGTCCCAGCCCTGTCCCCAGCCTTAGTCCCAGCCCTGTCCCTAGGCTTAGTCCCAGCCCTGTCCCCAGCCTTAGTCCCAGCCCTGTCCCTAGCCTTAGTCCCAGCCTTAGCCCCAGCCTTAGCCCCAGCCTTAGCCCCAGCCCTGTCCCTAGCCTTAGCCCCAGCCCTGTCCCCAGCCCTGTCCCTAGCCTTAGTCCCAGCCCTGTCCTCAACCTTAGTCCCAGCCCTGTCCCTAGCCTTAGCCCCAGAGCAGCTCCTCCTCTCACTGACTTAGGATGGACAGAAAAACAACAGGGGAGAGAAGGAGAAGAGGATAAAAGGAGGAGAGGAGAGGACAGGACAGAAGAGGAGAGGAGGGTAGAAGAGAGGAGGAGGAAAGGAGAGTAGAAGAGAGTCTCTCCCCCCCTCCCTCCCTCTCTCTCTCCCTCCCCCCTTCTCTCTCTCTACCTCCTTCCTTCCCTCCCTCCCTCCCTCCCTCTCTCCCTCCCTCTGTCAGGGCAGTAGGCTCAGTAGCTCAGCAGGCTATGTGGGTTACCGAGGCTGGTGGAGGTAGAAATCGGAGGACGGGCACCCGTTGTAATGCACTTTTCTTATTCCATTCCATGCATTACAATGATGCTGTCCTCCGATTTCTACCTCCACCAGCCTCAGTAACCCACATAGCCTGCTTGTCCTTGAAACATTATCAGCTTGGTGTGAAATTCTGCTTTATTCAGATGAGATGCTCCCTCTCCCTCGAGAAATATTAGGCCTATTAAATACAGTCACACTGTGTGTGTATGTGTGTGTATGTGTGTGTGTGTGTCTGTATGTGCGTGTGTGTTTGTGTGTGTGTGTGTATGTGCGTGCATGCCTGTATGTGCATGTGTGTGTGTGTGTGTGTGTGTGTATGCGTGCACTGCATGCCTGTATGTACGTGTGTGTCTTCGTATGCCTGTGTGTGTGTGTGTCTGTGTGCGCGTGTGTGTCTGTGTGTGTGTGTGTGTGTGTGTGTGTGTGTCTCTGTGTGTGTGTATGCATGCATGCCTGTGTGCGTGTGTGTGTGTGTGTGTGTGTCTCTGTGTGTGTGTATGCATGCATGCCTGTGTGTGTGTGTGTGTGTGTGTGTGTGTGTGTGTGTGTGTGTGTGTGTGTGTGTGTGTGTGTGTGTGTGTGTGCGTGTGTGCGTGACTCTTAAGCCCAGCTCTGGACAAAGAGATTGGTCAAGGCCAGCTCCTTTCTTTCACCAAGAAATATGAATCTCAGGATAATACCTGCATGGCATCCGCTTGGATTATGGGAAGCCGGTTGCTATGGAAGCAGTAGCGGTTCTCAGCGCCTGGTCGGACATGGCCACGGCTCCCTGACAGCCGTACCGGAGGAGAACCCTTTACCACGGCGCTCTGAACAAGCCGCGTGAGACCGGATCCCGGGGAAAACACGGCAAACAACAGCAGACAGGGGCGCCGCCGTGCCACAACGGCCTCAGGCAGAGAGGAGAGGCGGCCTTCATAGGAACCACCGTGTCTAGAACTCTGGATCAGTACCCGATACTCAGTCAGTCAGTCAGTCAGTCAGTCAGTCTAATGTGTATAGCACTTCTCACAAAAACAACACTCTCTCAAAGTGTTTTACAGCAACAACAATACAAACAATAAACAATACAACACAAACAATATGAATTAACACCTAACTCTGCTATCTCTGCTATCTCTGCCAGGCTCTGCTATCTCTGCCATCTCTGCCATCTCTGCTATCTCTGCTATCTCTGCCATCTCTGCCATCTCTGCTATCTGCCATCTCTACTATCTCTGCTATCTGCCATCTCTGCTATCTCTGCTATCTACCATCTCTACTATTTCTGCTATCTGCCATCTCTGCTATCTCTGCTATCTACCATCTCTACTATCTCTGCCATCTCTGCTATCTCTGCCAGGCTCTGCCATCTCTGCTATCTCTGCCATCTCTGCTATCTGCCATCTCTACTATCTCTGCTATCTGCCATCTCTGCTATCTCTGCCATCTCTGCCATCTCTGCCATCTCTGCCAGACTCTGAACTACACATGGAGCCCCGAGCCGAGCTGAGGCAAAGCGGTGCTGCTTTGACAGTGCTGTGCTCATTAATAACTGTCATCAGACGCCGATTTCATCTGATATTAAGCCATCAAAACAAAACCCTGGGGGACAAGAAGCACACACTGTGTCTGATGACATGGGGTGAATAACCACACCAGGTTAGAGCCACTGTGTACGTATTCCACTCTGCAGTCCAGTACAATGGGTTTTACGCCTGATGTGAAGTGAGATGGATTCTGATGGGGTTTCTACAGACCTAGGCATTGACACAACAGACCAAACATTGTATTGTACCGTTCCATTACCTCCAGGCAAACGCATTGAGAAAGAACATCGGGTTTGAGTGAAATTGAGCTGTTGATTTCACCTGCACAACCGCAGGGAGTGGTGTAAATGTGTCAAACCTGAGGCTCACTGCCACATGCTGTAATATAACATGTAAGTGATATTATCACCGGGAACATTAAATCAGGGGCGCCTATCGAATGATTATACACCTGATTATAACCGATTCTCGGTCATTCAAGGCCATATGATCACATAAGAAACAGATTGATTGTAATATAGGAGGTAGAAACACAACAAAACATGAATTGAACATTTCCCATGAGAAAACATGCTGCATCATCGCTGCTCTGTGTGTGTGTGTGTGTGTGGGTGTCATACACAATGTATGTGTGTGTGTGTGTGTGTGTCATACACAATATGTGTGTGTGTGTGTGTGTGTGTGTACACGTGTCACTGCCTCATCAGTACCACAGTCTTGACAAGAGGTAGCGGAACCACAGCACCTGATATCGCTGCCCTAAAACTAGGGATGCTCCGATTTATCGGCCACCGATTTAAATCGGCCGATTTCACTCCAAATGACTCGATCGGTGATCGGCAAAAATGGCCGATCGCAAAAACCGATTTTTTTTTTTTTTTTTTTTTTTTTTTTTTTCTGGGGAAGACAGATAACTGAACCGAAAACATAGGAGGACGTAACAGTATGTAAACCATGAAGGCCACGTTTATGATGTCTTTTATACAGCCATATCGACTGACTTGGGCTTCAGGCCCTAACTGGGTGATAGGCCAGACTTTTACTATGCCATAAAAATGGGTCTGCGTTTGCTTGGTACCTAATGGATCAAAACTTTTGTCTAAAAAGCAAAAAATATGTAGGCTATCCAGTCAGTTGTAGGCCTACAGTTATGTATTTTTTTTAAAATCGGTATCGGTATCGGTATCGGTTGATCTTGAGGAAAAAAATCGGTGATCGGTATCGGCCCCAAAAATCCAGATCGGAGCATCCCTACCTAAAACATGCTGAATAACCCCTCCTCACCTTGGTCAGGTGTATAACCCCTCCTCACCGTGGTCATCTGTACAACCCCTCCTCACCGTGGTCATCTGTATAACCCCTCCTCACCGTGGTCATCTGTATAACCCCTCCTCACCGAGGTCATCTGTACAACCCCTCCTGACCGTG
>NC_137674.1:69961995-69969495 GCF_963989245.1 Nansenia antarctica
GCCCGCTCACTCCGTTCCTCCACCTCGGCTGGCCGACTGGCCCCACCTCCTCTACACAGCAGTCGGGCTGCCCGATCACGTCTCTTCACAACACTGGCTCCCCGCTGGTGGAATGAGCTCCCCACGGCCGTCAGAACGGCAGAGTCACTACCCATCTTCCGTCGTAGACTGAAGACCCATCTCTTCAGGTTACATCTTAACTGCTCCTCCTGAGACATCTTCTGACCCTCACCACTACGTCTCCTAAAGACACCTGCTTTTCCCTCTACTGTGTCCCTAAGAACTTCTACTGCCCCCCTTGTACTGTTTCTCAGTTTCTCCAGTAAAAAAAGAAAAAAGAAAAAAAAAGTTTTAGTAGAAGGCGATAATAGGGAGAAGGTTTTTCCTTCTATCAGTGGCCCCGGGCCCGAGCTAGAGTACTCTTCCTGCAACGAATAGTGGACTGCTGATTCACATGCTTAGTATTCAAATGTATTGATTGTAAGTCGCTTTGGAATAAGGCGTCTGCTAAATGCCAAAAATGTAAATGTAAATGGAGATAGACTCCAGTTCTATGAGTGGAGCGGAGCCCCATAGGGGAGCTCTGCTCCTATTGGTTTACCCCGCTACCTAAAGTAGCCAATGACTGAATTTTTCGATGCCTGCGCCCGCCCTGGGGTGCTATAAAAGGGTGTCTTTCGTTCCCTCATTCTCCCAAACATACAATACAGCCGGGTTTGAACAAGTCGAAGTGGGCCAGCAGCCCTATGGGGCTCCGCTCCACTCATAGAACTGGAGTCTATCTCCATAACTATCGTTCTATATCGTGGAGCTCCGCCCCATAGGGGAGCTCTGCTCCTATTGGTTTCGGCGGAGCGAGCGAGGCCAACTGTACCCCCACTGAGACTATTAGTCAGAAAACAATCTCAGCGGCACCCGGAGCTGACCACTGATGTTGGTTCAAGACAACCTTATAAAGTTGGCCCAACCCACACCGAGTCTGCTCCACTGATCTAGCCCTTACGTGAGCACGTAGGGTTGTTGATCTAACGGAACATGTCCTGGAGGAGGGTCCCCTCCCCAGGCACATCCGTATTCATCCTGACAGCACTTGAATAGAATCCCCATGACCAGGGTAATCCAAGTGCCTTCCCCACGACATCAGTCATCAGCAAAACTGAGGACAGAATGAGAAAAGGATGAGGAAGAAATATCTTTCAAGTAATACCGTACAAAAGGTGATGGCGACGACCAAGACGCCGCCTCACATATCTCCTCCACTCCCACTCCCCTGAGAATGGCCACTGATGTGGCCATGCCCCTGGTGGAATGAGCCCGAATGCCAGTCGACACGGGCTGCCCCTTCGATTCGTATGCGAGGCTGATCGCCTTGCAAATCCAATGGGACAGCCTCTGCTTCGAGAGTGGTGCCCCGGCTTTCTGTCCGCCGTAGCAGATCAGAAGCTGGGGAGAAGATCTCAGTCCTGCTGTGCGCTTCACATATTGTGCCAACGCACGCACCGGACATAGACAATGTAAACGCCTCTCCCTCTCTCCGTCGTGAGGAGGAGGAAAAAAGGCGCTCAGTGCACAGCTCTGAACTCTAAACCCACGATTAACCTTAGGGATAAAAGCCGGGTTAGGGCGTAACACAGCTTTTGTTTCGTCACCAGATATGATCAAACAATCTGCCCGTGTCGAGAGAGCGCATAAATCACTCACTCGCTTAGCCGTAGTCAAGGCGAGGAGTAGACTCGTCTTGAGAGACAATAAACGCAACGACACAGTGTCAATGGGTTCGAATGGGGGCACGCACAGCGCCTCTAGCACAATCGACTGGTCCCATTTTGGCATTAGTGTCCTATGAGGGCATCTAAGCCTACACACTCCAGTCAAAAAACGCTTAACCAGCGAATTACTGAACAGTGTCGTTGTCGCAAAACCCTCATGGCAAGCTGAGATGGCAGCCGCGTAAACTTTAATAGTTCCCGCCGCCAATCCCTTGTCAAACAGCGACTGTAAGAAGCACAAGAACGTTTCGACCCGACAGCAGACTGGGTCAACGTCCTGTCCCTCACACCACTGTGTAAACACTCGCCAGCGCGCCTCATATCCCTTTGCAGTGGATTGCGCGGGCGCACTCTGAATGGTCTGAATGACCGCGTCTGTCAGACCCCTGCGTTCTAACAAGTTCCTCTCAGTAACCAGGCCATGAGGGGGCCCCCCATCATAGGTGGCCCCCTCACCAAGCCTCTGGCTTGAGAGAGTGCATCTTGTCGATGATATCTATCCTCCCACGTGCCAACAGTGGGAGGATAGATATCAGGGGTGGGAACGCGTATAACAGGACCCTCGGCCATGGGTGGTGTGCGAATGCATCGACTCCCAATGGCGGGTTGTCCTGTTCGCGCAGGGAGAACCAAAGGCGACACTGCGCATTCGTCCGTGACGCAAACAGATCCACTTCTGCTTGCCCGAACCGTGCCCAAATCAGAGACACAATGGAGGGTGCTAACCTCCAGTCGTCGTCCCTCGGGCCTCCCCGTGATAACAGATCTGCTCCTTCGTTGAGCAGACCTGGAATGTGGAGAGCTTTTAGCGAACTCAGGTGTGTGACAGCCCACAGCCATACATCTGTCGCTAGGCGATGAAGTGACGCTGAGTGTACTCCCCCTTGTCGATTGATGTATGCTACTGTTGTCCTGTTGTCGGATCTGACTAACACGTCCAGATCCTTTAACACCGGGGCAAAATGAAGTAGCGTTAACTTGACCGCCTCGAGTTCCAGCAGGTTGATGTGACGCGTCTCCAACGGTCCCCATCTTCCTGCCACCGAACCTGCCTGACACACTCCTCCCCACCCAGTCAGCGACGCGTCCGTGAAGACTGGGTAGTGGGATGCCGGTCTGCCCATGGCGACTCGCGCGCGGGTCTCTCCAGTAGCTCAGGTCGGTTTTGACCGATCTCGGTATTACAATCAACTTGCGACGGTGTCTCACTGGATCCAGTCGCAGTCGTGCGAACCACCTCTGCAGTCTGCGCATGTGTAATAGGCCTAAGGGGACCACTACATGGGCTGTAGACATCAGTCCTAGTAAGGACATAATTGACAGAGCGGTGATTGTATTTGTCACTCGAGACACCCGGAGAGCTGACGTCAGAGTTGCTCTCCGTGGTGCCGATAAACTGGCCCTCATCTTGGCAGTATCCAACTGAATGCCTAGATAGGAAAACTGTTGAGCCGGCCACGGAGCACTCTTTGTCCAGTTGACAGCTAACCCCAGCTGAGTGAGGTGCTGCACCAGTGAGGTTGCGTCCCGAATGGCTCGATTTGGGCATTGGGCCAAGACCAGTAGGTCGTCGAGATATGCTAATATGCGTATCCCGTTTCGCCTCAGTGGTTCGAGTGCTGTCTGCACGCATTTGGAGAAAGTTCGAGGAGCAAGCGCGTACCCGAAGGGCAGGCGCGTGTACTCGTAAACCTTCCCTTGGAAGGCAAAACTTAGACATTTCCTGTGCCTCTCTGTGATTGGCACGTGAAAATACACGTCCCTCAAGTCTATGGCACGGTGGCAGAGTGGTTAAGATCACTGCCTCACAGTCTCAAGGTACTGGGTTCGATTCCTGGTAATCACTGTGGGAGTTTGCATGTTCTCCCCGTGCCGCGTGGGTTTCCTCCGGGCACTCCGGTTTCCTCCCACATGAATGAAACATGCAGTATGAATGAGTAAGAATGCAGTATGAATGCAGTATGAATGAGTAAGAATGCTAGTGAATGCGAGTGAATGTGAATGCGAGTGAGCATTCCCAGGGCTCCTTCGAAAATGAGACTCGTCTCAAAGGAATTCCCTGGTAAAATAAAGGTTCATTTCATTTCATATGCTGATTCCGTAGTCGCCCTTCTGTATACAAGACAGAAGGCGCCTCGTCGTCAACATACGAAAGGGGCGTTTCGCCACTCTCTCGTTGAGGACCCTTAAATCTAGTATGGGTCTCATGCCTCCCGATTTCTTTGGGGCAAGGAAATACGGGGAGTACCACCCCATGTCCCACTGGTCCCTCGGAACCATTGTCACTGCGCCCTTCGTTAGGAGATTCGTAATCTCCTCCCGGAGCGCACGTGTTTTTATCGGGCAGGACAAAACAGTCTCTCTCACGCCCCTGAAGGGCGGAGGAGGCTGAATGAACTGCAGTGCATATCCCCTCCTCAATGTCCTGTCTAGCCAGCCCGACAGAATACATGCCCCTTCTAGCCATTCTGCATAATGCAACGACAGCGGCTGGGCCGTCTGTTGTGGTGCAGTCGACAGAAAAAGCTTGAATTTCTGTATGACCCCAGCCGCCGCTGCACACCGAGGAGGTGGCACAGCCCAAGGTGGGGTCATTTCGAAAGGGATGGTTTGCCGTCTGTAAAGAGTGTTTGTTTTGAGTAACAATGCCCTTTATCGACGTAGGTTTATTATGCCTGATAACCAAAGAACCGGCCGCACGCTCATGAGCTGGGCCAGGTCTAGACATGGAGGGGTTTTTGATGTAAATAACGGTCCCTCTATACGGCTACAGACAGGGGTGTTTAACCCCCTTTGTGTCGTGATAGGGGTAAGTCCGCTAGGCAGAGAGCTGGCCACACGCTGGTAAGCTGGGCCAGTCTCCGCTTTGTTTCTAACCGGTAGCGATTCGACCACACTCTGACAAGGCAGGTGGGTCTCCGCTCTGGTAGATACCCTGGAAAATTCTCCTGTGGGGATTTTCCTTCTTTTGCCTCTTCATGAGGTAGCAGCCATGAAGAGGAAACCGGTGGTGGGGTCATTACCGACCCCCCCGCCAGTGAAACCGGGTCACGCTGCCGTGGGGGGCCGTAGCGGGCCCTCCCAGTGGTTGGCGGCGGGGGCTGCCGAGTGGGGTATGGCTCCATCGGTAGAGGTGGAGCCAGTGCCGCATTACGTCGAACCCTCCGTTTTGTAGCCGTTGACGGCCTAGTCGTCACCACGGCGGAGGCGCACCACAGGCGCTTCATCATGGTGTCCATGGCGGGACCGAATAGCCCTTGTCTCTCTATTGGAGCATTCAGTAGTTAGATGTTATTCGCCGCCGCCTGCGCACCGAGAGCGTAGCTCTTGTCTACCAGGGTGGCGTTAAACCTGTCACGCTGGTTGGGCAGCATAGGTTTTTTAGGCACCGACCAGGCGCTGGACCCCGGTACCGAGTAGGCCGCCAGCGCTGGTTCGAGCGGCGGGGAGCCGTCGGTCATCCCCTCCGCGAGCCCCTCCACTCTGGTAAAGGGCAGGAACGCCTTCACCGGCGCCCTGCCTGTGAGTGGTTCTCCCCACTTGTCTTCCACGAACTTATCTAAGCCCGGGAGGACAGCGTTAGGAGGTTGGCCCTGTCGCTTCGCCCTTTTCCCGTAAAAACAGGTCCTTCTCCCATAACGACTCAGTCGTTGGGGGAGGGGAGGCGGGACGGGGAATCGCCAACACGCCTGCCGCAGCTTCCAGGAGGCCCTGGAAGTCGTGGTGGAGTGATGGGGGGGCGAGGGCGGGGAGCTCGTGAGCCTCTACCTGCCGCTCGCTCTCATCAGAGCTCTCTGACCCTGACACCGAGCACTCAGCTGGGTGAGGGCGGCGTGATGTCAGGGCCGGCCGCTCTGGGGCCTGTCCGGCCGCATCATCGGCAGAGCTATCCGAGTCGGATAGCATCCCCGAGATAGCGTCCGCCAGGGGAATGCTCTCCTTGAACCAGGCCATCCTCTTCCGCCTTTCCGCGACGGAAAGGAGGTGGAAGGGGAGGCAGCTAGGGGAGGCGACCAACGCCGCCTCGGCATGTTGGGGGCCGAGGCAGACGTGGCAGAAGTCGTGCTTGTCCTCCGCTGCTAGGAAATCGCAGCGGCAGGCGTCCCGGAGGAACTTCTTCGTGGTCGGCGGCGGACGATCCATCGCTGAAGGGAAGTGTCTGGCGGGTTCTCTAGTCTCTTGTAGTCATCCTTCTTGCAGTCTCAGATGTAAACCTGTGCTGAAATTTTTGGGAGAATGAGGGAACGAAGGACGCCCCTTTTATAGCAGGTCCTTCTCCCTGCGGGCGCAGGCATGGAAAAATTCAGTCATTGGCTACTTTAGGTAGCGGGGTAAACCAATAGGAGCAGAGCTCCCCTATGGGGCGGAGCTCCACGATATAGAACGTGTCACGTATAGTATGTTTATATCAACGGTAATCAAGTGCTTTAGTTGGCGAGTGAACTTGGTGATGGTAAGCATAATACGAGTTGACTCTGTTAAATGAATGTGAAAAATATGAATGTGTGAAATGTGTGAAAGGGGCTTCTCTCTCTCTCTCTCGCCCCCCCTCCTCCTGTCCATTCTAGGCAGTATTGCTGATGTGAGGAAAGATCTCTAGAGATCATTCAGGGGACACAACGTGTCCTTGGGGAGTTGGAGAGTAATCAGTCAGAGGGACGTCTTGATCCCTATCCTGGCGTGGTGGACGGGGGGAGATGAGACACGGGCATCAGGCATTGTCTGATCATGCCTGGCACGTCTCCTCACTGTAATTGATGTCACAGGGCAGTGTGTGGCGAATGGGGAGAGACCTGCCCAGAAATTACGAGTGGAACCCTGATCGGCTCTGTTTGTGTGTGTGTGTGTGTGTGTGTGTGTGTGTGTGTGTGTGTGAGTGTATGTGTATGTGTGTGCGTGTGGCCGCACCACCTCAGTCACGCTGCCCAGTCACGTCTCTTGACTACACACGGTTGTCAGAACTGCAGAGTCACTCCCCATCTTCCGTCAGACTGAAGACCTCCATCTCTTCAGGCTGCACCTTAACTCCACCTAAGGCTCCTCCTGAGACATCTACTACCCCCTTGTATGGTTTCTCCAGTGTCTATAAAAATCTAAAAAATCTTTCTTCTTTCTTCTCCTATCACGGCGACTGCCAATGGCCCCTGGCCTGAGCTAGATTACTCTTCCTGCTACGAGTGGTGGATTGATGATTCACTTGCTTAGTCAAATATATTGATTGCAAGTCGCTTTGGAATAAGTCGTCTGCTAAAAGCCAGACTACACACGGTTGTCAGAACTGCAGAGTCACTCCCCATCTTCCGTCAGAGACTGAAGACCTCCATCTCTTCAGGCTGCACCTTAACTCCACCTAAGGCTCCTCCTGAGACATCTACTACCCCCTTGTATGGTTTCTCCAGTGTCTATAAAAATCCCAAAAATCTTTCTTCTTTCATCACGACGACTGCCAATGGCCCCTGGCCTGAGCTAGATTACTCTTCCTGCTACGAGTGGTGGATTGATGATTAACTTGCTTAGTCAAATATATTGATTGCAAGTCGCTTTGGAATAAGTCGTCTGCTAAAAGCCAAAAATGTAAATGTAATGTAAATTTGCGTGTGTGTTTTCTGCAGACTTGGGGGAGAGCACTAATCCTCTGGCAATGTCAAGCTATGACACTGGGTTGCAGAAAACACACAATTTAAATGGAAAGGTCCGAATAACCACTAGGATGCACCTGTGTGCCAATCAG